>NC_092709.1:297797726-298106726 GCF_047496885.1 Scyliorhinus torazame | reverse complement strand
CAAAGAAAGTGATGGAGATTTTTCCAGTAAACAGATACATGTTTTGTGCAATATTCTATTTACATCTTCCTCCAAGTACATACCTCAAGTGCTGAGTTATAACGGTCTGCAGAGGCAAAGGACCAGTGGAAGAAAACAGAAACAGTGTAAACCTAGCTACACGATGTTAATTGAATTTTCAGGCCAACAATGTGAATTTTAAATTGATGCCGATGAGGATCCTTCCTTGACATCAAGGAACTCCTTGGTGAGAAATGTATAAGTTGAGAAATCATTTGGACAACTGTATGTGTGATTTTGTTTCTGTTGGTAGTGTTCTGAATGAGGTAAAGTCAGACCTGCTATAAAACCGCATTGTGGAGATGCTTCCTCCAGATGGGCAATTAATTACGATGAATACTGGCCTTACCAGTGAGGTTCACATTCCGAGAATGAATTTAAAAAACGTAAATGTGCCACCGTGCATTCCAAGAACACCCCTCACATCCCAAGGAGCTTTACAGGAGTTTAGAGTCAAAAATTGACTAGTGTTTGAAGACAGTTTTGGGATATGACTTGTTTAGAAATATCAAGTCCTACTTAAACCTCCTGTGTCTGATATTTGTTTATTTCCTCTCTGTTTTCACCGTAAAGAGTATATAAATTCTATTTACACTTATTAGGAGGCAGATGCGGCACCTGAGGCAGGTAATAACAGCATGAGGTCATGGGTGGGTAAACATAGGCAAAGCTCTGACAGACGAGCAGCACACCCACTCTGGAGCCGCACAATAGCAGTAAACAGTAGATTCAGTTCAGTGGCAACTGCCAAAAGGTTTTGGAAAAGACAAGCAGCAGATAATACCGAGACAGCCAGTGGAAGGGTTGAGTTAGTAGATTTCAAAACAATAGTATCATGTGGAAGTGATAAGCCTAAGGAATATAAAAAACATTTTTTGGAGTTCTCAGAGACAATTTTATCAAGCAGCAAAAGTAATTTGGATTTCAGTGGAACTATTAGAGTTAAACAATATGATAAAAGCTTTCTGAATTACTTCAAAGATGTTAGTTCAAACGGTTTCAAAACAATAGGCCAGTAATTCAGTTAAAAAGGCTGTCTTATGAGATTTAAACTTTCAATATGATTTAAAATAGATGTTTTAAAATGTGTTGAAGGACAACTTTTTCCCCTTTTGTTCTCCTAGCATTTTCCCACTGCCCTCTTCTAATAAAATACTTCACTCTTTGCTAAAATTCAGTCCCATGTGCACCCTTCTCCCTCTGATATTGCAGTATTTATGAGCCCCAGTAAGCTGCTTGACTGCATAGGGGTCACAACTAAGTTCAATTTTGTGCAAGCTCAATATCTCCATGAGCATACTTCCAGTAGGGGCCATTAGAGATAGCAATCACTGGATTACAGCCATTAATGGTTACTGCTTCTGATTCTGAATCACTAAGATCCTCAACATAAGTTTCCTTAATGGTTCCATTGTTACATTTTTATTTTCAGATTTTTACCTTCCACTCTAGGAGGTACTGACTATATGTTCCTTCAGTGGCAGTCACTCTCCAGTTATCAGCTTGCTGCTGGGCATTTTTAAGCCTTTATGTTGAGTACGAACAAGACACAGAGCCAAATCCAGCAATCATACGAGGAGCCATCAGATGGTGATTTGCATCTGAAATTATGGACGATTTTCCTCTCCTTAGATCAGTTGCAGCATTAACTGTTGCTGCAGCTTTAATCAGTTATCATGGTACATACAGACAGCAGAATGAATCAGAAACTTGTTTGTCTGTACAGTTCATTGGATAAAATTTATTAAAGTCATTACATGAGTTTTTAAGCAGTAAAATACACATACAAAACCCAATAGCTCAGAGACAAAAGGAAGGAATTTTAACACGGTGGCACAGTGGTTAGCACTGCTGCCTCACAACGCAAGGGACCCAGGTTAAGTTCTGGCCTTGGGTGACTGTCTGTGTGGGGTTTGCACGTTCGCCCCGTGTCTGCGTGGGTTTCCTTCGGTTTCCTCCCACGGTCCAAAGATGTGCAGGTTAGGTGGATTGCCCATGCTAAATTGCCCATTAGTGTCCAAAGATGTGCAGATTAGATGGTTACGGGGACAGGGTGGGGGAGTGGGCTTAGGTAGGTTGCTCTTTCAGAGGGCCGGTGCAGACCTAATGGGCCAAATGGTTTCCTTCTGCATTATAGGAATTCTATGTCTATGAGCACATGGGTTTGGGTGCAGGTGGTGGGACAAAGAACAATACAGCATAGGAACAGGCCCTTTGGCCCACCAAGCCTGCGCCAATCCAGGTTCCTTATTTAGACCTCCCACAAGTCCCGAAAGACGTGTATGTTAGGTAATTTGTACATTCTGAATTCTCCCTCAGTGTATACCGGAATGTGGCGACTCGGGTCTTTTCATGGTAACTTAATTGCGGTGTTAATGTAAGCCTACCTGTGACAATAAAGATTATTATTATTACTACCACCGATGCAGTGACAGCAGTTTGAACCAGCCAGAAGACGCACTGCAGCAACTCACCAAGACTCGGCAGATAGCAACTTCCAAATCTGTGACAACTACCACCTGGACAAGAGCAGCAGATGAATGCGAAAACCACCACCTGCAAATTCCCCTCCAAGTCACTCATCATCCTGAATTGGAACTATATTACCATTCCTTCATCGTCATTGGGTCAAAATTCTGGAACTCCCTCCATAGCTGCATTGTGGGTGTACCTGCACTACATGGGCTGCAGCGGTTCAAGAAGTCAGTTCACTACCACCTTCTCAAGGGAAATTAGGAATGGGGAATAAATACTGGCCTAGCCAGAAATGTCCACATCGCGTGAAATAATAAAAAAATCGTGTCATTTGTGTTCACAATTGCTTGATTTACCAGTATGCTAACTTCCTGCATTTCTTCTAAGTGACCATCCAAGAGTCTTGGATCATCAACATTTATAAACTTCACACATTTCAAAACACATTTTGCATTTCTATTCTTATGACTAAAGTGAATAACTTCACACTTCTCTACATTACACTGTCAGCCATTTTGTTGCCCACTCACTGAACATGTCTACATCTCTTTGCAGCTTCTCTGTGTTGTTTGTGGATTTCCACCTCGTTTTGTATCATCAGCAATTGTAGATGCATTGCTCTCTGTCTCTTCATCTAAGTGATTAATATATATTGTAAACAGCTGAAGCCCCAGCACTGGTCATTGCAGCATTACACAAGTTCAGTTATATTATAACTATTTTCCAGTGTATTTTTTACTATGACATTTCTAATTAACCATGTTTCATTGCACTAAACTAGATTCAAGATAGCTTTATCCTTATTCATTGCCACAATGTATTGCACCAGGAAACTGTCATGAAAACATTCGACAAACTCATCTTCTAGACCACCTTTGCTAATTGGATTGTCCCAGTCTATATGAAGATTAAAGTCCCCCACAATTATTATATTGCATTTTTCACAAACTCCAATTATTGTTTAATGTCTGTCCAATGGTATAACTACTGCTGGGGGCCTAAAAACTACTCCCACCAGTGTTTTCTAACTCATGGTATTCCTAATTTCCACCTATACTGATTCTACTTCATGATCTTCTTTAAAGTTAAAACGCCACAGGATAAAGTACAACCCAGACTTCGGACTTTCCTGTCTGAAACTCTTCCCCTCCATGTGCCTTCTGTGTGACCTGCCCCAGTTAAATATCCAGGCTAAAGTCTCCAGTTCTCAAAGAGGACTGTCCCAACTTCAATAAACTGCCGATGATCAATTGGCCGATCTCAGCCTGGGCAACAGGCAAAGTGCTGCTTTCAGTTACTGTATGGATGGTTTAGAAAAAGAAAAACATGTCATAAACTCTTACTCCTAATTGTTATCGAATAACTCCTGCTGGAATTGTTGCTGGGTGTAGACAGAATTGTGGTATCCCACCATTGTAGAATTCCACATAATCCATGACTCTCATTTGAACAATGCCCACTTGGAGGAGCTATTGGAGGGACACCTCCACCTATGGAGTGAACAGGCGTGCGGAGAAATAAACCAAAGTAAAAGAGATCATTTTGAGGGTCTTATCTTAAAATCATAGAACCCCTACAGTGCAGAAGGAGGCCATTCAGCCCATCGATTCTACATCAACCCCGTCAGAGATTGCACCAGGCTAAATGTTTAAATTTAAAAGAGACGATTTTTAAAAATCCATGAGTAACTGAAGGAGTGAGTAATCAGTCAATTCATGAAAACAGTTGACTTCCATTAAGTGATCAACAACTTGCTTTTAACTTACAAAATATACCAAGGTGTTGTCAAGACAATCTGGGCGAGCGAGCGTCAGTTCCAGCCTCCCTCGACCCGGAGTCGCAACGGAAGCGAATTAACCAATAATTCTTAATAATTTATCGAGATTTTGGCCCTAGACTGCTGCAATGAAATGCAGACACCAAATTTATAAGTATATCATTAACAAACTGTTTAGGAATAACAAGAGGAAAAGATGAATCTATGAAGTAATAACAGAACAATGATCTAACAATCTACCTAATCCCCAAACCCTCCACCCAGACACACACAAAACAGGCACACATGACAGGAATGGGGGGAGGGGCGGGTGGTTTTAACTGAAAAATGGATTCATAGTTATGAGATTGTTCTTTGCTGCTGACGTAGCTCTTTGTAGCCAGCAATTTCCGAATACTATATCCAGTCAGAAACTGTAGGTTGAAGAAAGCTCTCTAAATCAAAAGGCAGAGAGGGAGATTTAAGCTGGCTAGTGTTTGGATCTCTTCACAGAAGCATGCCCACACAAAAAAGTGGCACTCTTCACAAGACCCGCCCCGCCTTCCTTCTGAAACTTTCTGTCTGGCCCCACCAACCACAGGTTCCAATCGGAAAAGGTTGCAAATTTTACATTTTCTGATTGGTTGCTTGCCATCATCATCACCGGTTCTGCCACATAACCTAAAGGGGATGTCTTGGCTTGGTCCATCACGGTAGGGGGTTCCAACTCTGCCTAAAATATGTAGTTGTAAACAGAACTCCCAGATGGTGTAGCAACGTTGCAGCAGTAACCAGAAGACAGGCAGCAGGGTGGGAATAAAAAGGAGAACACAGGATAGACAAAAAGGGTTTTACAACAGTATCTTAACAGTGTTTCACAGAAGAGTAATAGACAAAAGTAAACACTGAGCCAAAGAAGGAAAACATAAAAAGGGCGACCAAACACCATGGAGAAAGGACATCTACTTGAAACACTTATCTTTTTATACAGTTCTCGTACAGTTTTGGTCTCCTTATTTGAAAAAGGATACAATTGCATTAGCAGTTCAGAGAAAGTTCACTTGACTCTTTCCTGGGATGAAGCTCTTGGGAAACCCACGAGAAACCGTCCTCCAGTCTGAAAACAACAGTTCAGCACTATTCTCTATTTTCTGTCACTCTAACGATTTTATATCCATATTAACTGTCCCTTTTGTTCCATGAGCTTTAACTTTGCGCACAAGCCTGTTGTGCGACACTTTGTCAAATGCCTTTTGGAAGTCCATGCACACCACATTAATTGCTTACCCTGCCCCCTCTGTTATTTCATCAAAAAACTCAAGCAAGTTAGTTAATCAGGATTTTCAAATCTGTGCTGATTTTCCTGAGTTAGCCCCCATTTGTTCAAGTGACTGCTGTATTAATTTTGTCCCGAATTATCATTTCTAACAGCTTCCCAACCACAGTAGTTAAATTCCCTGGCCTGTAATTTCTGGACTTGTCCTTACACCCTTTTTTAAACAATTTACCATTCTCCAGTCCTCTGACACCAGAACTGTATCCAAGGAGGATATGAAAATTATGGCTAGCGTATCCAAAACATCCATCTTTACTTCCCGCATCTAAACTGGTCCTGGTGGCTTAGCGTTTTGAAGTACAGCCAGCCTATCTAATACCTCTTCCTTATCAATTTTAAATACATCAAGTATCTCAACTACCTCTTGTATCACCATGACTTGGGCACATTCTGTTCTTCATAAAGACGGATGCAAATTAATACCTCAGCAATGCCCCCTCCCACCATGCAAACATCGTGCGTGATTTAACGGAAATGAAAGAGTCCCATGTCGGACGTGTTTAGCCGGGTGTTTCCCGGCGCACCCAGCGCCGAGAACGATCCGCTATTAAATGGGACTCTGCTTCATTTCCAGGCGTTCGCGAGAAACATCCCAGCAGGCTGAACTTAGCCAAATTCCTACACTAACGAGCTCCGCTTGCCAGTGCAGGAAGAAATCGGGCGCCATTTTTAAATGGTGCCCCGATCTCTGAACCCCCCACAGCTGCTTCCAGATCCTACCCAACTTACCACTGAGGTGGTGCTCGAGCCCTTCCCCAGCCCTACCTCTTAAGGGCAGGGCCTGACCCACGGCGCGAGCAAAATTCCACTGTCCCTTTTAATTGTGATTCTATTTGAACTGACATATTCCATTATAAATGAACCATCATGTTCGCACATAAAAGTATTTAAAGCAGATCATGGACACGATTCTCTGTTCCAGTCCAGAGATGTGCAGGTTAGGTGGATTGGCCATGATAAATTGCCCTTAGTGTCCAAAATTGCCCTTAGTGTTGGGTGGGGTTACTGGGTTATGGGGATAGGGTGGAGGTATTGACCTTGGGTAGGGTGCTCTTTCCAAGAACCAGTGCAGACTCGATGGGCCGAATGGTCTCCTTCTGCATTGTAAATTCTATGATATTCTATGACGTGCTCTGGTAGGTGGAGAATCTGAACATTTCCTCACTGGCGCTAGAAGTGCTTGTGAAACATGATTCCATCTAAGCAAATCTCAAAAAAAAAGGTTAGATGGGGTTACGGGGATCGGGTGAAAGTGTAGGGTGTTCCTTCCAGGGCCGGTGCAGACTCGATGGGCCGAATGGCCTCCTTCTGCATTGTAAATTCTATAAGCTGCCCATGTGCAGCCCGGCTGAGTCCCAATCCTCCTGGCAAGTGATTTGCTGGGATTGGGAATTCCATTGTGAACCTGACAAGCTGGAGCAGCTTCACGTGCTCCACTCATCCCAGATCCTCATTCCAGGTAAGAAAATGGCTGCAAGAAGACCTGCATCATGATTCTTTGATGCGGACATCCACAGGATGTTGGACATCATTGAGGAGAGGAGGGACACCTCTTCCCTGGGGTGGGATGTCAAAGTCAGCCAGCTGTAATGAATAGAGCCTGGGATGAGGTGACTGATGCAGTGAGATCTGGCAGCCTCACCAAGAGAACCAGCATGCAATGCAGGAAGGTGATGAATGACCTCATCTGAGCTGCTAGGGTGAAGAACCACCTGTGTTACTCTGTATCATTCCCATCTTTGACCCCTGACATCTGCCCCAAACCTGTAATATGCCAGTGACACTACACCACTATGTCCATGTCGAATGCAGCAAGTGACTCCTCCTGACTCCCCAAAGCTTGTTCATCATCCAGAAGCGAGTATGATGGAATATCCTCTGCTCACCTGAACGAGTGGAGCTTAGAAGCTGAACATCATCTAGAACAAAGCAGCCGCTTGATTGACACCCCATCCACGGGCGCACAGTGGCAGCAGTTTGGACCATCCACAAGATGTATTGCAGAAACCCACTAAAGCTTCTTCAACATTACTTTCCAAACTCTCAACCTCTACCACCTAGAAGGACAATAGCAGCAGGTGAACATCGTCACCTGCAAGTTCCCCTCCAAGCCACACACCATCCTGACCTGAAACCAAATTGCCATTACTTCACTGTTGTGAAATCAAAATCTTGGAACTCCATCCCAGCATCTTGGATGTACCTACTCCAAATGGACTGCAGCGGTTCAAGAAGCCCATCATCTTCTTGGGAACAATTAGGGATTTACAACAAATACGGCCTTGCCAAAACATAAGAAATGGGAATTAGGAGGCCATTCTACCCCTCGTGCCTGCACTTCTTGTTCAATAAGATCTGACTGTGTCCTTAACTTCACTTTCCTGCCTGCCTACCATAACCCCTGACTTCCTTTTTGATCAAAATGTGCCCATCTCTGCCTTAATTACAATTACCTAGCTCTCTGGGGTAGAAAATTCCAAAGTTGACCTTGAGAGGAGATCTTTCCCCACCAGGGGAAAGATCCTCTCAGTATCAAGCTTCCTCAAGATGTTACATGTGTTAATAAGACCACTTCTCATTTTCTAAACTCCATTGTGCATAGGGTGCTCAACATTTCCTCATGTGACAACCTCTTCATCCCAGGAATCAACCGAGTGTACCTCCTTTGAACTGTCTCCAATGCAATTACATCCCTCCTTGAATAAGGAGACCAAAATTATACAATGTACTCTGTGTGGTCTCATCAATGCCCAGTACAGTTGTTCCAAGACTTCAGTACTATTATATTCCATCAGCCCTTTCAACATAGGCCAACATTTCACTTGCCTTCCTAATTGTCTTGCAGCACCTGCACATTAACATGTGTGATTCATGCACTAGGACACACAGAATCCTCCGTATTCTATCATTATGCAGTCTCTGTCTCCATTTCAATCATAATCTACTTTCCTATCCTTCCCACCAAATGGAAAGCCTCACATTTTCTCACATAATATTCTATCTACCCGATTAAACCTCCGAACCACACTAACTGCTAATCACCGACTATCCCCCTGACCAGATCTGACTTCCTGCACGCCCACCACCCAACTACGCCCCCCAATCTGACTCAATCACCCCTGATCCGCCTCCTGAACTGCTGCCATACCCGCTTGCCATCTTACCCGCTTACCTCGCCTCCCCCCTACCCATTTACCTCACCCACCTACTCACCCTGCCCATTCACTCATTCATCCACTCACGCATACACTAACATTCACAACGCTGATTTAAAATTACCTTATGGCAGCTCATGCTGTTTCCCCTCCCTCCTCCAATGTTTCAGTTCTGCGATGGAGTTTTTCAGAAGAAGCTAGGCTCGGAAGACCCAGCCAGAATCATGGAGCACCATCGGGGCATTGAAAAGTTCAATTAGAGCAGCAATTCGACAATGTGTGTCACTTCATTCAGGCCTATATAACAACCTATGTTTGTGAACAGATGTTCTTTGATACATTTCCTGTTTTGAAATCAAGTTTCCTCATTATGAAGACTGAATGCCTCATCAACTTTATAGCTTCAATTCTGTGATCCAGCAAAAATCAAGGCTACACAAGTATTGTGCACCAAAATTGTGAGAGATAGGATTCGCCCTCTGATTCATTTAAGCTCCACGTACATATAATATATACAAATGGAGTCAAGTTTATAAACTGGCTGTTAGTTGCAGAATCTAACCAGTCAGTAGCAGAAGCCGGCCAGTTAGTAGCATTTAAATGTGAAAGACTGCCCTAAAAAGGGATATTTCTTGCCTACAAAAGTTGTGTGGAACAAAACTGCCACTTTTGATGATGAATCACTGGATAAAACTGCAGAAAATGCATTAAAGAGAAGATAACTCATTTGGGGATAGAGAATTCTTCAAAAATAACTGCACAAATTGCCTGGAAAGCGTTGGTAAAATAGATCAGTGCTGTCTCCCAGGTCTGTAAGCGATGGAGATAAATACAATTTTTGTTAAGACATTTCCAGATATGTCAAGTCAAGTGGACTTTCTCTGCAGACTTGCTGCTTCTGGATAAAAGGTTTGGCATAAGATTTGTTACTTCCCCCTCTCCTCAGGAATGTAGAAAGAAATTATGGGCGCGATCTACGGTCACGTCGCGCCCCCGTTCGGGTGAGTGAGTAGCTAGTCTCATTCTAATATGCAGGTCACCTGATCTACCAGAGGCGTTGGGATCTAACCCCTTCGCCTCAGAGATCTTAGCTGAGTGCTGTTCACTACTGGTCCCCACAAACCAGGCGGAACAGCATGGGGGGGTGGAATGAGGGGGGCTTTGAGGGATTCGGAGTCCCCCATGTTGCTGATGCCACCCAGTGCCATCCTGGCACTGCCAAGATCACCAGATGGCACTGCCAGGCTGGCAGGGACACTGCCAAGGTGCCAGGCTGGCATGGTGCCCGTACCAGGGATCTGTCCCATGAGGGGGTGCAGGGGTGGCTTTGGGGCTTATATCGGGGGGGGGGGGGGGGGATTGATTGAGAGATTGGGATACCACTTAAGTATCACGTCCCGATCTCCTCCTGCACTGAGGAGTTCTAGATAAGGAGACAAAAACTGCACACAATACTCCAGGTGTGGTCTCAACAGTGCCCTGTACAGCTGCAGTAAGACATCCTTGCTCCTGTAGTGGCCTCCTCCACCTCCAGTGTCGCCCCACTGCTAGCCAGGTTGTGGAGGACACAGCAGACCATCACAAAGCTGGGGACCCTGGAGCAGTCGAGGCATTGGAACCATATTTTGAGGAGTCCGGTGCACAGCTCAATGATTGCCCGGGTGGCATGGGCCTCGTTGTAATGGGTGTCCACATCAGTCACCGGTCTCCGTACTGGCGTCATCAGCCAGGTCCCAAGCGGGTACCCCTTATCTTCCAAGAGCCAACCGGCTATTCTCGGTTGATCACTGAAGAAGCCGGGGTGTCCGGCTGCCCCAGGATGCAGCTGTTGTACACATTCCCTGGGAAGCGTGCACATACGTATATGATCTTAAGGTGGTGGTCGCACACGAGCTGGATGTTCAGAGAGTGGAACCCCTTTCTGTTGACATACAGCACTCCCTGGCGGTCCAGTGCTTGCAAGGCGAAATGCGTGAAATTTATTAGCCTTGGACCTGGGGTATCCCTGCGATGGCGGAAAATCCTGCTGCCTGGGCATCTTGTTGGGCCTGGTCCATGTCAAAGTTTCTATATTTAATTAATTGCCTGGGCAAACAGGTCATCTGTGGACCTGTCGGTTGCACCTGTGAGCTGTAGCTTAGAGAGGTGTCTCATAAGTCGCTGCCTGAGCTCTGGAAGGATCCTGGGATCCTACGTCGTGGGAGTGAAAGCGGACATTGTGCTGGCCGAGGAGCAGCTTGACCACGGAGCCGCAGGTCACATACTGCCAATCGGTGACTGGGGACGAGCCGAGCAGCACACAGAGGGCAAGCACCAGACCGGAGCTCCCAGCCGGGTCCATCACATTAACATTGCGCGCCCACCTGGCTGCCCGTCAACCCCTGCTCCCCCCACTCCCCATGCGTGGTGACCAGTACACAGCTCAGCCTCACTCCCTCAACCATCGCGCCAATCAGGGACTGCCCGCGACCGACATTCTTAAAAGACGGTTGGGGCCGTTGGGCGCTTCTCCAGCGATCGGGAACACCTCGACCAATCGCTCCACGATCCTCCTGCGGTCCTGACCCTGAGTTTGAAAGCCCTGAGCTAGAGGGTAGCTGAAGGGCATTAGGTAAGCAGTTGCAGGGGCAACACGTGGCGCAGCGGTTAGCACTGGGACTACAGAGCTGAGGACCTGGGTTCAAATCCCGGCCCTGGGTCACTGTCTGTGTGGAGTTTTCACATTCTTCCCGTGTCTTTGTGGGTTTTACCCCCACAACCCAAATATGTGCAGGGTAGGTGGATTGGCCACGCTAAATTGTCCCTTAATTGGAAAAATGAATTGGGTACTCTAAATTATTATTTTTTTTTAAACTGAGATCCACTGATTTAACACAAATTAAAGATAAAACTTGAACTTTTCTGGTCAGTGCTACATGCAATGTATTTTCTAACTGAGACAATATCGCTTCATTGAAGTTTTGTTGTTTGAATTTTTTAACATTTATTGACAGTTTGCATTTCTTTTTTTTAACAACAATCTTGCAGTTAGTGATCACTTTCTGGTGCTATCCCAAAATTACTAGGCTGATTGAACAGATTTTTTAAACTTTGTATGGTAGAATTTAAATTTATGACCCCTGGATTGCTAGACCAGTATCACATCTACTAGGCTTTCATGCAACAGGTCCCAGAAAAGACTGAATAAAGTGCACGAGACTGGGGTGACATTGGGAGCCACTGCATCATTGACCAAGGCTCCAGTTATGGTATTATCTGAACACACAAACATTATCATTGGTAACATAGGTTTTTAAGACATAGATCATGGGCCAATATTTTTCAAGTCTTTCAGGAATGATTTATTAGAAAAACAATTACCATGTTCACAGTCCATAACCTCAATTTTTAGTTGTTTAGTTTGAATAATCTTATATTCTTGAACACTATCCTCCCACTTTACTGCGTTATTTGCATTACTAAAATAAAATAATCAATTTTGTTGCACAAAAATTATTAAATTATGAGTTGCTTGTAATCTGAACTACTTCACATTTCACAGAATGTTTCACAGTCCACACAGGGACTTTATCCAATTGTTGTGTAATGTCTGCAAAAGTTCCACAATCGGCCCAATTGTTTTGCCCCAAAATATAGCCCCTCCACCCAAATAGTATTAGCAAAGTTATATCTTCATCAATTTATAAACTATGGGAGGGGGCAGAAGCATGTGCTTAACTGTTTTCCATAATTCTTCTTGTCATTGTGTGGCAATGAGCTCGAGTAAAAACACAAGGCTTTATTTTACAGGCATTAATCGGAGTTCTGTCTTGAATGTGCTCAATGATTGAATTTAGGCATCACTTTTCATGTAAACTATATCCCTCAGATTGGACTTGAAAGAGTCTGAGAGGCACACAACACAATAACATAATAGGTTATGTACAGTGCAAGGAGAGGAAACAGAGTAATACAATCAGAATGATTAAGCACTTAACTGACTAAAGCTTGTGGTTAAAGGGCTGAATTTACCAGCTTAGTGTCTCGCCAGTGCAAAGGAAAACATGACATTCAGTGCCTTGTCCTGCAGTAAGTAAAGTTCCTGCTGGCTGTGTCTCAAGCAGGATCATTATTAATAAAGTCTATTCAGGATATGGGCTCCATCTACGGGACATACAATTTGATGCCATTACAATTAAGCTACAGAGTAAGTGCAAATGTGTAGTGAGGTGTGTTTCCACAACTCCCTTTTGCCTTCTCTGCATTTCTTCAGCTTTTTTGACTTGCCCGGTGAGGTCACAAACCATGTGAGCTAATTTGGTGGGTTATGAATAACAGCCAGGTGGATGTACTGCCTTAAACTCAAAATAATATATAGTTCAGCAGTGTTTATTAAACAATAGAAGCCAAAACACAGTGTGTTTTATATACAGGAAGGAAAAAAATAATGGTGGAGTATCGATTTTAGAAGGATAAGCGTTGCTTTGCAAGCAAGCAGTGAAAATACCCTTTGCTAGCTGAGGAAAGACAAGATTTCCAGGAGGCAGAATTGAAGGTGCTTCTGAATGCGCCTTTACGTCAAGTCAGAACTTGCCTACTCTAGGTACATCAGGCGTTTGATTTCAACATTACGCAGGCATTTCCACATTAAGTTATAGCCCATATTTTCATTGAAGGAGCAATACATTTTCTATTTTATTTTTAATTGGGGATAACACTGCAGCCCCATCATTGCCCCAGTTCTTCACCATTTAAGAAAAAAAATTGTTCTACTGCTAATGTCACCAGGATGACAATCTATCAAGCAGACACAAAGCCTGTGGAATGGGGGTTACACTATAGGTTGACGAATGTGATATAAAATAGTTACTTTAGAGATATTAGTTAATGTAATGTAGAAATAAGCCACTTTGATTCTGGCAGGTAGAGACAAAGGGATTTGAGACCGCATGGGAAAAGCAGGAAGAGGTGTGTCTATGAGAGTGATGCTGCATTGATAGGGGCCGGAGAAAGGGATTGGAAGTGAGCCAATCAGAATAGATCAAACAAGTCAGGAGGGACATAGGATGACCTATGGGTGTCGAGTATGTGAAACTTGATGCCATTTGAATGTATGAGTACTGATCTCTTTGTCTGGGACCTTCACTTAGTTCCCGGGACTGCAGACAGCAACATGTTGTCTGTATCACTGTGGACTAGGTAGCTTGCAAGCTGAATAAAATAACTTCTTTTTACTTGCAAATCCATCTCGACTTTTATTGAGGCCAGACTGACGGAGAAAGAAATTTGGGAATCAACATTTGGTGCCGAAAATCGGGATTTCTCAGGGCGATCCTGATCCAACTGCGAAATCAGAATTAGACTGATTATGAACAGGAGGATGGGGAACAAAGGGCCCTCAATGTAGAACTGGAAAACGACCGCGCATTGATTGTTCCCCTCTTCTTATCGTCTGATTAGTCTGGTCACTCGTGGTTGGCACAGAAAGACCGCCTCGACAGAATCACAGGTCAGTCTGGGGATTAGCAATTTAATTGATGGGATTTCATATTGTTGTTTCGGCTTGGGTTAGGGTTTTGGGTTGATGTGACATCTCAAATGATGATTCAATTCCAAGTATAAGGGTTCAGAGGCTGATGGGACTTCAGTAATGAAGGTTCAGTCTATTATATGGGTTCAGGGGCTGATGGGACTTCAGTAATGAAGGTTCAGTCTATTATATGGGTTCAGGGGCTGATGGGACTTCAGTACTGAAGGTTCAGTCCAGTATAACTGTTTTTAAATCTGAAGATGGTTCAACTCTATGTGTGAGTGTTTTAAATATATAGTTGATTAAGCTAAAATTGTCTCCTTGGACTGTATTGGCGAAAAACGCAGTTCCGAGGACTAGTTGAGATTGTGGGGAATGCTGCATATTGGTTGAAGCAGAAGTCTCTCAAAGGGTTAACAGCAGCAGGCAAAGTTAAAGACAGACAGTGCTTCTCACTCAGGCCTTGAGATAACAGCACCAGTCGCTAGTGTAATCGGATACCTTTCCTTTGAGTCAGTGAACACCAGCAAAGTTACGTTTTGAATTAATTAAAGGAAACCAGTGGGTTTCTCCACCTCTTTGATAAAAGTTATTATTTTCGAAAGCAATTGATTGAAATTGCCAGAATCTTAAGTTTTACTTACTTGAAATAAGGTAAATCTCATTTTATCTGGAGATTAATAGAAACTTAAAGAAGATCATGGACACCATTTTAAAAAGTGTCAATCTGGAGATGATAGTTGATTTTGCTAATACTTATGTGTATGTAAAAGAAAAAAAACTTGTTAAAAGAAAAATTGTTAAGATAAAGAAATAATTAAGTTGTAAATGTTATACAAGTTTGTGTTAAGCAAATTGTAAATTTAGTTCTGAGTTGAGATCAGAGCTAAGCTTGCAAGTTGCAGTAATTCAATTTGAAATTTCAAACATTTTTAAGTTTTAAAAAAAAAAAGCGCAAGTAGAGGAAAGGCACGGGTCAAACAAGAGATGAGCTACGTAGTTCAATGGCTGGCCTTGAATTGACAGAAAAAGAAAAATTCAATAATTTGGAAAAGTAAGCATATCACCTAAGTCTCTCCAAACTAAGCAGAAACCACAAGATTCGGGAACAAAGGAAGCTGAAACAACTTCTTTTGAAGAGAAAGTACTCCCCCTAGTGACAGGGAGAGACGTTGAAGTCTTGGAACAACCAGGGGAAATAGCTAGAGTGCCCCCTGGTGACATTCGGAGACAGTTACCGATTAGGAAGATGCGAAACCCCGACCCAGTGACTGCGGGAGCGAACCCCACGATAGACATTTACTTCCCATGGACACCCAGTGAGATGATGGCTATTATGTCTACAATCCCAGATAGAAAAAATCTCCTGCTGCCTTCATGGATTCCTAGAGAATTACCATCTCAATTTATCAAGCTGATTCAAGGGACCTCTGGGCCCTAGTCCAGCAGATTTTAACCCCAGCAGAGTCCCGCAATTATCTTAACCACCTGAATTATGCTAGTCATGCCGCACTTCAGCAGGCCTATGCGTTAGACGACGATAGAAGGACACAGATCTTGAATGCGTTGAATAGCACATTTCAAAGGCCCATAAATCTTTCTGTTATCTTAGACCTAAAACCTAAGAAGACTGAAGAGCCAGAGGAATTTCTGGAGCGTTTTAATGAAATCTACCGGGGGCAGTCAGGCGATTTGCTGTATCAAAATGGTCAGAATTCCCCTCAATACTGTGCTATGTTAATGCATTGCCTACCACCTTCTGTGGTTACTGCTGTGAAATGTAATAACATGAATTGGACAGAGAACGACCCTTCCCAGATGGCAAGGGCAGTCAGATTTTACTGGAAGGAGGGTGTAGGCCAAGAAGGAGGCTCAGTTACAAAGGTTAAGACTGAGTATGTAATGAAAAAGGATGATCTGCGACCCCAACAAGCGGCAGAAATGGTAGTTTACCAGCAGGAGCCCCAATATAGTGACTTTGGGTGGGTGGATCAGCGAAGAGGAGGATACCAAACCCACCCAAAGGGACCCTCACCCCCTTTTTATGGCCCACCGAACGAATCAATAGCTCTACAACCGCAGCCCCCTCTGAGGGGCCATTGGTCGACTGGAAGAAGAGGACGGGGCAGCCATGTCTTCTGTGCAATCAGCACTTAAATTACCATTATCCGACCACACGCAGCAATTGTCAGGGTTCCAAGGACAGGTGTGAGAGTATCCTATTTCTGAACCTGTGACAGTCACTTACGAGAATAAGTCTGCAGATCATCAGTTTGTAGTGACTACTGGATTGGACTGTAACTTGTTGGCCCGAGATTTACTGTGTATCTTCCAGCTACAGCTAGAATGCGGAGATGAGGGGGTAACGGTTACATCATGGAGGATGAGACAACAGTGCTATATTTCTATCACCCCCCAGTGGTGGACGTTAGACGTTGAACAGTCACTGCATGACATTACCCTGGCCCATGACAGAACTGGACGAAACAGGGAGTTGGAGGACAAATACCGGCCATTACTTGAGACCGAATGGCCAGTCAAGGTTACAGCCACAGTCACGGGAAAAGAAGGTACAGCCGATTTTGTTACAATATCACCACATTTATGGCCACAGTCAGCTTCGGTAAGCCCTCATATTACACGTCAGGTCCATGACCAGTACCATGCCAGGGATATGGGGCGAATGGTCAGAAGGGCAGTGGATCATTCGGATCCAACAGACTACGCACTTCAAGTCATGCCGGACGGCACTACCATAAAATATTTTGAGGTCCCTGAAACGATTAACATTCGACTGCAGCATCACAGGGGACATGATGTGTTGGAATATGTCAATCCACAGGTCTGGGCGGAATACCCATCACAAGTGGGAAAGACAAATGTTACACCTATTAAGGTGATGATTAAGGATCATGTAAAGCTACCTTCCATTCGACAATACCCCCTGAAATCTCAAGCTGCTCCATCAATAGATAAATTAATTCAAGAGCTGTTGAAACAGAGTATTTTGGTCCCTTGCCAATCAGAATGTAACACCCCCATACTTGCTGTGCCTAAACCAGCCAAACCAGACCAGTACCGATTAGTACAGGATTTACGTTCAATCAATGCCATTGCATAGCCATTACATGCTCTCACCCTCCAACAGGATATTACGGTGTATAGCTCCCACTCGGCCATCGCACTACTAAGGCAACTGCAGACTCAGCATCTTACCGCAGCTCGTCAGAATAGGTATGAGATATACCTTTTGAACAATCCACGTCTGACATTTAAATACTGTACCACTATCAATCCAGCCTGTTTTCTCAGTGGGCCCCCTGTCCATGAAGACGCACCTGGCCACGACTGTTTAGCCTTGATTCAGGAAACTACCACAATAAGGGGCGATTTGAGTGACATTTCGTCAGAACAACCTGACATGATTATGTGTGGTCAAATATCCCACCGGGGTTTAGTTAATGACCTACTGCAGGCCCTCCTTATGCCCGCGCAGATTTCCGTTATTAAATGCGCTGCCCACACGAATGGTACAACCCCAGTTGACGTTGGTAATGAACGAGCAGATTGTGCAGCGCGAACAGCCGCGCAAATTCAGCAAGTGATGGTGCCTAAGATGTTAAGTCAGACTAAACGATCTACTATAAATATGTCTGCTTCTGACAAGTCAATGCCAACCATCCAAGACGTCATAAGGTTACAGGAGGGCGCTCCTGAGAGTGATAAACAAATGTGGAAACGGTTAGGTTGTACATATGATTCTGTTTCCTCTTTATGGACCACGCCTGCACATCAGACTTGTATGTCTGATGTGCTGGCTTTATGGGTCATTGAATGTGTACACTTTGCAACTCATTGTGGGGCTCGAGGGACTAGTGATTTGTTGCTGGACACTTGGTGGCACCCTAAAATGCAGGGGTTGGCCCAAAGTATCAGTAATCGGTGTTTGATTTGTCAGCAATATAACACCGGAAAAGGTATCCCTTGTGGGAAGGGGCAAACCCCGTTGCCCAGTGGTCCCTTTGAGACGCTCCAAATGGATTACATTGAGTTGGAAAGGTGTCAATGTTATAAATATGTTTTGGTCATTGTGGATGTGTTCAGCAGATGGGTTGAGGCGTATCCGACTATCGATAATAAAGCTGCTACTGTGGTTAAAGTCTTGATGAGGGAAATCATTCCCCGGTACGGTATACCAGCTCAGTTAAGTTCTGATAATGGGCCTCATTTTATTGGACAAATTAACAAGGAGTTTTGCTCCCAGTTGGGCATACGCCAGCAGTTACACTGTGCTTACAGACCGCAGGCGGCCGGGTTGGTTGAGAGACACAATCAGACCCTCAAAACTAAATTGGCTAAATTAAGAGCAGACACGGGACTGACATGGCTTAAGTTGCTCCCCGTTGCCCTCTTCCAGCTGTGGGTTACACCTGCGGGACCGGCCCGGCTCTCTCCCGCCGAGATTATTTATGGCAGGCCTCTTAGAACTCCCTGGAGCCTGCAGGTTCCCAGACTGGTTCAGTTTCACCCTATGACTGAAGAGATGACCACCTATGTTCTAGCCCTCACGCAGGTGCTCAAGGAGCTCCATGGCCAGGTCCGCGCGGCTCACCAGCCATTGCCCCCAGTACCTAGCTCACTTTCAGTCCAGCCCGGTAGTTATGTCATGGTCAAAAATTGGACTAGGAAGGGGTCGGAGCCGCGATGGGACGGGCCCTTCCAAGTTCTCCTTACCACCCCCACAGCAGTTAAAGTGGAGGGGCGAAGTGCTTGGGTCCACCTACATCACTGTAAATTGAGTCCATCTCCACTACTGTAAAAGGTCGGATACTAACCTGCCTCCCTTCTCCAGTGCTATTTTACAGGTGTGGAGCATGATGGAGTGGCTACGCATCGTCTGTCTGATATTTGGCCTCACTTCGCTTGGCGTGTTATTGGCGATGGACATGGAAAAGGGGAATATTATGTATCTGTGTAGCCCCAACCAATCTACAAGGTTACATCACCTCTGCAAAGGTGATGTTCTTCGCTGCCCCATATACGAGGACATGGTATCGACTCATGGAAGGTCATCAAAGTTAAGGAGAATGCAGGAGTCATGAAGCAGTTGCACCGGTCCCGGCGATGGGAAGGGAACATTATATGGACATTGCCTTGTTTTCGGAATACATGTAAATTCGATTTTGGATGTGTTAAGAGTGGTACAATAAAGGTAAAATCAGGCTGTCAGAAGAGTGTAGGAAGAGGCTATGAGAAAGAGAAAGGGACTAGAGAGAGGACGGGACGTATGAGAAGGGAAGTACAGCTAGAACGTAGGTTACCGGGAGATACACTTAAGTTAATTAAAGGCCAAACTGAGGAAAACCCGGGTAGTATGAATCTCTTCTACCAGATTTACCACCGCTTGTATGGCCAGGGACGGGTTGTCTGCTACCCAAACCCCGCAGCGGTGTCTAGGTTATTTTCTGTTTCACCGCTTTGGGGCACTCCCCAAACAGTGGTTCATTGTCAGCATTCCGAACCACTGCCCGATCAAGTCACTCTTCCTTACGATCCGGGTTCAGCACCACCGGCTATTTGCCTTCCCCTTCCTCGGGATAATTCCCATTCACAGTACGATAGGCTGCGACGGTGGAGGGCGTACATACCTAGCCACTTCACTCCCAATAGGGATTCCCGGTCGTACGAGAATTGCTTCAGCAGTGAAGGATATGGCTGTTTGCTGGTAGAGGTGGACACAAATATAACATGTCTGTTTCCCACCTGTACGGACAGGAGGTGCCATATCACCCAGGCGTCTGGCCAATGCGTTTGTTACAACACCACTTGCGTTCCATTGAACGCCGGCCTCCAGCTCCTCTGTGGCTGGGCGAATGTCTCTCATATAACTGTTGGGACTAGGGCTTTCCGCATTGCTGGGCGGCCCGAATGGGCATTTCAAAGTTGGATAAACTGGGCTACTGGGGGGTCCTTACGCAACCGATATGCTGATTGTGGTGCTAGCCTGCACACGGAACAAGGATACTACTTTTTATTTAATGGTACAGCGACCAACGTTTTGTCACCCACATTTCCCCGCCGAATTGCTATAGGGACTCTAGTCCCTACCACAGTCCCCTGCCCTTCGGCGTGGAACCTGCATAATCAGTTAGCACGCTGGGCAGTCTCTGCTGAATTTTGCGAGAACAGGAAACAACCTCAGGTTCTTGCACCCAACCGGGGCCACTCAGCCGGGTGGGGCATTCTGAGCGTATTGACACTGGGAGGTGTGGGGGGTTCCTTGGCTGTCAGTGATCGGAATTATTTTATTTGCGGCCTTACCATCTTGGGAAATGAAACCTTGGGAGCCCTCGGGGCAATAACCAAGGAGTTGTCTCAGCTACGGTTGTTTGCAATGCAGAACCGGTATGCTCTTGACTATCTTCTGGCCCGTGAGGGTGGGGTATGCGCCATAGTACAGGGCAAGTGTATCATGGGAGTTCAGGACTTGACCGCTAACATCACTAAATTTATGGATTGCATACGGGATCACTTGGACGGGATGCAGGATCCTGGCTCTTGGGGTAACTGGGGATTTGGAGGATGGAAGGACTGGTTGATAAATATGGCCATGTATCTAGTGGTAGCTATCGGCTGCATCTTTGTGGGCCTGGCCATCCTTAAATGTGTGATGGGTAGAATGCGGGGTGCACTGGATCAGATCACCGCCCCAATCACCGCAAAAAAAAATTTAACTGTTAAAATCCATGAGGGTGAGGCAGATGAGGGGGGGCTAAGACAGGAATTGGAAATGCAGCGACAGATCTTTTTAGATGAGGAACCGTAGCTATGGATTGGATAGTTCGGTTATCATGGAATGATAAAAGGAGGGAATGACGAATGTGATATAAAATAGTTACTTTAGAGATATTAGTTAATGTAATGTAGAAATAAGCCACTTTGATTCTGGCAGGTAGAGACAAAGGGATTTGAGACCGCATGGGAAAAGCAGGAAGAGGTGTGTCTATGAGAGTGATGCTGCATTGATAGGGGCCGGAGAAAGGGATTGGAAGTGAGCCAATCAGAATAGATCAAACAAGTCAGGAGGGACATAGGATGACCTATGGGTGTCGAGTATGTGAAACTTGATGCCATTTGAATGTATGAGTACTGATCTCTTTGTCTGGGACCTTCACTTAGTTCCCGGGACTGCAGACAGCAACATGTTGTCTGTATCACTGTGGACTAGGTAGCTTGCAAGCTGAATAAAATAACTTCTTTTTACTTGCAAATCCATCTTGACTTTTATTGAGGCCAGACTGACGGAGAAAGAAATTTGGGAATCAACAGGTTGCCAGGAATGTTGAGGAATCAATTCCTGAGGGTAGGCTGTACATTTCAAAAAAAGTTGAATAAACTGTCAACAAATGTTACAAATGTTAAAAAATTCTAACAACAAAATTTCAATAAAGTGATATTGTCTCAGTTGGAAAATATATTGCATGTAGCACAGACCAGAAAAGTCCATGTTTTACTTTAATTTGTATTAAATCAGTTGATCTCAGTCTTTTAAAAATCAATTTAGAGTACCCAATTAATTTTCCAATTAGGGGCTGGTTTAGCAGTGGACTAAACAGCTGTCTTGTAATGCAGAACAAGGCCAGCAGCGCGGGCTCAATTCCCGTACCGGCCTCCCCGAACGGGCGCCGGAATGTGGAGATTAGGGGCTTTTCACAGTAACGTCATTGAAGCCTACTTGTGGCAATAAGCGATTATTATTATTATGGGGCAATTTAGCATGGCCAATCCACCTACCTGCACATCTTTGGGTTGTCGGGGTGAGACCCACGCAAACACAGGGAGAATGTGCAAATTCCACACGGCAGTGACGCAGGGCCGGGATCGAACCTGGGACCTCGCCACCGTGAGGCAGCAGTGCTAACCACTGTGCCACCGTGCTGCCCTAGTTGACCCCAGTTGGGTTAGTATTTTAATTAGACTTACTAATTAGTAGCTGAATGAAAAATGCACATAGTCTGAGGGCAGAGTCAAGTTCAGGAATAAGTTAACCCGATGGTGAAAGAACATGCTGACATTCCCTATATAGACTGGCATATGAATGACTATCTAGGCAAGACATAAAGTGGCATGATTCTGTGCTCAAGAGAAGTCTCTCTCTGTCTTCTATAAAGAAATCTAAGGAAGGAACATGATCAATATTGAAAACATTTCACAAGATTTTATATTAAATATAACCATTTAATAAATGGTGAATGTTGATGACATAATGTGGACAGTTGGCCCAACTTTGCAAGGTAGGCAAATAAATTACACCAAGTTGACGTAAAAAGATTGCTAAGTGCTCTGAATTAATGAGCATTGATTAAATTCAGCTTGCTGACAACGCTAGAGGTATCAATTTATTCATGACTGAGGCAGGGTGCTCTGCACTCATTTGTTTCATCTCATGAGAGGAGAAAGGATACAAACAAGGTAGCGATTTCATATGTAGTTTATTCCATTTGAACTGGAATGGATATTCCATTTAAACTTTAAGTAGACATCAACATCTCTTTGTCACCAAATTGTTTAAAGCAGCTCTGATCACTGTTTCTAACTGTCAACAAGCATAGTTCGAGTATTTTTGATAGCATGGCAAGCACAACTTCATTTCCACATCCTAAGATATGATTTTCATTCCATGGGCGTCAATGATAAAAGATAGGATTCTAACTCAGCTCTATGTTCTCTTGTGCTCAGGCATCTGAGCTACTCAGTTTATAATATTGGTGAAAAACAAATTTGTGTTTATGTAATTGAGTGCTATTATTATGCACCTTCTTATATTAATAAATTGCTGGTGTCATCAATGAGTGTTGTGATATCATTAGTCGTTGTTGTTACCTGTGTATATTCGTATTTAACTGTCGTGAGTTTTAATTCTATTACAGATTGAAAATCCCCTATCCGGAATGCTTGGGGCCAAGTCACGTCAGAGTGCGTATTGGATTTCGGAATATACTGCACAGGTGCGGCACGCATTGGGAACTATGCATATGCTGAACATTGGGAACTGCGCATGTGTGGCATGCTCGAAAAAAAGGGGCGGATTTTGGAATTTTGGATGCTCAACAATTACTGTTATTTTGATGTTTAACTAGCTACTCCAGTTTTTGAGTCCATACTGTATTTTAAATTTGTTATTTTGATATATTAAATAAGATTAACTTCAACTTTAAGATTAACATGTTTCGAATGTCTTTTTCTGGTCAGGTTATCACATCTTTTTGGTGACGAGAATAAAATAAATTCAAGTTTCAGCATGTTCAATACAAAGTTTTGTTAAGTTTACCGACAGAAAACAAGTTAGCAGCACTATGGCTACGTTGGGGTCTATCAGTGAGTTTGTGGCAGAATGAGAACTGGACTGAGTATGTGGAAAGGTTGGGACACTTTTTCTTGGCAAGTAGGTGAGGCTAGAAAGCACTTAATTCTCCTGAGTGTGTGTGGGCTGAAGACATGCAGGCTGGTGAGAAATTTAGCTACACCACTGAAACCAGGAACATTTTATTTGCGGATTTAGTTACACTTGCTCAGAATCACCACAATCCCAAGCCTTCAGTAAGTGTACGTTTCAAATTCCAGAATCATTTTTGGAAGACAGGACAGTCTGTAGCTAACTGTGTTGCTGAATTGCACCAGATCTCTGAACATTGCAATTTTGGGGCAGTTTTGGAACACAGACTTCAAGACAGACTGGTTTGTGACATTAACGAGGATAGCATTCAGCGGCGTTTGCTTGGAGAAGCCAAACTTATGATTAAGAAGGTTCAATAAATTTCTCAGGGTATGGAAATGGCTGCTAATAATGCAAAAGATATTCAGAAGGCCAATGGCAGCATACAGGCAGGCACACTGCATTAAGTAAAGAAAGAAGCTGCAAGTAAAAAGGTAAAGACAGTTTAGGTGTGGAGGGTCACACTATGCAAATCATTGTAAGTTTATGGACACTGTTTGTCACCAGCTCAACAGAAAGGGGCATTTAGTGCAGTGAAGGGGTGCTAAGATAAAGTCGAAGGCTGAGCAGGAAACTTCAAATGCAAGGAAGAGTCAGTCAACGGCGCATCGCTTGGAAAACTGAAACCAGGCAGAGGAGCACTTTTATGACATGTTTAATATAAGTGAGGGGTGTGAGAGCCTATTTTGTTCTATAGTGGAGGTCGATGGACAGAAAATCAAGATGGAAGGGGACACAGGAGTCTCTGCATCGGTTATCACTGAAGACATCAGCCCTTAGTCGGGAATCAACCTTTGGACGTTCATCGGCAAGACAATACCATTGCTTAGAGCACTAAAGGTAGGTATTGCATATAACAGCAAAGAAGCACAAACAGGACTCCTGGTAATTGAAGGGCATGGGCCTAGTCTACTAGGGCATGATTGGCTCAGGAAAATTCAGTTGAACTGGGGTGAGGTAAAATGAAAGTGACAGAAGACATCATTCAGGAGGCACAGTGGTTAGCACTGTTGCTTCACAGCTCCAAAGTTCCAGGTTCGATTCCCGGCTTGAGTCACTGTCTGTGCGAAGTCTGCATGTTCTCCCCGTGTCTGCGCGAGTTTCCTCTGGATGGTCTGGTTTCCTCCCACAGTCCGAAGATGTGCAGGTTAGGTGGATTGGACATACTAAAATTGCCCTTAAGTGTCCAAAAAGGGTAGATAGTGTTACTGGGTTACAAGGATAGGGTGGCGGTGTGGGCTTAAGTAGGGTGCTCTTTCCAATGGCCAATGCAGACTCGTTGGGCAAAAGGGCCTCTTTCTGCACTGTAAATTCTAAGATAAAGACATTTCTTGAGGTTTTCAAAGTTGAATTGGGTACATTGTGGGGCATACCAATTAACTCCTCACTTTCGGAAGGATGTGATTGCACTGGAGAGAGTGCACAGGAGATTCATTAGGATGTTGCCTGGGATGGAGCATTTGGGCTACGAAGAGAGGCTGGATAGGGTCGGGTTGTTTTCTTTAGCACAGAGAAGGTTGAAAGGCAAAGTGGAAGGTAAGTTGGAGCAGCTGCAAAGTAGGAACAAAGTTACCACTGTGGGTATAGGAAATCTGGGAGAAGGATTTAGACGTAATTAAAGAAATTAACATAGACAGAGAGGAGGTTTTGAGTGGGCTGGATGACTTAAACGTAGACAATAGCAAGGGTGCTGACAATAATGTTCAGTTCCTCTCTGCCCTACAGGAGAGATGCCAGAGGACTGGAAGATAGCCAATGTATTGCCATGATTCAAGAAGGGAGGAAGGGATCAACCAGGGAACTACACTATTTTGCATTTAACATCTTTAGCTCATTCGGTATAGAAGAGGCCATTTGGCCCATCGAATCGGCACAGACAGAATTACTAAATCTACATTATTCCCACGTTGCAGCACTTGGCCCACAGCCTTGAATGTTATGGCATTTAAAGTGCCCATCTATGTACTTTTTAAAGGTTGTGAGGTTTCCCGTCTCTACTACTCTTCCAGGCCGTGCATTTCAGACCCCCACCATCCTTTGAGTGAAAAGAATTTTCCTCAAATCCCTTCTAAACCTCCTGCCCCTCATCTTATGCCCCCTCGTTATTGACCCTTCAACTAAGGGGAACAGCTGCTTCCTGTCCACACTGTCCATCCCCCTCATATTCTTATACACATCAGGTCCCCCCTTAACTTTCACTGTGCTAAAGAATACAACCCGACCCTATCCAGTCTTCATAGCCCAAATGCTCCATCCCAGGCAACATCCAAATGAATCTCCTGTGCACTCTCTCCAGTGCAATCATATCCTTCCTATAGTGAGATGACCAGAACTGGATACAGTACTCCAGCTGTGGCCTGATCAAAGTGCTGTAGAGCTCCAGCATAACCTCCCTGCTCTTATAATCTATGCCACCACTGATAAAAGCAAATGTCCCATATGCCTTAACTACCCTATTAACCTGTTCTGCAACCTTCTAACAATCAGGGACTTCGCACTGATCCCTGTGGTACGCCACTGGACACCAGCCTCCAATTACATGAACAATCTTTTACCTCCACCTTCTGCTTCCACCACAAAGCCAGTTTTGGATCTAATTTGCCAAGTTATCCTGAATTCCATGTGCTTTTACTTTAACAGTCTCCCATGTGGGACCTAGTCAAAGACTTTGCTCAAATCCATATAAACAACTTCAACTGCACTATCCTCATCTACACCAGAGAACCATAGAAAAGATACAACACTGAAGGGGGCCATTCAGCCCATCTTGTCCATGCCAACACAAAGACACCCAGGTGACGTTTCTAACTCCATCTTCCTGCACAGCCCATATTCGGCAGTTTACAGCACTCATGACGTAGATCCAGGTACTTTATAAAAAGAGTTTAGGGTCTCCGCCTCCAACACCAGCTCAGGCAGCAAATTTACTACCCTGTGCATAAAAATGTTTTTCCCCATGTCCCTTCATGTCCTAGGACTTGACTCTTCACTTTGCAACTGGACCCTTGACTTTCTGACCCACAGACTACAGACCAGTAAGAATAACCAACACCACCTCCACAATAGTCCTTAATACCGGGGCCCCACAAGGCTGCGTACTTAGCCCCCTACTCTACTCCCTGGACACACACGACTGCGTAGCAAAATTTGGTTCCAACTCCATCTACAAGTTTGCTGACGGTACGACCATAGTGGGACGGATCTCGAATAACGAGGAGTCAGAATACAGGAGGGAGACAGAGAACCTCGTGGAGTGGTGCAGCGACAATAATCTATCCCTTAATGCTAGCAAAACTAAAGAGCTGGCCATTGACTTCAGGAAGCAAAGTACTGTACACACCCCTGTCAGCATCAATAATAATAATAATCGCTTATTGTCACAAGTAGGCTTCAATGAAGTTACTGTGAAAAGCCCCTAATCGCCACATTCCGGCGCCTGTTCAGGAGGCTGGTACCGGGATTGAACCCGCACTGCTGCCTTGTTCTGCGTTACAAGCCAGCTATATAGCCCAGTGTGCTAAACCAGGGGTGTGGAGGTAATAAACGAGTTTAGGGAGTTAGGCTGGAAGTTAAAAGCCAGGACAGACAGAGTTGTCATCTCTGGTTTGTTGCCGGTGCCACGTGATAGCGAGGCTAGGAATAGGGAGAGAGTGCAGCTGAACACGTGGCTGCAGGAATGGTGTAGGAGGGAGGGCTTCAGGTATTTGGATAATTGGAGCGGATTCTGGGGAAGGTGGGACCTGTACAAGCAGGACGGATTGCATCTGAACCAGAGGGGCACCAATATCCTGGGAGGGAGTTTTTCTAGTACTCTTCGGGAGGGTTTAAACTAATTTGGCAGGGGAATGGGAACCGGATTTGTAGTCCAGCAACTAAGGTAGCCGATATTCAGGACGCCAAAGCGTGTAATGAGGCAGTGGGGAAGGGAACACTGACAAAGGAGAGCACTTGCAGGCACGGAGATGGGTTGAAGTGTGTATACTTCAACGCAAGAAGCATCAGGAATAAGGTGGGTGAACTTAAGGCATGGATCGGTACTTGGGACTACGATGTGGTGGCCATCACGGAAACTTGGATAGAAGAGGGGCAGAAATGGTTGTTGGAGGTCCCTGGTTATAGATGTTTCAATAAGATTAGGGAGGGTGGTAAAAGAGGTGGGGGGGGGGGGGGGTGGCATTGTTAATTAGAGATAGTATAACAGCTGCAGAAAGGCAGTTCGAGGAGTATCAGCCTACTGAGGTAGTATGGGTTGAAGTCAGAAATAGGAAAGGAGCAGTCACCTTGTTAGGAGTTTTCTATACGCCCCCCAATAGTAGCAGAGATGTGGAGGAACAGATTGGGAAACAGATTTTGGAAAGGTGCAGAAGTCACAGGGTAGTAGTCATGGGTGACTTTAATTTCCCAAACATTGAGTGGAAACTCTTTCGATCAAATAGTTTGGATGGGGTGGTGTTTGTGCAGTGTGTCCAGGAAGCGTTTCTAACACAGTATGTAGATTGTCCGACCAGAGGAGGGGCAATATTGGATTTAGTACTTGGTAATGAACCAGGGCAAGTGATAGATTTGTTAGTGGGGGAGCATTTTGGAGTGACCACAATTCTGTGACTTTCACTTTAGTAATGGAGAGGGATAGGTGCGTGCAACAGGGCAAAGTTTACAATTGGGGGAAGGGTAAATACGATGTTGTCAGACAAGAATTGAAGTGCATAAGTTGGGAACATAGGCTGTCAGGGAAGGACACAAGTGAAATGTGGAACTTGTTCAAGGAACAGGTACTACGTGTCCTTGATATGTATGTCCCTGTCAGGCAGGGAAGAGATGGTCGAGTGAGGGAACCATGGTTGACAAGAGAGATTGAATGTCTTGTTAAGAAGAAAAAGGAGACTTATGTAAGGCTGAGGAAACAAGGTTCAGACAGGGCATTGGAGGGATACAAGATAGCCAGGAGGGAACTGAAGAAAGGGATTAGGAGAGCTAAGAGAGGGCATGAACAATCTTTGGCGGGTAGGATCAAGGAAAACCCCAAGGCCTTTTACACATATGTGAGAAATATGAGAATGACTAGAGCGAGGGTAGGTCCGATCAAGGACAGTAGTGGGAGATTGTGTATTGAGTCTGAAGAGATAGGAGAGGTCTTGAACGAGTACTTTTCTTCTGTGTTTACAAATGAGAGGGGCCATATTGTTGGAGAGGACAGTGTGAAACAGACTGGTAAGCTCGAGGAAATACTTGTTAGGAAGGAAGATGTGTTGGGCATTTTGAAAAACTTGAGGATAGACAAGTCCCCCGGGCCTGACGGGATATATCCAAGGATTCTATGGGAAGCAAGAGATGAAATTGCAGAGCCGTTGGCAATGATCTTTTCGTCCTCACTGTCAACAGGGGTGGTACCAGGGGATTGGAGAGTGACGAATGTCGTGCTCCTGTTCAAAAAAGGGACTAGGGATAACCCTGGGAATTACAGGCCAGTTAGTCTTACTTCGGTGGTAGGCAAAGTCATGGAAAGGGTACTGAAGGATAGGATTTCTGAGCATCTAGAAAGACACTGCTTGATTAAGGATAGTCAGCACGGATTTGTGAGGGGTAGGTCTTGCCTTACAAGTCTTATTGAATTCTTTGAGGAGGTGACCAACCATGTGGATGAAGGTAAAGCAGTGGATGTAGTGTACATGGATTTCAGTAAGGCATTTGATAAGGTTCCCCATGGTAGGCTTCTGCAGAAAGTAAGGAGGTATGGGATAGTGGGAAATTTGGCCAGTTGGATAACGAACTGGCTAACCGATAGAAGTCAGAGAGTGGTGGTGGATGGCAAATATTCAGCCTGGATCCCAGTTACCAGTGGCGTACCGCAGGGATCAGTTCTGGGTCCTCTGCTGTTTGTGATTTTCATTAATGACTTGGATGAGGGAGTTGAAGGGTGGGACAGTAAATTTGCAGACGATACGAAGATTGGTGGAGTTGTGGATAGTGAGGAGGGCTGTTGTCGGCTGCAAAGAGACATAGATAGGATGCAGAGCTGGGCTGAGAAGTGGCAGATGGAGTTTAACCCTGAAAAGTGTGAGGTTGTCCATTTTGGAAGGACAAATATGAATGCGGAATACAGGGTTAACGGTAGAGTTCTTGGCAATGTGGAGGAGCAGAGAGATCTTGGGGTCTATGTTCATACATCTTTGAAAGTTGCCACTCAAGTGGATAGAGCTGTGAAGAAGGCCTATGGGGTGCTAGTGTTCATTAACAGAGGGATTGAATTTAAGAGCCGTTAGGTGATGATGCAGCTGTACAAAACTTTGGTAAGGCCACATTTGGAGTACTGTGTACAGTTCTGGTCGCCTCATTTTAGGAAGGATGTGGAAGCTTTGGAAAAGGTGCAAAGGAGATTTACCAGGATGTTGCCTGGAATGGAGAGTAGGTCTTACAAGGAAAGGTTGAGGATGCTAGGCCTTTTCTCATTAGAACGGAGAGGGATGAGGGGCGACTTGATAGAGGTTTATAAGATGATCAGGGGAATAGATAAAGTAGACAGTCAGAGACTTTTTCCCCGGGTGGAACAAACCATTACAAGGGGACATAAATTTAAGGTGAATGGTGGAAGATATAGGGGGGATGTCAGAGGTAGGTTCTTTACCCAGAGAGTGGTGGGGGCATGGAATGCACTGCCTGTGGAAGTAGTTGAGTCGGAAACATTAGGGACCTTCAAGCAGCTATTGGATAGGTACATGGATTACGGTAAAATGATATAGTGTAGATTTATTTGTTCTTAAGGGCAGCGCGGTAGCATTGTGGCTAGCACAATTGCTTCAGAGCTCCAGGGTCCCAGGTTCGATTCCGGCTTGGGTCACTGTATGTGCGGAGTCTGCACATCCTCCCCGTGTCTGCTTGGGTTTCCTCTGGGTGCTCCGGTTTCCTCCCACAGCCCAAAGATGTGCAGGTTAGGTGGATTGGCCATGATAAATTGCCCTTAGTGTTGGGTGGAGGTGACTTTGGGTAGGGTGCTCTTTCCAAGAGCCGGTGCAGACTCAATGGGTCGAATGGCCTCCTTCTGCACTGTAAATTCAATGATAATCTATGATTAATCTAGGACAAAGGTTCGGCACAACATCGTGGGCCGTAGGGCCTGTTCTGTGCTGTATTTTTCTATGTTCTATGTTAAACGGTGCTGAGGTGGAGATGGTTAACAGCTTATAATTCCTCGCGGTACACATCTCCAAAAATCTGTCCTGGTCCACCCACGTCGACGCTACCAGCTACCACCAAGAAAGCACAACAGCGCCTATACTTCCTCAGGAAATGAAGGAAATTCGGCATGTCCACATTAACTCTTACCAGTTTTTACAGATGCACCATAGAAAGCATCCCATTTGGCTGCATCACAGTTTGGTATGGCAACTGCTCGGCACAAGACCGCCAGAAACTTCAGAGAGTCGTGAACACTGCCCAGTCCATCACGCGAACCTGCCTCCCATCCATTGACTCCATCTACACCTCCCACTGTCTGGGGAAAGCGGACAGCATAATCAAAGACCCCTCCCACCCGGCTTACTCACTCTTCCAACTTCTTCCATAGGGCAGGAGATACAAAAGTCTGAAAACACGCAACAGACTCAAAAACAGCTTCTTCCCTGCTGGTACCAGACTCCTAAACGACCCTCTTATGGACTGACCTGATTAACACTACACCCCTGTATGCTTCACCCGATGCCGACTCTGTACCTTGTGTTGCCCTATTATGTATTTTCTTTTCTTTTTTTTTCATGTACTTAATGATCTGTTGAGCTGCTCGCAGAAAAATACTTTTCACTGTACCTCGGTACACGTGACAATAAACAAATCCAATCCAATCCTTCTGCCACTTAGCTTGAATCTATGACCCCTGTTTTTTGAACTCTCTGATAAGGGAAACAGGTGCCTCCTTTCTACTCTATCTCTAACCCTCAACTCTGTACACCTCAATCATGTCACCCCCCTCAGTCTTCTCTGTTCGAAGGAAAACAACCCCAAACTCTCCAATGGCTCCTCATGGCGACAATTCTCCAGCCCTTGCAACATTCTAGTAAATCTTCTCTGCACTCACTCCAATTACATCCTTCCTGTAATGTGGTGACCAGAACTGCGCACAATATTCCAGTTGTGGCTTCACCGTGTCTCATATAGTTCCATCATTATATCCCTACTTTTGTATTCTATACCTCAGCCAATGAAGGAGAGCATTCCTTGTGCATTCTTTACAACCTTATCTCCCTGAACTGATACCTTTAGGGACCTGTGCACTTGTACACCAAGATCTCTCACTTTCATCTACCCCTCTCAGTATAGTCCCATGTATTCTGAATTTCCTTTTACTGTTTGATCTTCCTAAATGCATTATCCAAGTACAACTCTATCTGCCACTTTTATGCCCACTCCACCAACCCATCTATGTAATTTTGGAGCTTACAGCTATCATCCACACTATCCACTACACGGCCAATTTTTGTGTCGTCTGCAAATTTTCCAATCTTATTCCCCACATTCAAGTCTAAATCATAGAATCATAGCTGCATCGGCCCTTGGAAAGAGCACCCCATTTAACTCCACGTCTCCACCATTTCCCTGTAACCCCACCCCACCAAATCATTAATATATAAATCAAAAAACAACTTTCCATTTGCAAGAGATCGACCATTGCTCTTATTTCCTGTTTCTAAGCTAACTTTTGATCCAATTTGCCATATTACTCTGTATCCCATGGGTTTTTACGTTTTTGAATAGTCTGTCATATGGGACCTTGTCGAACGCCTTACTAAAACACATCCACTGCAGCACCCTCATCTATTCTCCTCGTCACTTCCTCAAAGAATTCAATCAAATTTTTAAGGCATGACAAGCCTTACTGTCAGGTCAGTGAGCTGACAGCGTAAATAAAGACATATGGATATGATTTGGTGGGGATTACTGAAACATGGTTGCACGAGGACCGGGGCTGGAAGTTAAATGTCCAAGGGTATTCAGTATTCCAACAGGATGGAACAGGAGGTGGAGTTGCTTTATTGGTTAAAGATGACATCAAGGCTGTATTAAAAAATTATATTGACACTATGAGGCAAAATAGTGAATCAATCTGGGTGGAAATAAAAAACAAGGGAAAAAGCTCCTTTGTAGGAGTAACTGACAGGCCATTGAGCAATACTTCCAAAGTGGGGCATGATAAAAACCAAGAAATAATGAGGGCTTGTGAGAAGGGTATAAAGGTAATCATGGGTGATTTTAACATGCATATTGATTGGATTAATCAAATTGGCAAGGGTAGCCTTGAGAGAGATTTCATAGAGTGCATGAGGGATTGTTTCTTCGAGCAATATGTTATGGAGCCAACCAGGGAGCAGGCTATTTCAGATTTAGTATTATGTAATGAAGAATGGTTGATAAATAGTCTTGTTGTTAAAGATCCTCTTGGAAGGAGTGATCACGGCATGCTTGAATTTCAAATTCAGATTCAGCGAGAGAAGACAGAGTGTGCCATACTACAGTTTTAGTGTTGGGCAGAGGTAATTATACAGGCCTGGGGAAAGAGTTGGCCCAGGTAGACTGGGGCACAAATAATTGAGGGTAGGACAGTTGAAGAACAATGGCGGATGTTCAGGGAGATATTAAATACCTCTCAATTAAAGTATATTCCTGAGATGAAGAAGAATTATAAAAGGGGAAAAAAATCATTCCATGACTAAACAAGGAAGACAAAGGCAAAAACTAGGGCATACCATTCTGCAAACCTAGTGGTAAGCTGGTGGATTGGGAGAACTTTAAGGTTCAGCAAAAGGTACTAAAAATCAAATCAAAAGAGCCAAGATGAACTACGAAAGGAAACTAGCAGAAAACATACACACTGATACCAAAAGTTTCTATAAATACAGAAAGAGGAAGAGAATAGTTAAAGTAAATGTTGGCCCTTTAGAGGACGATACCGGTGACGTATTAATGGGGAAAACAGAGATGGTGGAGGCACTGAACCAATATTTTGCCTCTATTTTCATGATAGAGGATAATAAAAAAATATCCAAAAACTGCAGTTAATGCAGAGGAACTTAGTGCAATAACCATCACTAGGGAGATGGTATTGAATAAACTAATGGGATTAAAGGTGGCTAAGTCTCCGGGAGCTGATGGCCTACATCCTAGGGTATTAAGGGAGGTAGCAGCAGAGATAATGGATGCAATGGTTATGCTATTTCAGAATTCCCTGGATTCTGGAAGGGTCCTGATTGATTGGAAACACGCTAATGTGACGCCCCTATTCAAAAAGCGGGAAAGGCAAAAAGTAGGAAACTATAGACCGGTTAGCTTGATTTCTATGGTGGGGAAGTTGCTGGAATCAATCATTAAGGAGGAGATGACTGAACATTTGGAAAGACAAAACTCAATCCACCATTGTCAGAATGGTTTTATGAAGGGTAAATCATGCTTGACAAACTTGCTCGAGTTCTTTGAGGACGTAACCAGCAAGGTAGATGTGGTATATCGAGACTTCCAGAAATTGTTTGACAAGGCGCCGCATAAATGACTGATCCAGAAGGTAAGATCGCAGGGGATTAGGGGTAGAGTACTAGATTGGATTGAGGATTGGCTGACTGACAGAAAGCAGAGGGGTGGGATAAATGGGTCCTTCTCTGGCTGGCGAACTGTAACTAGCTGGGTGTCGCAGGGGTCAGTTCTTGGACCTCAACTTTTCACAATCTATATAAATGATCTGCAAGCAGGGACAGGGTGTAAATAGCAAAATTTCCAGATGATACTAAAATAGATGGGAAAGCAGAAAGCAAGCAGTGACGAGGAGATAAAAAATTTAAAGACGGATATAGATAGGTTAGGAGATTGGACCAAAATATGGCAGATGGAGTTTAATCTAGATAAGTGAGAGGTTTTCCATTTTGGCGGAAAAAATAGAAAGGCAAATTATTATCTAAATGGAAAGCAGATTCAAAATGCATCCAGGCAGAGGGATCTGGGTGTCCTTGTTCATGAATGCAGAACGTCTGTATGCAGGTACAAAATGTAATAAGAAAGGCAAATGGAATGTTTCCGTTTATTGCCAAAGGACTGGAGTATAAAAGTAGAGAAGCATTGTTGCAATTGTATAGGGTGTTAGGGAGACCACATCTGGAGTATTGTGTCCAGATTTGATCTCTTTATTTGAGGAAGAATTTGATGGCATTGGAACCAGTTCAGAGAAGGTTCATTCGATTGATTCCGGGATGAAAGGGTTGACGTATGAGGAGAGATCAAACAGTTTGGACTTGACTTCCGGCGGCTATGCGGAGCTAAGCCGCACAATTCAGCAGCTCCCGCTATTACGGACTTTCAGGCTCATTGGAGGAGCCCCAACGGAATTTTTTTGAAGACAACCCGTGGGGAAGGGAAGAGAGAGGTCCCCCTCCAACTTTTATGGACCGGACCAGAAGTGCAATGGCCAAAAAAGCGGCATTGGAGCAGCGGGAGAAGCGAGGGAAAAAAATCAAAATGGCGGCCGCCGGGGACAAAGCGGAGTGCGGGCCGGAGCTGCAGGAGTTCATCAAGCGCTGCTTCAAGGAGCTGCGCAAGGCGACGCTGGCGCCTATGCTGGCGGTAATTGAAGGACTAGGGATAACCCAGAAGGCCCACGAGGTAAAGATCCAGGAGGTACAGAAAAGAGTCAGTGAGAATGAGGACGAGCTCTTGGGCCTGGCGGTGAGAGTGGAGCAGAACGAGGCGCTACACAAGAGGTGGGCGGGAAGACTCGAAGACCTGGAGAACAGGTCGAGGAGAAAGAATCTGCGGATCCTGGGTCTCCCAGAAGGAGTGGAGGGGGCCGATGCCGTGGAATACGCGGGCACGATGATCGGTGCGATGATGGGCGCAGAAGCCCCTTTGAGGTTGCTGGAGCTGGACGGGGCACACCGGGTGCTGGCGAGGAAGCCCAAGGCAAATGAGCCGCCAAGGGCGATGGTGGTGAGATTTCACCGGTTCACGGACAGAGAGTGGGTCCTGAAATGGGCCAAGAAGGAGCGGAGCAGCAAGTGGGACAATGCAGAGATCTGAATATACCCGGACTGGAGCACGGAGGTTGCAAAGCGGAGAGCGGGTTTCAACCGGGCCAATGCGGTGCTGCACCGGAAAGGAGTGAAATTTGGAATGCTGCAGCCAGCGCGACTATGGGTCACATACAAGGACCAACACTATTACTTCGAAACGCCTGAAGAGGCGTGGACCTTTGTACAAGCCGAAAAGGTGGACTCTAACTGAGGGTTTGTGAGGGTGGGGGGGATGTTTGAGGTTTGATGTGTGATGGTTGTTGTATATAGGGGGTCAATCACGCGCAGGAAATGTTACATGGGCTGGGGGAGAGAGACAAGGCTGCGACAGGAGATGCGCCAGAGGGGGCGGGGCAGGCTTTGGAAAGCGTGGGGCTTTTCCCGCACGCGGGAGAAAGGCGGGAAGGGGAACGAAGGAACGCATATTGATTGGGAGACTCCCACACGGGGAGGTCAAAGGGACGGCGGGGGAAGCCGGGGTCAGCAGACTTACGGGAGTGATATGGGGGAGCAAAAAAGCTCAGGGGTCTTGCGGGGGGGGGGGGGGGGGGGGGGGGGGGCGCGCGGCGGCGGTTGCTGCTGCACTGGCCGAAAGGGAATGGGACACAGAAGAGGTGGTCGGGACGGGGGTCCCCCGGCTGGGGGACTGGAGGGCGAGGGAGACGCGGACACAGGACTGGCCCAGAAAAGGAGATGGCTAGTCGGCATCCAATCCGGCTGATAACGTGGAACGTGAGGGGCCTGAATGGGCCGGTGAAGAGGGCTCGAGTGTTCGCGCACTTAAAGGGACTGAAGGCAGACGTGGCTATGCTCCAAGAGACACACCTGAAGGTGGCGGACCAGGTCAGGTTAAGAAAGGGATGGGTAGGACAGGTATTCCACTCGGGACTGGACGCGAAGAATAGAGGGGTGGCAATATTGGTGGGAAAGCATGTGTCATTTGAGGCCAAGACTATCGTAGTGGATAATGGAGGGAGATATGTGATGGTGAGTGGTAGGTTGCAAGGGACGTGGGTGGTGTTGGTAAATGTATACGCCCCGAACTGGGATGATGCTGGATTCATGAAGCGCATGTTGGGGCGCATTCCGGACCTGGAGGTAGGAGGCCTGATAATGGGAGGGGACTTCAATACAGTGTTGGACCCAGCACTGGACTGCTCCAGATCAAGGACTGGAAAGAGGCCGGCGGCAGCCAAGGTGCTTAGTGGGTTTATGGATCAGATGGCGGGAGTGGACCCATGGAGGTTTGCAAGACCGCAGGCCAGGGAATTTTCTTTCTTCTCCCACGTGCACAAAGCCTACTCCCGGATAGATTTTTTTGTTCTGGGCAGGGCGCTCATCCCGAGGGTGGAGGGGACGGAGTATTCGGCCATAGCCGTTTCGGATCACGCCCCGCACTGGGTGGAACTGGGGCTGGGAGAGGAGAGGGATCAACGCCCACTGTGGCGGCTGGATGTGGACTGCTGGCAGATGAGGTGGTGTGTGGGAAGGTGAGGGGGTGTATCGAAAGGTACTTGGAGGCCAACGACAACAGGGAGGTGCGGGTGGGGGTGGTATGGGAGGCGTTGCAGGCGGTGATCAGGGGAGAGCTAATCTCCATCAGGGCTCATAGGGAGAAGACAGAGGGCATGGAAAGGGAGAGGTTAGTGGGGGAGATTTTGAGAGTGGACAGGAGATACGCAGAGGCCCCGGAGGAAAGATTACTTGGGGAAAGACGACGGCTCCAGACGGAGTTTGACCTGTTGACCACAGGGAAGGCGGAGGCACAGTGGAGGAAGGCGCAGGGGGCGACCTACGAGTATGGGGAAAAGGCTAGTCGGATGCTGGCACACCAGCTCCGTAAGAGGACGGCAGCGAGGGAAATAGGGGGAATCAAAGATGGAAGGGGAGCCACGGTTCGGAGTGCGACGAAAATAAACGAGGTATTCAAGGCCTTCTATGAAGAGCTGTCCAGATCCCAGCCCCCAGCGGGGGAAGAGGGGATGAGACAATTCCTAGACCAACTGAGATTCCCGAGGGTGGAGGAGCAAGAGGTGGCTGGTTTGGGGCACCAATTGGGTTGGAGGAGCTGGGCAAGGGTTTGGGGAGTATGCAGGCGGGGAAGCCTCGGGGCCGGACGGGTTTCCCGGTGGAGTTCTACAGAAAGTACGTAGACCTGTTGGCCCCGCGACTAGTGAGGACCTTTAATGAGGCAAGAGAGGAGGGGACCCTGCCCGCGACAATTTCTTTGATCCTAAAGCGGAACAAGGACCCACTGCAATGTGGATCGTACAGGCCGATCTCGCTCCTCAATGTGGATGCTAAGTGTTGGCAAAAGTGCTGGCCACGAGGATTGAGGACTGTGTCCCGGGGGTGATCCACGAGGACCAGACGGGATTCGTAAAGGGCAGGCAATTATACACTAATGTGCGGCGGCTCTTAAACGTGATAATGATGCCATCGGAGGAGGGAGAGGCGGAGATAGTGGCAGCTATGGACGCGGAAAAGGCCTTTGACCGAGTAGAGTGGGAGTACCTCTGGGAGGTGCTGCGTAGGTTTGGGTTCGGGGGAGGGTTTATCAGTTGGGTTAAGCTCCTTTACAGAGCCCCGGTGGCGAGTGTAGTGACGAACCGGCGGAGGTCAGAGTACTTTCGGCTGTACCGAGGAACGAGGCAGGGGTGCCCCTGTCCCCCCTGTTGTTTGCATTGGCGATCGAACCCTTGGCCATGTCATTGAGAGAGTCTAATAAATGGAGGGGGGTGGTCCGAGGGGAGAAGAGCTATATGCGGATGACCTGTTGTTGTACGTGGCGGATCCAATGGAGGGGATGGTGGAGGTCATGCAGACTCTAAGGGAGTTTGTGGAGTTTTCGGGCTATAAGCTCAATGTAGGGAAGAGTGAGCTCTTTGTATTACAGGCAGGGGACCAAGAAAGAGGGATAGGGGACCTACTGCTGAGGAGGGCGGCGGGGAGTTTTCGGTGTCTGGGGGATCCAGATAGCCAGGAGTTGGGGGGCCCTACATAAACTGAATCTGACAAGGTTGGTGGAGCAAATGGAGAAGGACTTCAAAAGATGGGACATGTTACCGCTCTCGCTGGCGGGTAGAGTGCAGTCGGTCAAAAATGGTGGTCCTCCCGAGGTTTCTGTTTGTGTTTCAGTGCCTTCCCATTGTGATCACCAAGGCCTTTTTCAAGAGAGTAGGCAGGAGTATAATGGGGTTTGTGTGGGAGAATAGGACCCCGAGGGTAAGGAGAGGGTTCCTGGAACAAAGTAGGGACCGAGGAGGGTTGGCGCTGTCAAACCTAGGGAGCTATTACTGTGCAGCAAATGTGGCGATGATCCGCAAGTGGGTGATGGAGGGAGAGGAGGCGGCATGAAGAGGATGGAGATGGCGTCCTGTAAAGGAACGAGCCTGGGGGTGTTGGTGACGGCACCGCTGCCGCTCTCACCGACAAGGTACACCACGAGCCCGGTGGTGGTGGCTACGCTAAGGATCTGGGGTCAGTGGAGATGGCACAGGGGTGCAATGGGAGCCTCGGTGTGGTCCCCGATCAGGGACAACCACCGGTTTGTCCCGGGGAGGATGGACGGGGGGGTTCCAGAGCTGGCATCGCGCGGGGATTAGAAGAATGGGGGGACCTGTTCATTGACGGGACGTTTGAGAGCCTAGGGGCACTGGAGGAGAAGTTTGAGATACCCCCGGGAAATGCTTTTAGATATATGCAGGTTAGGACGTTTGCGAGGCGACAGGTGAGGGAATTCCCGTTGCTCCCGGTACAAGAAATTCAAGATAGGGTGATCTCGGGTGTGTGGGTCGGGGAGGGCAAGGTGTCGGCAATACACCAGGAGATGAAAGAAGAGGGGGAAGCGCTGGTAGAAGAGTTGAAGGGTAAATGGGAGGAGCTGGGGGAGGAGATCGAGGAAGGTCTGTGGGCTGATGCCCTAGGTAGGGTTAATACCTCCTCCTCGTGTGCCAGGCTCAGCCTGATACAATTTAAGGTGGTTCACAGAGCTTACTTGACGGGGGCGAGGTTGAGCAGGTTCTTTGGGGTAGAGGACAGATGTGGAAGGTGCGCAGGGATCCCAGCGAACCATGTCCATATGTTTTTGGTCATGCCCGGCACTGGAGGGGTTCTGGAGGAGTGGCGGGAGCAATATCTCAGGTGGTGAAAGTCCGGGTCAAGCCAAGCAATATTTGGAGTAGTGGACGAGCCGGGAGTGCAGGAGGCGAAAGAGGCCGGCATTCTGGCCTTTGCGTCCCTCGTTGCTAATGTGGAAGGAGGCGAAGCCCCCTAGCGTGGAGGCCCCGATAAACGACATGGCTGGGTTCATAAAGCTGGAGAGGATTAAGTTTGCCTTGAGAGGGTCTGCGCAGGAGTTCTACGGGCGGTATCAACCGTTCCTAGACTATCTCGCGGAGCGTTAGAGGAAGGTCGGTCAGCAGCAGCAGTAACCTGGGGGGGGGGGGGGGGGGGGGGGGGGATGGACGATTGCTTGGGGGGGGGGGGGGGGGGGGGCGGGGGGTGGATGAGCAAGAGATAACATGAAGGGTTGGGGAAACTGGCACGTGCGGGAGAGAGCCAGCGTATAAAGCTATGTAAATATATACCATATTGCCATGTATATATCTTGCTCAGTGCGATTTCTTGTTATTTTGCTACGGGCGGGGGGGGGGGGGGGGGGGGGGGGGGGTTTATTGTTTGTAAGGGAGAAAAATTGTGTTGTTAAAAAACTTTAATAAATATATATTTTTTTAAAACAGTTTGGACTTATACTCGCTGCAGTTTAGGATGAGAGGGGGTCTGATAGTAAATGTAGACCAAATGTTCCTCCTTGGGGCAATCTAGAACAGTAGGCCACAGTTATAGGTTGCGAGGCAGTAGATTTAAAACTGAGATGAGGAGGCACTAATTCGCACAGAGGGTAGTGAATTGGTGGACCTCACTGCCCCATAGTACAGTAGAGTCCAAATCATTAAATGGTTTCAAGAGAGGGAGATATTTCTGATAAAAACAGGTTAAAGGGGTAGAGGGAACAGGTAGGGAGGTGGCTTTGAGACCAGAAGAGATCAGCCATGATCTGATTGAATGGCAAAGCAGGCTCGAGAGGCTGAATTGCCTACTTCTGTTCCTATTTCCCATGTTCCTATGACCTTCCCTTAACAAAACCATGCCGACTATCTCGGACTAGTCCATGCCTTTCTAAGTGACAGTTTATTCGATCTCTCAGGACTGATTCTTCCAATTTGCCCACCACTGAAGAAAGACTAATCGGCCTACAATTATTTGGTCTTTCCATTGTAACCTTTTTAAACAACAGAACCATATTTGCATTCCTGCAGTCATAGATCATAGATCATAGAAAATACAGCACAGAACAGGCCCTTCGGCCCACGATGTTGTGCCGAACCTTTGTCCTAGATTAATCATAGATTATCATTGAATTTACAGTGCAGAAGGAGGCCATTCGGCCCTTTGAGTCTGCACCGGCTCTTGGAAAGAGCACCCTACCCAAACTCAACACCTCCACCCAACACCAAGGGCAATTTTGGACACTAAGAGCAATTTATCATGGCCAATCCACCTAACCTGCACATCTTTGGACTGTGGGAGGAAACCGGAGCACCCGGAGGAAACCCACGCAGACACGGGGAGGACGTGCAGACTCCGCACAGACAGTGACCCAAGCCAGAATCGAACCTGGGACCCTGGAGCTGTGAAGCAATTGTGCTATCCACAATGCTACCGTGCTGCCCTCAAGAACAAATAAATCTACACTATATCATTTTACCGTAATCCATGTACCTATCCAATAGCTGCTTGAAGGTCCCTAATGTGTCCGACTCAACTACTTCCACAGGCAGTGCATTCCATGCCCCCACTACTCTCTGGGTAAAGAACCTACCTCTGATATCCCTCCTATATCTTCCACCTTTCACCTTAAATTTATGCCCCCTTGTAATGGTTTGTTCCACCCGGGGAAAAAGTCTCTGACTGTCTACTCTATCTATTCCCCTGATCATCTTATTAACCTCTATCAAGTCGCCCCTCATCCTTCTCCGTTCTAATGAGAAAAGGCCTAGCACCCTCAACCTTTCCTCGTAAGACCTACTCTCCATTCCAGGCAACATCCTGGTAAATCTCCTTTGCACCTTTCCACATCCTTCCTAAAATGAGGCGACCAGAACTGTACACAGTACTCCAAATGTGGCCTTACCAAAGTTTTGTACAGCTGCATCATCACCTCACGGCTCTTAAATTCAATCCCTCTGTTAATGAACGCGAGCACACCATAGGCCTTCTTCACAGCTCTATCCACTTGAGTGGCAACTTTCAAAGATGTAAGTCCTCCGGCACCAATCCCTGTGTCTAGTGAAGATTGGAAAATCATCCTCAGAGCATCTGCTATTTCATCCCTGATCTCCTTCAACATCCTAGGAAACAATCCATCCAGCCCATGCGACTTATCCACTTTCAAGGGTTCCAACTCCTCTAACAATACCTCTCTCGTTATGATCATTTTATCCATATTTCACACTGCTCCTCTTGGATTACTGTATTCGCATCATCCCTTTTTAACTACCTTTGTGAATACGGAGACAAAACAAAATTGTTCACAATTCTTCCCAGGTTTTCTGCATCTTCATACAAGTCCCCTTCTTCATCTCTGATAGGTCCTACATTTTCCTTAACTTTCCCTTTTCTCTTTATATTCTGGTAAAACATCTTTGGGTTTTCCGTAATCCTGCTTGCTAATATTTTATTTCCTTTTTTACTTGATACCTGTATTTCTCGACTCCTCTAGGCTATCTGCAGTGTTGAGTTTTTTGTGACAATCATAAGCTTTATTTTTCTGTTTAATCTTCCCTGTATTTTTCTAGGCAACCATGGCGGTCTTGATTTGGTATACCATTCTTAGTTTTGGAGGGGCCATGTCTTCTTTGTACCCTAAGGAACTCACTTATTAGTGCTTCCCACTGGCCTACCGCTGATTTATCCTTTAGCATTCTTGTCCAGTGTACATCAGCAAAATTACGTCACTGTTTTGTAAAAATTACCATCCCCCAGTTCATAACTTTTACTCCTGATTTATCTCTGTCCTTTTCCATAATACGAAATCTAACTGAATTATGATCACTATTCCTGATACGGTCACCCACTGTCATTTCTCCCACATGTCCATCTTCATTCCCAAGATTAAATCCCAAAATTGGGAAGTTTGCCACCATCACATTGATTCTGTATACACTTCCCGCTGCCTCAGGAAGACAGACAGCATTATCAGAGACCCCTCCCACCCAGGCTTTGCCTTCTTCCAGACCCTTCCATCAGGCAGAAGATACAGAAGTCTGAAGAGCCGCACATCCAGACATTAGGAACAGCTTCTTCCCCACAGCTACAAGACTCCTCAACAACTCCCCCTCTGACTGATCTGTTCCCTGTAAGAACACTATCGATTCTGTATACACTTCCCGCTGCCTCAGGAAGACAGACAGCATTATCAGAGACCCCTCCCACCCAGGCTTTGCCTTCTTCCAGACCCTTCCATCAGGCAGAAGATACAGAAGTCTGAAGAGCCGCACATCCAGACATTAGGAACAGCTTCTTCCCCACAGCTACAAGACTCCTCAACAACTCCCCCTCTGACTGATCTGTTCCCTGTAAGAACACTATCCATGACGCCCAATGCTGCTCTTGCTCATGTATTTGCTTTGTTTGGCCCCTTGTTCTGCACTGTAACCAATCACGGTTTGTCGATGTACCATTTGTCAATGTTCTCTGTTGATTATTCTCTTTGTACGTACTGTGTACGTTCCCTTGGCCACAGAAAAATACTTTTCACTGTACTTCGATACATGTGACAATAAATCAAATCAAAAAATCCAGAATTGCGTCTCCTCTCATTGGGCTTGTCACATATTTTTAAAATAAATTCCTGGGCACAGTACATGAAGTTTTCACCCTCAGTGCCCCTTATATTGTTTGAAACCCAATTGATATTGGGGTAGTTAAAGTCCCCCACAGCAGAACCCCTGTGATTTCCTCCCTTGTCTCCCACAGCAGCCTTTCTACAACTCATCTGGATCTGTGGATTTTCCACTTTTAAGCCTGCCAAAACCTCCAATACCTCCTCTTCCCCATGTCAAACTGTTTAAGAACAGAGTTCCTTCCCCCCAAATTTTGTACCGACATCCTCCTTCTTCCGCGTGAAGTCAGATGTGAAGTACTTGTTTAACCCACTACCAATGTCCTCTGGCTCCTCACACAGACTGCCCTCTTGATCCTTAAAAGGCCATACTTTTGTCCTGCTTATCCTTTTCTGCTTAATATACCAATAGAGGATTTTGGGATTCTCCCTAATCTTACCCGCCAGTGCCTTTTCATGCCCCCTCTTTGCTCTCCTAATTGCTTTCTTAAGTTCCCTCCCTGCCTTTCTGTACTCCACTAAGGCCTCCGTTGATTTGCTCCAATCCAAAACCATATTTTGCAGACCATCTTTTTCCTTTTCTTAACAAACTTAAATCATATTGTGTTGTGGTTGCTATCACTAAAATGCTCGAACTCCTGTCCGGCTTTGTTCCCCAGAATTAGATGCAGCACTGCGCCATTCCTTATTGGACCTCTTATATATTGACATTAAAAGCTCTTCTGAATACATTTCAAGACATCCACCCCCTCTAAATCCTTTACACTATGACTATCTCAATTAATGTTGGAGAAGTTGAAATCCCCTCATATAATTACCCTATTATTATTATTTTTATACGCTTCAGAGAATTGTTTACACAAGGCCAGCAGCACGGGTACAATTCCCGTACCAGCTGAGAATTCTGAATTCTCCCTCTGCGTACCCGAACAGGTGCCGGAATACGGCGACTAGGGGCTTTTCACAGTAACTTCATTGAAGCCTACTTGTGACAATAAGTGATTATTATTATGCCACACTCAGTCAAATGCTGCTTTGATGTCATTCTCGCCTCATCTCTGAAATTCAGCTCTTTTGTTCATATTTGAATGAAGGATGTAATGAAACCAGGGGCTGAGTGTACCTGGCAAAACCAAAACTGTGCATCAGTGAACCGGTTATTGCTAAGTAAGCACCGTTGATGTCCTGTCCCCTTCCATCATTGTACTAATGATCTAGAGCAGACTGATGGGGTGGTAATTGGCTTGGTTGGATTTGTCCTGTTTTTTGTGTACAGGACACATGGGGGAGAAATGTTCCACATTGCCAGGTAGATGTCAGTGTTGTAGCTGTACTGGAACAATTTGTCTGAGGGTACACCAAGTCCTGCAATGCAAGTCGTCAGTATTCCTGCCAGAATATTGTCAGGAACCAAAGCCTTTGGAGTATCCAATGCCCCCAGCTCTACCGCCTGCTGCATATGGTGTCCCATGTTGTAGCTTCATCATACCTCACTTTTAGGTATACCTGCTGCTACCCCAGCATGACCTCCAGCACTCTGCATTTAACTTCTCTCTGGAGTAGAAATTTTCACAGACGAATTAGTTTTAATTGGGAGACCTTTTTGCATACTGGGGATCACCGAGAGGTAACCATAGATCAAAATGGATTAAGTATTTACAAGTTGCTGAGTATTGTTCATATTTACAAAAACAAGAGTTTAATGAGAGGTAATAATTTACTAGGATTAAAATCTATTCAAACTGCTATTTCCTATTTTTAAATTTAAATTAATCGCAGCATAGAATCATAGAAGTTTACAGCATGGAAACAGGCCCTTTGGCCCAACCAGTCCATGCCGCCCAGTTTTTACCATTAAGCTAGTCCCAGTTGCCCGCACTTGGCCCATAACCCTCTATACCCATCTTACCCATGTAACTATCTATAGAAATCTTAGTGTCATTCGCAGACCAAGGCCAACAAAGATGAAATGCAGAGTAAAACTCCCTCTACTCAGATGCAATAGTGTGTCTTAACCTCAGCCTCAGAACAGCAACCTGTATTGCACCTGTGTGACTTTCTCATTTCCTACACTTGCCACCTTTGCACTCTGCAAAGCTACTAATTTTAGCTGAACTAGGTTCAGATTTGTATGGCAGGCTGTTGGGACGTATTTCATGTAGGAGATGATAGAGGCCGTCAAGCTAATGAAAGGGTTTGATGGGGTAGATGCGAAGAAAATGTTTCCACTTGTGAAGAAACTAAAATTAGAGGCGTTAAATACAAGATATCCACTAACAAACCCAATAGCAAATTCAAAAGAAACCTAATTCATAAAATCCATGTAATCATACAGAACAGAAGTAGGGTATTTAGTTCATTGTGCCTGTGCTGGCTCTTTGAAGGAGGTACCTAATTAGTCCCACTCCCCTTGTTCTTTCCCTTCGAGTTTTTACCCCAGAGTTTTCCAAACTTTTCAAGCCACAAAACACTTTTGACTTTCCAAGAGTACTGACGGAACCATGAAGAATCATTCTCACCTCTGACACACTCACACCCCCCCCTCTACACACACCCACCCTCTCACCCACTCGCGCACTCACATCTCACCCAGCTGCGCACTTCACCTCTCACCTAGCTGCGCATTATCCTCTCACCCACCCACGTACTCATCTCTCACCCACCCGCGTACTCACCTCTCACCCACCCGCGCACTCACCTCTCACCCACCTCTCACACACCCGCGCACTCACCTCTCTCACACCTGCGCACTCACCTCTCTCACACCTGCGCACTCACCTCTCACACACCTGCGCACTCACCTCTCACACACCTGCGCACTCACCTCACACACCTGCGCACTCACCTCACACACCTGCGCACTCACCTCTCTCACACCCGCGCACTCACCTCTCACACACCTGCGCACTCACCTCTCACACACCCGCGTACTCACCTCTCACCACCCGCGCACTCACCTGCACACTCACCTCTCACACACCCGCGCACTCACCTCTCTCACACCTGCGCACTCACCTCTCACACACCTGCGCACTCACCTCTCACACACCCGCGCACTCACCTCTCACACACCCGCGCACTCACCTCTCACACACCTGCGCACTCACCTCTTACACATCCGCGTACTCACCTCCCACCACCCGCGCACTCACGTCTCACACACCCGCGCACTCACCTCTCTCACACCTGCGCACTCACCTCTCACACACCTGCGCACTCACCTCTCACACACCCGCGTACTCACCTCTCACCACCCGCGCACTCACCTGCGCACTCACCTCTCACCACCCGCGCACTCACCTGCGCACTCACCTCTCTCACACCTGCGCACTCGCCTCTCACCCACCTGCGTACTCACCTCACACCCACACGCGCACTCACCTCTCACACACCTGCGTACTCACCTCACACCCACACGCGCACTCACCTCTCACACACCTACGCACTCACCTCTCTCACACCTGCGCACTCGCCTCTCACCCACCCGCGTACTCACCTCTCACCCACCCGCGCACTCACCTCTCGCCCACCCGCGCACTCACCTCTCACACACCTGCGCACTCACCTATTATTCATCTGCGCACTCACCTTTCACCCATCCGTGCTCTCACCCATTACTCAACCGCTCACTCACCTCTCACTCATCCATACAATGCAGGAGGCCGCCATTCGGTCCATCGAGTCTGCACTTGGCCTTAGAAAGAGCACTCTACTTAAACCCACACCTCCACCCTATCCCCATATCCAACAACCCTACCTAACCTTTTGCTCACTAAAGGGCAATTTAACATGGCCAATCCACTACCTGCACATCTTTGGACACCTGCGCTCTCATTTCTCACCCACGCACGCGCTCACCTCTCACCCACCCGCGCGCTCGCCTCTCACCCACCCGCGCGCTCACCTCTCACCCACCCGCGCGCTCACCTCTCACCCACCCGCGCACTCACCTCTCACCCACCCGCGCGCTCACCTCTCACCCACCCGCATGCTCACCTCTCACACACCCGCGCACTCACCTCTCACCCACCCGTGCACTCACCTCTCACCCACCCGTGCACTCACCTCTCACCCACCCGCGCACTCACCTCTCACCCACCCGCGCACTCACCTCACCCACCCACGCACTCACCTCTCACCCACCCACACACTCACCTCTCACCCACCCGCACGCTCACCTCTCACACACCCGCGCACTCACCTCACCCACCCACGCACTCACCTCTCACCCACCCACACACTCACCTCTCACCCACCCGCACGCTCACCTCTCACACACCCGCGCACTCACCTCTCACCCACCCGTGCACTCACCTCTCACCTACCCGCGCACTCACCTCTCACCCACCCGTGCACTCACCTCTCACCCATCCACACTCTCACCTATTACGCATCCAGGCACTCACCTCTCATTCATACATACAATGTAGAAGGAGGCCATTCGGCCCATCGCGTCTGCACCGACCCTTAAAAAGAGCACTCTACTCAAGCCCCTGCATCCACCATAATCCAGTAACCCCACATAACGTTTTGGACAGTGACGGGCAATTTAACATGGCCAATCCACTTAAACCTGCACATCTTTGGACATCCGGCTCTCACCTCTCACATACTCACACTCCTCACCTACTCACACCCGTCCACTCCCGTCCACACAAACTCTCACCCCACACACACTCACAAACACACTCCCTCTCACCACACACACACAAACTCCCTCTCACCACACACACAAACACACTCCCTCTCGCCACACACACAGATTCCGTCTCGCCACACACACACACACAAACACACTCCCTCTCACCACACACACAAACAGACTCCCTCTCACCACACACACACAGACTCCTTCTCACCACACACACACTCCCTCTCACCACACACACACACACACACACACACACACACACACACTCCCTCTCACCACACACACAAACACACTCCCTCTCGCCACACACACTGATTCCGTCTCACCACACACACACAAACACACTCCCTCTCACCACACACACAGACTCCTTCTCACCACACACACACTCCCTCTCACCACACACACAAACAGACTCCCTCTCACCACACACACACAGACTCCCTCTCACCACACACACACAAACAGACTCCCTCTCACCACACACACACAAACACACTCCCTCTCACCACACACACACACACTCCCTCTCACCACACACACACACACACACAGACTCCCTCTCACCACACACACACAAACACACTCCCTCTCACCACACACACACACTCACAAACACACTCCCTCTGACCACACACACACAGACTCCCTCTCACCACACACACACACACACACACACAGACTCCCTCTCACCACACACACACACAAACACACTCCCTCTCACCACACACACAGATTCTCTCTCACCACACACACACAAACACACATAGCGTGGCGAGAAACTAATAATCACCACTTAAGCCTATTTCCAGGAGGAGTATCAGCGCTAGGGGGGGTCTCTGCTGGAGGGGCAACCATGCATGGGTCCACCATGCCAACCCCTGGATCATGTGTACCCGTTCTGGGTGCAACCCTAGGGCCTCCTGTCTGCCCCACTGACAACCCATATCTCCCACTGACCGTGGAGACCTCCGGCCTTGCGGCTGAAGGCTATTGCTAATCAGGAATTGGCAATCGTGGTTAAGTGAGCACTTCACACATCCCAAGTGAATTCCCATGGATGGAGGTGTCAAGTGGGAATTGTTCCTGGTATTCCAATCAGACCGTGCTGCCCGGACACTGTGCCTGAACACTGCGGGACGCAGCAGCCAATATCCAAAAACCAAGGGGATGGGCACCAGCCCCGGGGGACATGGCCGCGGCTGGAGGAGGGAACCTATCATCAATCCAGGGAGGGGACCTGTACACGGTCAAGGTAGCGTTATGTGCGGGTGTCTGGGATACATTGTCTGGGGTCTGGTGAGTGAGGGCCTCCCCCCCGCTGGCCGGGTGTGCGTGGGCAGGGTGTGCGCGTTGGTAGGCGGGGGTGGGGGACATCGCTGTTTGTCAATCTCACACCCTCTCCCAATTCCTTACAGATATTGAATGGTTTGAACAATATTTTGGATCTCGCTGAACTTTCCCTAGTAGTACTGCTAGCGTCGACAGAGACTCAAGGCGGCAGCCCATGCGCATGGCCCCGACCCACACCATAACGACCAAGCCGCCCATCAGGAGAGGGTGAGACCCAGAGGGGAATGCCCGCGACGGTCCAGGGTGAACAAGCATTGCTGGTCTTTGGAGCAAATGAGGGACAGCGCACGCCATAGGAGACTCCGCCTCAACAAGCAGACCGTGCAGTACCTGTGCCATGCCCTCATGGAATTGGCACAACGTGGAGGAGGAGGTACATCTGCTCTTGGTGGCCGTCAAAGTCACCGCAGCCCTGAACCCTTATGCCTCAGGATCATTCCAGGGTTTGGGTGGGGACTTGTGCGGCATCTTGCAGGCCAAAGCCCACAGGTGCATCAGACAGGTCACAGATGCCCTGTTTGCCCGGGCAGAAGATTATAAACATTTTGACACGGAAAAAGCCAACAAGATGCCCAGGCAGCAGGATTCTCCACCACTGCCAGGATGCCACAGGTCCAGGGGCTGACAGACTCCACACATGACACCTTGCGCTCACCAAGCCGATAGGGAGTGCCCTACGTCAACAGAAAGGGCTTCCGTTCCATGACAGGGGAATGCATAATAAGGGACAAAGAAATGGCGGAGCAATTGATTACATACTGGGTTCTGTCTTCACAAATGTGGGCACAAATCAGATCCCAGAAATGTTGGAGAATGAAAGGTTTAGTGAGAGGGAAGAACTGAGGGAGATCAACATTAGTAGAGAAATGGTGCTGGGAAAACTGATGGGATTGAAGGTGGATTAATACCCAGGGCCTGAGAATCTGCGTCCCAGAGTGCTTAAGGAGGTGGCTCTGGAAATAGTGGATGCATTGGTGGTCATCTTCCAGGATTCTATAGACTCTGGAACTTTCCTGCAAATTGGAGGGTAGCTCACATCACTCCAATATTCAAAAAGGGAGGTAGAGAGAAAGCAGGGAATTATAGACCAGTAAGCCTAACATCGGTAGTGAGGAAAATGGTTGAATCCATTATCAAGGAGTTTATAGCGGAACATTTAGAAAGCAGTGGCAGGATCAGTCAGAGTCAGCATGGATTTATGAAGGGAAAATCATGCTTGACGAATCTGTTGGAATTCTTTGAAAAGGTAACCAGTACAGTTGACAAGGGGGAGCCAGTCGGTGTTGTAGATTTGGACTTTCAGAAGGCATTTGACAAAGTCCCGCATAAGAGATTATTGTGCAAAATTAAAGCGCATGGGATTGGGGGAAATTTATTGAGGTGGATAGAAAACTGGTTGGCAGAGAGGAAACAAATAGTAGGGATTAATGGGTCCTTTTCAAATTGGCAGGCAGTAACTAGTGGGGTACTACAGGGATCGGTGCTGGGACCCCAGCTACTCACAATATATATTAATGATTTGGATGAGGGAACAAAATGTAACATCTCAAAGTTTGAAGATGATACCAAATTAGGTGGGAGGGTGAATTGTGACGATGAAGCAGGGATCCTATAGCAAGATCTGGACAGGTTGGGCGAGTGGGCAAATCAATGGCAGATGCAGTATAATTTGGATAAGTGTGAGGTTATTCACTTTGGAAGAAAAACAGGAAGGCAGATTACTACCTGAATGGTTGTAAATTGGGAGAGGGGAGTGTGCAGCGAGCGGGACCTGGGTGTCCTTGTGCACCATTCGCTGAAGGTAAGCATGCAGGTGCAGCAGGCGGTAAAGAATGCTAATGGTATAGAACATAGAACATAGAACAATATAGCGCAGTACAGGCCCTTCGGCCCACGATGTTGCACCGAAACAAAAGCTATCTAACCTACACTATGCCATTATCATCCATATGTTTATCCAATAAACTTTTAAATGCCCTCAATGTTGGCGAGTTCACTACTGTAGCAGGTAGGGCATTCCACGGCCTCACTACTCTTTGCGTAAAGAACCTACCTCTGACCTCTGTCCTATATCTATTACCCCTCAGTTTAAAGTTATGTCCCCTCGTGCCAGCCATATCCATCCGCGGGAGAAGGCTCTCACTGTCCACCCTATCCAACCCCCTGATCATTTTGTATGCCTCTATTAAGTCTCCTCTTAACCTTCTTCTCTCCAACGAAAACAACCTCAAGTCCATCAGCCTTTCCTCATAAGATTTTCCCTCCATACCAGGCAACATCCTGGTAAATCTCCTCTGCACCCGCTCCAAAGCCTCCACGTCCTTCCTATAATGCGGTGACCAGAACTGTACGCAATACTCCAAATGCGGCCGTACCAGAGTTCTGTACAGCTGCAACATGACCTCCCGACTCCGGAACTCAATCCCTCTACCAATAAAGGCCAACACACCATAGGCCTTCTTCACAACCCTATCAACCTGGGTGGCAACTTTCAGGGATCTATGTACATGGACACCTAGATCCCTCTGCTCATCCACACTTTCAAGAACTTTACCATTAGCCAAATATTCCGCATTCCTGTTATTCCTTCCAAAGTGAATCACCTCACACTTCTCTACATTAAACTCCATTTGCCACCTCTCAGCCCAGCTCTGCAGCTTATCTATATCCCTCTGTAACCTGCTACATCCTTCCACACTATCGACAACACCACCGACTTTAGTATCATCTGCAAATTTACTCACCCACCCTTCTGCGCCTTCCTCTAGGTCATTGATAAAAATGACAAACAGCAACGGCCCCAGAACAGATCCTTGTGGTACTCCACTTGTGACTGTACTCCATTCTGAACATTTCCCATCAACCACTACCCTCTGTCTTCTTTCAGCTAGCCAATTTCTGATCCACATCTCTAAATCACCCTCAATCCCCAGCCTCCGTATTTTCTGCAATAGCCTACCGTGGGGAACCTTATCAAACGCTTTGCTGAAATCCATGTACACCACATCAACTGCTCTACCCTCGTCTACCTGTTCAGTCACCTTCTCAAAGAACTCAATAAGGTTTGTGAGGCATGACCTACCCTTCACAAAGCCATGCTGACTATCCCTGATCATATTATTCCTATCTAGATGATTATAAATCTTGTCTCTTATAATCCCCTCCAAGACTTTACCCACTACAGACGTGAGGCTCACCGGTCTATAGTTGCCGGGGTTGTCTCTGCTCCCCTTTTTGAACAAAGGGACCACATTTGCTGTCCTCCAGTCCTCTGGCACTATTCCTGTAGCCAATGATGACATAAAAATCAAAGCCAAAGGTCCAGCAATCTCTTCCCTGGCCTCCCAGAGAATCCTAGGATAAATCCCATCAGGTCCCGGGGACTTATCTATTTTCAGCCTGTCCAGAATTGCCAACACCTCTTCCCTACGTACCTCAATGCCATCTATTCTATTAGCCTGGGGCTCAGCATTCTCCTCCACAACATTATCTTTTTCCTGAGTGAATACTGACGAAAAATATTCATTTAGTATCTCGCCTATCTCTTCAGACTCCACACACAATTTCCCATCCCTGTCCTTGACTGGTCCTACTCTTTCCCTAGTCATTCGCTTATTCCTGACATACCTATAGAAAGCTTTTGGGTTTTCCTTGATCCTTCCTGCCAAATACTTCTCATGTCCCCTCCTTGCTCGTCTTAGCTCTCTCTTTAGATCCTTCCTCGCTACCTTGTAACTATCCATCGCCCCAACCGAAACTTCACACTTCATCTTCACATAGGCCTCCTTCTTCCTCTTAACAAGAGATTCCACTTCCTTGGTAAACCACGGTTCCCTCGCTCGACGCCTTCCTCCCTGTCTGACCGGTACATACTTATCAAGAACACGCAGTAGCTGATCCTTGAACAAGCCCCACTTATCCAGTGTGCCCAACACTTGCAGCCTACTTCTCCACCTTATCCCCCCCAAGTCACGTCTAATGGCATCATAATTGCCCTTCCCCCAGCTATAACTCTTGCCCTGCGGTGTATACTTATCCCTTTCCATCATTAACGTAAACGTCACCGAATTGTGGTCACTGTCCCCAAAGTGCTCTCCTACCTCCAAATCCAACACCTGGCCTGGTTCATTACCCAAAACCAAATCCAACGTGGCCTCGCCTCTTGTTGGCCTGTCAACATATTGTTTCAGGAAACCCTCCTGCACACACTGTACAAAAAACGACCCATCTATTGTACTCGAACTATATCTTTTCCAGTCAATATTTGGAAAGTTAAAGTCTCCCATAATAACTACCCTGTTACTTTCGCTCATATCCAGAATCATCTTCGCCATCCTTTCCTCTACATCCCTAGAACTATTAGGAGGCCTATAAAAAACTCCCAACAGGGTGACCTCTCCTTTCCTGTTTCTAACTTCAGCCCATACTACCTCGGAAGAAGAGTCCCCATCTAGCATCCTCTCCGCCACCGTAATACTGCTCTTGACTAGCAGCGCCACACCTCCCCCTCTTTTGCCTCCTTCTCTGAGCTTACTAAAACACCTAAACCCCGGAACCTGCAACATCCATTCCTGTCCCTGCTCTATCCATGTCTCCGAAATGGCCACAACATCGAAGTCCCAGGTACCAACCCATGCTGCCAGTTCCCCTACCTTGTTTCGTATACTCCTGGCATTGAAGTAGACACACTTCAAACCACCTACCTGAACACTGGCCCCCTCCTGCGACATCAAATCTGTGCTCCTGACCTCTATACTCTCATTCTCCCTTACCCTAAAACTACAATCCAGGTTCCCATGCCCCTGCTGCATTAGTTTAAACCCCCCCAAAGAGCACTAACAAATCTCCCCCCCAGGATATTTGTGCCCCTCAGGTTCAGATGTAGACCATCCTGTCTGTAGAGGTCCCACCTTCCCCAGAAAGAGCCCCAGTTATCCAAAAATCTGAATCCCTCCCGCCTGCACCATCCCTGTAGCCACGTGTTTAAATGCTCTCTCTCCCTATTTCTCATCTCACTATCACGTGGCACGGGCAACAACCCAGAGATAACAACTCTGTTTGTTCTAGTTCTGAGCTTCCATCCTAGCTCCCTGAAAGCCTGCCTGACATCCTTGTCCCCTTTCCTACCTATGTCGTTAGTGCCAATGTGGACCACGACTTGGGGCTGCTCCCCCTCCCCCTAAGGACCCGGAAAACACGATCCGAGACATCACGTACCCTTGCACCTGGGAGGCAACATACCAAACGTGAGTCTCTCACGCTCCCACAAAATCTCCTATCTGTGCCCCTGACTATAGAGTCCCCAATTACTAATGCTCTGCTCCTCTCCCCCCTTCCCTTCTGAGCAACAGGGACAGACTCCGTGCCAGAGGCCCGTACCCCATGGCTTACCCCTGGTAAGTCCCCCCCCCCACAAGTATCCAAAGCGGTATGCTTGTTTCTCAGGGGAACGACCGCAGGGGATCCCTGCACTGACTGCTTTTTCCCAGTCCCTCTTACAGTTACCCACCTATCTCCAATCTTTGGTGTAACTAATTCCCTGAAGCTGCTATCTAAGACCCCTTCTGCCTCCCGAATGATCCGAAGTTCTTCCAACTCCAGCTCCAGTTCCCTAACTCGGTATGTTGGCCTTCATTGCGAGAGGTTTCGAGTATAGAAGCAGGGATGTGCTGCTGCAATTATACAGGGCCTTGGTGAGGTCACACCTGGAGTATTGTGTGCAGTTTTGGTCTCCTTCTCTGAGGAACGATGTTCTTGCTCTCGAGGGAGTGCAGCAAAGGTTTACCAGACTGATTCCAGGGATGGCAGGACTGTTATATGAGGAGAGATCGACTAGGTTGGGACTGTTCTCGCTGGAGTTCAGAAGAATGAGGGGGGATCTCATAGAGGCTCATAAAATTCTAACAGGACTAGACAGGGTAGATGCAGGGAAGATGTTACCAATGATGGGTATGTCCAGAACCAGGGGTCACAGTTTGAGGATTCAGGGTAAACCATTTCGGACAGCAATAAGGAGACATTTCTTCACATAAGGAGTGGTGAGCCTGTGGAACTCATTACCACAGGAAGTAGTTGATGCTAAAACTTTGAATGTATTCAAGAGGCGGCTGGATATAGCACTTGGGTAGAATGGGATCAAAGGCTAAGGGGAGAAAGCAGGATTAGGCTATTGAGTTGGATGATCAGCCATGATCGTGATGAATGGCGGAGCAGGCTCGAAGGGCCAAAAGGCTTCCTCCTGCTCCTATCTTCTATGTATCTATGAACATCCAGCTCATGTGCGGCCACCACCTTTAGATTTTGCGCACGCTCTTCCCAGGGAGTGTACATGACAGCTCCATCCTGGGGCAGTCAGACATCCCTGGCTTCTTCGAGGACCAATCCAGGATGGCCAATTGGCTCTTGGGGGATAAGGGGTACCCGCTTAGGACCTGGATAATGATGCCAGTATGGAGGCCGGTGACCTATGCAGAGATGCGGTACAACAAAGACCATGTGGCCATCCGGTCTGTCATTGAACAATGCATCTGTCTGCTTAAAATGCAGTTCCGATGCCTCAGCCTCTCCAATGGTGCCCTGCAGTGCACCCCTGGAGAGTCGCCCGCTTTGTGGTGGTCTGCTGTGTCTTCCACAACCTGGCACAGCAGCGGAGCACCGTGCTGGAGATGGAGGAGGAGGAACATGTGGCCACCTCACAGTGGGAGGACAAGGAGGCACCGGACCAGCAGGGCTGAAGGACAATCCTGGTGAAGAACCAGCCGGAGGCTGGAGGACACGCAGCAGCAGTAACGGTCTGGAAACCCCGAAGGGCCAGGGAGGTCCTCATCGGAGGTCCACTTCACATAGGACCTGGCCTAATCCGTCATCGCTACCCTCCCCAAATTTCTCACCCTCACAGGGTCTGTGTTACATCCAGGGTGATTTTTCATTCAATCATGCCCTCGCTTTAAAAAAAAAATGTTTATTCAATTTTCCAACAAAATTTTTGACAACCCCCCCCCCCCCCCCCCAATAACAGAAGATAAAAGAAACGCAAACACAACAATTAAACATTGTACATTGTACAAAACATTCACATTGGGTTTTCCCATGTACAATAGCCCCCCCCATATGACATTTAAAGGTACTCGTAGGGAAGCCCCCCCCACCCACCCCCATTCCCCCCTCCCCAACAGATCCCCCGCCCCCCCAGGGTTGCTGCTGCTGCTGACCTCCTACTAGCGCTCCGTGAGATAGTCTAGGAACGGTTGCCACCGCCTGAAGAACCCCTGCACAGACCCTCGTCAGGCAAACTTTATCCTCTCTAGCTTAATGAACTCTGCCATATCATTTATCCAGGCTTCCACACTGGGGGGCTTCGCGTCCTTCCATAATAGCAAGATCCTCCGCCGGGCTACCAGGGACGCAAAGGCCAGGATACCGGCCTCTTTCGCCTCCTGCACTCCCGGCTCGTCCGTTACCCCAAATACTGCCAACCCCCAACTCGGCTTGACCTGGACTTTCACCACCTTGGACATAGTCCTCGCAAGACCCCTCCAAAACCCATCCAGTGCCGGGCACGACCAGAACATGTGGACGTGATTTGCCGGACTCCCCGAGCACCTCCCACACCCCAAAGAACCTACTCATCCTCACCCCTGTCATATGTGCTCTGTGAACAACCTTGAATTGTATTAGGCTAAGCCTAGCGCAAGAGGAGGAAGAATTAACCCTACTCAGGGCATCAGCCCACAGACCCTCATCTATCTCCTCCCCAAGCTCCTCCTCCCACTTGCCCTTGAGCTCCTCTACCGCGGCCTCCTCCTCTTCTTTCAGCTCCTGGTAGATCGCCGAGACCCTGCCCTCTCCAACCCATACACCCGAAATCACCCTGTCATGGGTCCCCTGTGCCGGGAGCAGCGGGAATTCCCTCACCTGCCGTCTCACAAACGCCCTCACTTGCATATACCTGAAAGCATTCCCTGGGGGTAACCCAAACTTCTCCGCCAGCGCCCCTAGGCTCGCAAACATCCCATCTATGAACAGGTCCCCTATTCTCCTAATCCCTGCCCGATGCCAGCTCCGAAATCCCCCATCCATCCTTCCCGGGACAAACTGATGATTCTCCCGAATCGGGGACCCAACCGAGGCTCCACCTCGCCCGTGTCGCCTCCACTGCCCCCAGATCTTCAACGTCGCCGCCACCACTGGACTCGTGGTGTACCTTGTCGGCGAGAGCGGCAGCGGTGCTGTCACCAGCGCCCCCAGGCTCGTGCCCACACAGGATGCCATCTACAACCTCTTCCACGCCACCCCCTCTCCCTCCATTACCCACTTACGGATCATCGCCACATCGGCTGCCCAATAATAGCCGCACAAATTCGGTAGAGCCAGCCCCCCCCTGTTCCTACCCCGCTCCAGAAACACCCTCTTTACTCTCGGGATCTTATTTGCCCACACGAAACCCATGGTACTCCTGCTTACCCGTTTGAAAAAGGCCTTGGGAATCATAATGGGAAGGCACTGGAACACAAATAGAAACCTAGGGAGGACCACCGGTTTAACCGACTGCACCCTGCCCGCCAGCGAGAGTGGCAGCACATCCCATCTTTTAAAATCCTCCTCCATCTGCTCCACCAACCGCGTCAAATTGAGTTGGTGCTGGGCCCCCCAACTCTCCCACACGGACCAGTCCCCTCCACCTCCTGGACTCCCTTAGTGCCATGGCCAAGGGCTCAATTGCCAGTGCGAACAGCAAGTGGGACAGGGGGCACCCCTGCCTCGTCCCTCGGTACAGCCAAAAGTAGTCCTACCTCCGCCGATTCGTAGCCACGCTTGCCACCGGGGCTCTATATAACAATCTGACCCAGCCGATAAACCCCTCCCCGAACCCAAACCTCCGCAACACTTCCCAAAGATACTCCCACTCGACCCGGTCAAAAGCCTTCTCCGCGCCCATAGCTGCCACTACCTCCGCTTCTCCCTCCACCGAGGGCATCATAATCACGCTGAGGAGCCTCGGCACGTTAGTATTTAGCTGTCTGCCCTGCAGCATACCGAACTTCACCCCCTTTCGATGGAACACCGCCTTAGCCCGATTAAAACCAGCTCTTTTCTTAGCCACCTCTGCACTCCAGTCCTGGTAGATTTGGATCTCCGTATTCTCCCACCTACTGCTCCGCTCCTTCTTGGCCCATCTCAGGACACACTCTCTGTCCATAAAGCGGTGAAACCTCACCACTGCAGCCCTTGGCGATTCGTTGGCCTTGGGTCTCCTTGCTAGGACCCGGTGAGCCCCATCTAGCTCCAGAGGCCTCGGGAAAGCTCCCGCGCCCATCAGCAAATTGAGCATCGTGCTCACATATGCCCCGACATCGGGCCCCTCCACTCCCTCAGGGAGACCCAGAATCCGAAGATTCTTCCTCCTCGACCTATTCTCCAGGTCCTCAAATCTTTCCGCCCACCTCTTGTGCAGCGCCTCGTGCGCCTCCACCTTCACTGCCAGGCCCAAGATCTCGTCCTCGTCCTCGATCTCCGAGGCTTTTTGCCGCACCTCTCGAATCGCCGCCCCTTGGGCCTTCTGGGTCTCCACTAGCATCTCAATCGCCGCCTTTATTTCGGTCTACAGCTCCTCAAAGCAGCGTCTAAGAAACCCCTGCTGCTCCTGTGACCACTGCGCCCATGCTGCTTGGTCCCCACCCGCGCCATCTTGTTTTTCCTCCCTCTCACTTTTCGCTGCTCCAAGATCGCTTTTTTCATCGCTCCACTCCTGGTCCAATCCATATACTGCCGGGGGGACCTTGCTGTCACCTTCCCACACTGGAAGCCGACGAACAATTGCCGTTGGGGCTCCTCTAGAGAGCCCAAAAGTCCGTTCTCGGTGGGAGCTGCCGAACGTGCGACCTACCTAGGCATAGCCGCAACCGGAAGTCTGCCCTCGCTCTCACAACACACCTGCATGCATGCACACACACAAACACTCTCTCACTACACGCACATACACACTCCACTCTCACCTCTCTCCTACACACACTCATTCGTGCCTCTCCCTCGCCCACACAATCACACACATTCACATTCTCACCTCGCCCTCCTTTGCTTCAAGGTCGCTTACCCTCCCAACCCATGGCTGCAGCCTATCCAGCTCTGCTGCTCGCTTCACCATCCATTTGCTTTTGCTCACGGCCATGCCTGGGACTTTCAATACTGGCTTTGCCGCTATTTCCAGCCCATCCAGTCAAAGGCCAACATCTTTGTGCATTGGCTGCCGATGGCCGCTCATAGCCAGCCTACCAGTAACCAATGTAGTGTGAAAATCACCTTCAATAGGACAAACTGGAGAGAGAGTTTATTTCAAATTTAAACGGCCAGACCCACCGCGGACCACCTTGATGTCTTCCATGGAACCCAGCTTGGGAAACTCTCATTTACTCAATTCCCCTTTGAAAATTACAATTGAATCTTCTTTCATCATTCTTTCAGGCAATGCATTCCAGATCATACGTTGCTGTGTTTAAAAAGTCAAATCTGTCCTCTGGTTCTTAAATCTGTCTCTTCTGGTTATTGACCCCCCCCTGTCAGTATTACTCAAACAGTTGAAGAATGCGGAAGTACCACAAGGAGTAGCTAGGGTAAATAACTTAGATGCATTTAAGGAGCAAATGCATAAGCACATTAGGGAGAAAGGAATAAGAGGATATACCAATCGTGTTGGATGAAGAAGGGTGGAAGAAGCTTGTGTGGAGCATAAAACACTAACATAGACCAGTTGATTCTAATTGCCTATTTCAGTGCTCTAGACTGGCAGTAACTTGACACTTACATCCAACAGACAAGAGATTGTCTTTCAATAGTCTGGGCTAGTATCATATTCAGCTACTGAAAGAGAAAAGCAAAGTCAAATTCAGTGCACCTGGACTTTTGTGGTCAAGGTGAAAAGTTAATGCTGTAGAATAGGACGCTTTCCTAATTTGACACCCAATTGCTGTCAGAAGCATTTGCAGGTCATAGGTCCTCAGTGTTTGAGACAATGGCATATTTTCAATCCCACATTTATACCAGCTCCCCATCTACAAGTTGAGGCTCATTATTTGCCTCAACTTGAGTTCAGCAGTAGCACTGTCATCTTTGAGTCAGAACGTTGTGGGTTCACGTTCGACTCTCCAGATATTCCACTGCAGTACTGAGGGATGCCACACTTCCAGATGAATGTAGAAATGTACAGCAAAGAACAAAGAAATGTACAGCACAGGAACAGGCCCGTCGGCCCTCCAAGCCCGTGCCGACCATGCTGCCCGACTAAACTACAATCTTCGACACTTCCTGGGTCCGTATCCCTCTATTTCCATCCTATTCATGTATTTGTCAAGATGCCCCTTAAATGTCACTATTGTCCCTGCTTACACCACCTCCTCCGGTAGCGAGTTCCAGGCACCCACTACCCTCTGCGTAAAAAACTTGCCTCGTACATCTACTCTAAACCTTGCCCCTCTCACCTTCAGATGAGTTAAACTGAATCCCCTCCTGCCCTCCTTTTGGACATAAAAGACCCCATGGCACTATTTTGAAGGAGAACAGAGGAGTTCTCCTGAGTCCCCTGGCCAATATCTACCTCTCAACTACTAGGGAAAAGATAAAGTTGCCATAGTCCCAAATGACCATAGGCTGCTTTCCCCTTTGGAGGGGGAAAGCTGACTGGTGGTGGTTTAACCCGTGGATCACCACACCTCACGTGAGGGGAAAGGTTGAGAAGGCGGGCTTTCATGAATAATCTCTCAACTGCTATCACTAAAGCAGATGGTCTGGTTATTATTAGGTTGTTGTTTGTGGGAGCTTGCTGTGCTCAAATTGGAAGCTACGTTTCCTACATTCAAACATTTTGCACTGCAAAAGGACTTCATTGGCAGAAAAACATTTTGTGAAGTTCTGAGGTCATGAAAGGAACTATATAAACGCAAATCTTTTTACTTTGCACTGCCACAATAATGTGGAATTCGTCATTCATTCCCTTCCCACTTTTACAATTTGAGGTGACAAATCAGCTCTCAAATGGGGCTGATTTAGCACAGTGGGCTAAACAGCTGGTTTGTAATGCAGAACAATGCCAGCAGCGCGGGTTTAATTCCCGTACCAGCCTCCCCGAACAGGCGCCGGAATGTGGCGACTAGGGGCTTTTCACAGTAACTTTATTGAAGCCTATTTGTGACAATAAGCAATCATTATTATTATTAATAAATGCTGAAAAGCGCAGGAACATTTATTGATCAAAACAAGCATTAGAATTTCTTTGCTTTAATTCTGACAATTCTGATAATGACAACACTCATGTCCCAAATTCTACTTCAGCAATTTGCAGACATAGGTTTTGTGAGTTTTACATAATTTGATGGATGCTTATTTCGAAACTGAGTAAGCATTCCAAAAGGACACCAACAGGTACCGAGAGATTATGGCACCATTTATAACCTCGTAATTCCCCTTCTGTGCGTCAGTGAAATAAAACCAATGTTCAAAGAGAGGAATTCTTGGACTGTGCTGAGCTAGTTGATTTCAGCCAAAGTAGTGGGAGGGGCAACTCAATAAGCCACACTGTCCCTGGATGAATGGAAGAGACCATTAACCAAAGTTTCTACACGTAAAAAGCACATGCGGCTAGTCATTGGATGAAGACAGAACGGTTTGTAATGTCAAGACACAATCATTCAGGGCAGCACGGTGGCACAGTGGTTAGCACAGCTGCCTCACGGCACCAAGTCCCAGGTTCGATCCCGGCTCTGGGTCACTCTCCGTGTGGAGTTTGCACATTCTCCGTGTGTTTGCGTGGGTTTCGCCCCCACTACCCAAGATGTGCAGAGTAGGTGGACTGGCCACACTAAATTGCCCCTTTATTGGAAAAAATGAATTGGGTACTCTAAATTTCTAAAAGAAAAAGACACAATCATTCAGCCCCTACACTAAATCCATGATGTTAGATGCATGCAAGCATGGATGCTATTCCTTTGAAAACCAGAAAATTCTGTTGTGATGTTTGGTGAGAAGTCAATTTAAACTTTTAAAGCTATTTAATACAAAATTTAAAAATGAATGGATGGACAATAATATATAAATTTCACCATGCCCTTCCATTTTGCCACACAGGAGCATAAAGGGAGTTTGAATATGACAAACACGGCTGATCCCTTTTATTTTAAAAAGTTAATTTCTTCACTGAATTGGCTATAATTATACCCACAAACTACAACATTTTATGTGACTGAACAAAGCAGTCTTGGGAGAAAATGAAAAGGCTTCCCTAATTTCATACTAATTCAGTAACTGCAACCAAAAGGCATAATAAACAAAAACAATTACTATAATTTTCTGAACCTAGTATTAAAATATTTGGCCTTGAGTTATAGAAATAATCTCTAGTGCTCAATAAACAGTGATTACCCTCCCCATTACTTAAATTGTGGGTAAATGTTGCAGCCTTCTTTTTACAAAACTAGAAAATACAGTAAGTTTACATGGGATGATAGCACTCCCTCCCATGATTTTGTGGATAAATACCATTTGCAGTGGTAGCAAATTATGCAACCATGAAATTTCAGACTCAATTCCTTAGTTGTGCCGGGTAGCGGACCACAGCCAGGGCAAGAACTGATATCGATAACTGGCCTTAGTATCTCTAAAATCCAGAAGGGTCAAAATTAGCCGGTGTCTCCAACTGTAATAAAGATCAAATGACCCTTTCTGGTAGTGCAGATGTGTGAATATTGGTCAAGGGCAAGACTGTCCATAAGATGCACTCGGAGTGAAGAAATTCCAACTCATCTCTGTCTTAAATGGGTGACTCATTACTCTGAAATTATGCCCTCTGGTCCTAGACCCTCCCACAAGGGCAACCAAGCTCTCAGCATCGAAATTGTCAAGCCCCCTGAGAATCCTGTGTGTGTCAAAAGGTGACCTCTCATTTAGAAAAACTCCAATGAGCACAGGTACAACCTACTCAATCTCTCCTCATAAGAAAATCTATCCATACCTGGGATCAACCTACTGTACCTTTACTGGGCTGCCTCCAAAGCCAGCATTTCTTACCTTAGATAAGGGGACTTAAACTGTTCACAGTATTCCAGGTGTGGTCTAACTTGTGCCTTGTATAATTTTAGCAAGACTTGCCGATTTTTAGTTCCATTCCCTTTGAAATAAAGGCCTTCCCTATTACCTGCTGAGCTTTGTGTGCTTCACACGCGAGGGCTCCCAAATCCCCCGGTGTTGCAGCTTTCTGCAGTTTTTCTGCTGTAGTTTTCTGCAGCCTTTCTCCATTTAAATAATATTCAGCTCCTTTATTCTTCCTACCAAAGTGCATAACTCCACATTTTTGCTACATTATATTCTATCTGCCAAGTTTTTACCCATTAAACTTGTCTCTATCCCTCTGTAGACTTTGTGTCATCCACGCCACTTGTCTTCCCATCTAATTTTCTGTCGCAAGACACAGGGTGCATTGCCCTCTAGCATTCAGCAGACTTCCAACACTTGTGGTCAAAGCTCAGACATGGGAGAATAGACACTTGTGCAGTGACTGGACCTGCCAGTTTAACAGCTTTCAAGGCAGGAGTGGAGGAGAAAATATTGAGAAACACAACTATGAACTGTGCCTGTACAGGTAAGCTGACAGTTCACCTGTCAGTAGCTTGTATTTATACAGATCCTTTAATTTAATAAATTGTCCCAAAGGGCTTCATAGCAGTATTACAAGCCAAAACATGACACCAAACTGCAAATGGTGACAATACGGCAGGCTCAAGATTGTATGAAACTTAAAGAAAAAGCATAGAATTGTGCCGACAGGCCAGAAGACTGGACAGAATATAAGGAATATCAAAGGATGACTAAAAGATTAATGAGGAGGGAAAAATTAGAGTACAAGAGAAAGCTAGCCAGAAATATAAAAACAGGTAGTAAGAGTTTTTAGAAATATTTAAGTAAAAAAAGTGAGCACTGGTTCTATAGAAAGTGAGTCTGGAGAATTGAGAATGGAAAACAAGGAGATGGCAGATGAACTGAACAGTTATTTTGCATCAGTCTTCTCTACAGAGGATACAAGTAATATCCCAGAAGCAGCTATGAACCAGGAAGTGATAGGGAGGGTGGAACTCAGTGAAATTACCGTCACCAGAGACGTGGTACTGAGTAAATTGTTGGAGCAGGGGGCTAACAGATCCTCATGGACTTCATCCAAGGGTCTAAAAGAAGTGTCTAATGAGATAGTTGATGCATTGGTTTGAATTTTCCAAAACTGCCTAGATTCAGTGACGCTCCCATTTGATTAGAAGGTCGCAAAAGTAACTCCATTATTCAAAAAGAGAGGGAGACAGAAAGTGGTGTAGCCATCTGGGATAGGCACTTGCAACCAGGAACAAAAAAGGTCGCAAAGCATAACAGGAAAAATGGACAATGCGAGATTCAAGCAGGCTCAGAGCCTGAATGTATATTTGCGAGTGAGGAATCCAACGGTATCAAAACCCGCAAGCGATTAGCATTTGATGGCCCATCTCCACCAGACAAAGGACTGATACTTGAGCGACAGATACAATCCCAGACATTTCGGCGCCACTCCCAGTACTCGGGAAGCGTAAACAACAGGGTCAATGACCGCTTAGGACACGCCCAGCCATCAAGGCACCTGCCCCTTTATTGGTTGAAATCGAACCCAGTGATCAGGAATTACCCAATTAATGAGGTCCAAACTGAAGGACCGCCCAAAAGAGCGTGAAAGCCCCCAAGAATAAAAAGAGAGACCACCATGTGTTTGGCCTCTTTTGGACCTGGCGCTCTGGCAACGTCCATCTCCAGTCGCAGCACCACCAGAAGCAAGTTCAAGTTCAATGCCCGCTACCAGACGGATGAGCCTAGCTGAGCAGCAGTTACTTCTACAGACCCGATAGACCCGATAGATCCAGAATCGAACAACGGCCACTGTTCCTCTGACCTAAACCAGGTGCCCGAAGTTAAGTACAGGTTGTCATAGTCGATAGGTATAGTTTAACTAGTAGTGTTTATGTTGCATGATTAATTGTGTGTGTAAATAAAGTACCCGTGACCTTGAACTAACTAACTGGTGTTTGGCTCTTTGATCGATAGCCGGTTGAACCTTGTGGTGGTATCATTTGATACCTGGCGACTCTGAGCAATAGAATATTGATATCCAAAGGAAGGAAGGCAACCTCACTGACTGCCATATTTACAGTAGGTAAAAAAAGGCAACAGTTATTGGCAACATCTGACGGGATTCGACCCAGAAGTGATTGTGTCACTCCGAAAGAACCCACAAAGCGTTTGGATTAGAAATCCAAATTGGCAAAGTAAAAGAAACCACAAGCGAAACCAGTATCGATCAAACCTCCAAAATTTGGAAGTGTGTAATTTGCATGCGTACTAACAAAGGGATATAAGGTAACTTCGATAGATTTTGTTGCGTGAAACTTTCGGGAGTTGCATGAACCGGAAAATAGCTTGAGCCGTACCCATGTTTGCACCACCGCTTTCTTCCCCCTCGTTCCAAATTCCTGACAGAGACAGAGGTAATTGTAGGGAAGGCAATGGAACGCCTTATACATCCACAAGAGCCCGAGGTCGCAGCGATCAACAGAGCAGAACAGTGTCCCATATGGGAAGAAGAGATTAGGAAATACCTAAAGGGGAAAGGATGGCCCCTATGGTCGGAATTTTGCGTGAATGAGGAAACAAGTCCTGGCAGCATAGGACAGACTTGGTGGGACAGCCTGACCGAGATCCACAAAAAGAATTTGGGTAAGGTTCGTAAGCCGATGGCAATCATGTCCTGCTTGGCACAATTGCGAGGCACAGGGGAGGTGTGAGGACGCTCCGTAGACAGCTTGAGAAGAAGGGAGAGAAGCTATAGAGAATGGGAGAGATTAAACGAGCAACTCCGGGAGCAGCTCGCGGTGAAGGACAAAGAGATTGATGATGTCAAGAGGGCACACCAATCTTGTCTCGCCAACATCAGCAGCTTTCAGATTCAATACGATAAGGCCTACCAGGACACGCAACGCGGTATTGGTAAGAGAGGAAACAGAGAACCAGGTAGAACAGTTGAGGAAACAATGTGAGGATTTGAAGGCAGCCCTCCGAGCACTCCACAGTTCCACCACAGAACAGAGGCAGAGTTTGGTGGATCATGCCAAGTGCAGGCAGCAAATTGCAAGATTGCAATCACTTCTATCCATTCAGAATGGGTTCAGAGATACCTTTGGCCCACAGATAGATCAGGAAGATGGCCCCGATTGGCAAGAACTTAGTGAAATGGCCCAACGATACGTGACCGAGACAGAAAATCAGAAGAGCCCCCTAGGCCCCGAAAAGAAAAGCACCCGTACCACCGACTGCAGCACCCAACCCTATGAACCCCATCACTACGCAGTTCAGCTCTTCCCGACCCACAAAATGTAGGAGGAGGTGGCCTCCAAGACATGAAAACAGCTATTTTAGATGCCATTGGCTACAATAGAGGAGATCCGGTAGAAGGACTCAAACGGTGCAGGCAGAAAAAGGAAGAGCATCCAACAGCATTTGCTGGACGCCTCTGGATCCACTTTACCGCTGTATTCGGTGAGTTAGCCCGTGCCCGTTTATCGGCAGACGATACGGCCAAATGGACCCATACTCTAGTATCCCATGCCACAGAGGCAGGACAAAAGGCATGTGCCAACTACGACCCCTCAGACCCGGCACACAATGAAGTGTGGGTACTGAAGCGATTATCCAGAGCTTGGGAACAGTCCCTACAGAAAAAGACAGATCAAGAAAGAGTAGATGCCACCATGAATCAAGGGCACACCAAGAACCCACATGGGTAAATAAAGGCAGAAGTAACGTACAGCGCAGGAATGTTACAATTGTGGACAGAAAAGACATTACGCACAAGAATGTCAAGCCCCCCCAAAACAGCAACAGAATCAGCACATAAATACCCCCCCTAGAAACAATGCCAGACCCATCCACAATGTTAGCGCTCAAGCAGGTAATTTGGCCATAAACGGCACCGATTGACGGTATTTGTGCTCCCCAACCTGGGCCTGCGATACCCTTTGGGATAAATCTGGAAGACCGGTAGTTGCAGACACAGTCCGGGGACACCCAGTAAAGTTCCTTTGGGACACAGGAGGGTCCCGAACCAAACTCCTCCACGATGTACCAGCGAGATATATGGCCCACTACGAACACCATTACCCTTAGTGGCTTTACAGGTCACCTCCAGCAGGGACACGTTACAGCCCCTGTGGATGTACAGATCGGGAACATTAAAACGAAACACTCAGTCGTTTTGGTAGATTTACCCCAGACAGCAGAACACATCTTGGGAATAGATTTTATGAGTGCACACAACCTTTCATTCGACCCCGTAAATAAATGTGTGGGGAAAATGGCCAAAGCAGCACCCGCCCCCGCCACACTCACAGTAGGAGACTACGCACACAGGATTAGCTCAGTGGGAGAGTACTGGTTTGATCCACAAACCATTACCACAGACAAAACGGTTAGAGAAGTCTTGAAAAGGCATAAAGCATCGTTTGCCCAGCACAAGCACGATTGCGGGAAGATCCCAGGAGTGGTTAACATTACAGGTCCCGATCCTAAGCCCCAGAAACAATACGGCTTTCCCGAGCAAGCCGAGGGAGAGATAGCCAAAGTAATTCAGAGTTTATTGAACCAAGGAGTGATTCGACCCCTAGCATCAACGAACAATGCTCCGATTTGGCCTGTAAGGAAACCAGATGGTTCATGGCGAATGACCATTGATTATAGGGAATTAAACAAAGTGACCCGTTAGCAGCCCCCACCGTTGCCACGAGTCTCGAGACCATGTGAAAACAGGGACCCCATTCAAAATTTTTCATGGTATTGGATATTAGCAATGGCTTTTGGTCCATTCCACTGGACAAAGCGTGCCAGTACAAATTCGCGTTCACTTTCCAGGGACAGCAGTACACGTGGACGTGCCTTCCACAAGGCTTCCACAACTCCCCCTCCATTTTTCACAGACAATTGGCGAACGGCTTATCAACATTTTCCCAACCTGAATGCCTTGTTCAGTATGTGGATGACTTGCTTCTACAGACTGACACCAAGGAAGAGCACATTTCACTTCTTTCGGAACTATTTGGACTCCTCAAAGTAATTGGATGCAAAATTAACCCCAAAACGACCCAAATTCTCCAGGAAAAAGGTCACTTATTTAGGTACGGCCATCACGCATGGTAAACATGAAATAGAACAAAAACGGATAGATTTGATTATAAAATTGCCCTTGCCCCAAAATATTACAGCACTCCGGTCATTTTTAGGACTGGTCGGTTATTGCAGGAACCACACAAAAGCAGCCCCACTTTCCGAGCTCCTTAAGAAACAGGCCCCATGGAAATGGCCTCCACAGCACACGGATGCCGTAGATACGATGAAATGCGCCCTAAGCACAGCCCCCGCTTTGCAAGCCCCAGACCCACACTCCCCATACACGATAAAGGCAGCGACCACCGACCAAACCCTTTTGGCTGTACTCCTGCAGGAAAGGCATGATCGTTTAGGACCCGTAGCCTATGCCTCACGCGTTTTAGATCCAGTAGAGCAAGGATTTTCAGCCTGCGAAAGGCACCTACTAGCAGTTTTCTGGGCGGTACAGTACTTCTCGTACATAACCGGACTGAACCCCGTAACCATTTTAACCGAGCACACCTCGACACAGCATTTATTGGACAGTAGACTAAAAGAAGGCACAGTAAGCCAAATTCAAGCAGCGCGGTGGACCCTACTCCTACAAGGACGCGACATTACCATAAAACGGACAAAAACGCACACGTTTCTGGCCGACAATTTACACTATGCAGGAACCCCACTTGAGTGCGATATCAAAGAACAAAGAAATGTACAGCACAGGAACAGGCCCTTCGGCCCTCCAAGCCCGTGCCGACCATACTGCCCGACTAAACTACAATCTTCTACACTTCCTGGGTCCGTATCCTTCTATTCCCATCCTATTCATATATTTGTCAAGATGCCCCTTAAATGTCCCTATCGTCCCTGCCTCCACTACCTCCTCCGGTAGTGAGTTCCAGGCACCCACTACCCTCTGCGTAAAAAACTTGCCTCGTACATCTACTCTAAACTTTGCCCCTCTCACCTTAAACCTATGCCCCCTAGTAATTGACCCCTCTACCCTGGGGAAAAGCCTCTGACTATCCACTCTGTCTATGCCCCTCATAATTTTGTATACCTCTATCAGGTCGCCCCTCAACCTCCTTCGTTCCAGTGAGAACAAACCGAGTTTATTCAATCGCTCCTCATAGCTTATGCCCTCCATACCAGGCAACATTCTGGTAAATCTCTTCTGCACCCTCTCTAAAGCCTCCACATCCTTCTGGTAGTGTGGCGACCAGAATTGAACACTATACTCCAAGTGTGGCCTAACTAAGGTTCTATACAGCTGCAACATGACTTGCCAATTCTTATACTCAATGCCCCGGCCAATGAAGGCAAGCATGCCGTATGCCTTCTTGACTACCTTCTCCACCTGTGTAGCCCCTTTCAGTGATCTGTGGACCTGTACTCCTAGATCTCTTTGACTTTCAATACTCTTGAGGGTTCTACCATTCACTATATATTCCCTACCTGCATTAGCCCTTCCAAAATGTATTACCTCACATTTGTCCAGGTTAAACTCCATCTGCCATCTCTCCGCCCAAGTCTCCAGACAATCTAAATCCTGCTGTATCCTCAGACAGTCCTCATCGCTATCCGCAATTCCACCAACCTTTGTGTCGTCTGCAAACTTACTAATCAGACCAGTTACATTTTCCTCCAAATCATTTATATATACTACAAAGAGCAAAGGTCCCAGCACTGATCCCTGTGGAACACCACTGGTCACAGCCCTCCAATTAGAAAAGCATCCCTCCATTGCTACCCTCTGCCTTCTATGGCCTAGCCAGTTCTGTATCCACCTTGCCAGTTCACCCCTGATCCCGTGTGACTTCACCTTTTGTACTAGTCTACCATGAGGGACCTTGTCAAAGGCCTTACTGAAGTCCATATAGACAACATCTACTGCCCTACCTGCATCAATCATCTTAGTGACCTCCTCGAAAAACTCTATCAAGTTAGTGAGACACGACCTCCCCTTCACAAAACCGTGCTGCCTCTCACTAATACGTCCATTTGCTTCCAAATGGGAGTAGATCCTGTCTCGAAGAATTCTCTCCAGTAATTTCCCTACCACTGAAGTAAGGCTCACCGGCCTGTAGTTCCCGGGATTATCCCTGCCACCCTTCATAGCACCCAAGCACAGCACAGGCCCCTTTATTCCCAAGCCGGTACCAAAAAAGACAGGCATCCGACCACAGACGACCCAGCCCACAGACAAAGCTTTCCAAATTGATGTAGATGGCTCCTCCACAGTTCTTGATGGAAAAAGAATCACAGGATGTGGCATCGATGTGGAGGACACGCAGGGACGAGCTTTAGAAGAGATCATATTAAAGTTGCCTGGACATTTAGGTTCGCAGGCAGCCGAGGTAGCAGCCACCGTGTACATTGTCCAGCACCCCGATTCGTTCCCGACCCCAGCAGACATATATTCAGACAGTTTGTACGTCTGCAACAGCCTGACAGAATTCCTACCCTGTGGGAATCTAGAGGATTTATATCCGCCGACGGAAAACTCTACCCTCAGCGCCAATACTCAAACACATCCTCCAAACAGCGAAATGTAGAAAATACGGAATAGTTAAAGTTAGAAGTCACCATCGTTCCTCCCCACCCGGTAACGTGACAGCAGACGCCCTAGTGAAATCAGGCTCACGACATGGTCACTTTTGGCAACCCCCTGAGAGTGCCCCAGTACACGCGGTTCAGGTCTCACAGACCAACAATCAAGACTTAGCCCAAGCACAGAAAGAAGACAAAACATTAAAGGAAATTTTAAAAGGAAACTTCCCAGCTCCCTACGAAAAGTTTAAAGATACTTTAACGATACATGAGGGAATCGTTTTAAAAGATGGTATTTATGAAATCCCCACCCAGGACAGGAATGAGATCATTTGCAAATTCCATGACGGACATGGACACCAAGGAATAGAATCCACCCTTGCCCACCTCAGACCTGTCTGCTGGTGGCCTGATTTAAAAACCGACGTATCTCATTACATTGAGAATCGCTTGATTTGCGCACAGAACAACCCGGACAGATATGCGAAGAAAGCCCAGCTAAGACACACCCGCCCTGTTAATGGCCCAGGGACAAACTTGCAGTTAGATTATGTTAGTCCCCTCCCCCCCCTGCAGAAATAGATACAAATATGTGTTGGTTGTCATCGACACATTCATGAAATGGGTAGCATTATGGATAGCACAATTGCTTCACAGCTCCAGGGTCCCAGGTTCGATTCCGGCTTGGGTCACTGTCTGTGCGGAGTCTGCACATCCTCCCCGTGTGTGCGTGGGTTTCCTCCGGGTGCTCCGGTTTCCTCCCACAGTCCAAAGATGTGCAGGTTAGGTGGATTGGCCATGATAAATTGCCCTTAGTGTCCAAAATTGCCCTTAGTGTTGGGTGGGGTTACTGGGTTATGGGGATAGGGTGGAGGTGTTGACCTTGGGTAGGGTGCTCTTTCCAAGAGCCGGTGCAGACTCGATGGGCCGAATGGCCTCCTTCTACACTGTAAATTCTATGATTCTAAGCTTTCCCTTCACGAACAAATACGGCCAAAGCCATGGCAAAAATTCTACCTGAACAGATTTTCACTAGATGGGAACTCCCCCATAGTATTGAGTCGGACCAAGGTTCGCACTTCACAGGCAGGGTCATGAAAAATGTCATGACGACTTTTGGCATAAAACAGAAGTTTCACATTGCCTGTCACCCGCAGTCCAGCGGCATTGTGGAATGCATGAATCGGACACTAAAGGCCACACTTAGGAAAATGGTATAGCAGCATTACATGACATGGGACACAGTGCTCCCATTTGTACTGATGTTTATTAGAAACACGGTGTCGACTTCGACAGGTTACACCCCCCATACCCTCATGACCGGACGGCCCATGAAGGGTACCGAGTATTTATTTGGACTTGATTTGGCCAGCCCCGCAGTCACCGCCCTGACCCACGAGAAAGTGGACCAAAACATGTTGGAGAATATTAAAGCAGCACAGCTCGCTGCAGCTGTTCGACTAGGCGCTAGACGAAAGCAGAATAAGGCCTGCTTTGATGAGACAGTACACCAGACAGAGTGTACAGTCGGACAGCAAGTCATGATCTCCCTGTACAACCCCAGCTCATTCCTCTCCTCTAAATTTGCAGGACCCTATTCAATGTCTGACAAAGTAAGCCCCTCAGTTTATAAAATCGCATATCCTAAAGGAAAGTCAGGATGGTTCCATGTAAACCAGCTTAAGGTTTATGGAACACAGTGCAGCCACTCGCACCACCTCTCATTGGCAATGGCAGACAACGGAGACCCGCCCACTGACAACCCAATCCCGCCCTCCCCCAACAGCGACAGCGCGTCCACAGACATGACCTTGACCCCGCCCCCAGAGTCAAATTTCACCCTAACGCTTGATTCGGCTGCTCGCAACAGTGATAGCGACAGCGGCAGCACAACTGACGCCCTTAATAGACCCGAACAATGGAAACACTGACCAGGCCCCAGTCACTATGGCCCCAGTGATACCGACCATGATATGTTCAGCCCCTTAGAGACAATTTATTTGCTGTTACCGGAACCTGACCCACCACCCGACGATAGCGACACCCCCCTTTCCCCTACTGCCCTATAGAATTCGAAACATTGGCAAAGTGACAATTCCTTTCGTCTGACACGGAATGATGAGATGGACCCCACATCGGCACACGCCGCATTGGCACTCAAACCCCAGGCACGAGTTTGGCACCCGGGAGACGGTGATGTCTCCGAGGCTGACTCCCACCATGCTAACCCCTTTGAGACCCTTTTTGGAACGGAACCTTGAGGTGTCCAGATGATGAGAGAAAGGAACAGATTGAGGTTTACGGTGTCCTACTCCCTGATTGAACTTGGCCGCTTTCTTCTGTTGCTTGTTTTTTAATATTGAATGCTCTCTTTCGTGTACGATTTTGTGTGTCGGCCTCACGACAAATTTCTTGACACAGTAATGACTACTCTTCTGATGCCACATGGCAGTTAAAGGCACAAGTTTGCTGAAGTCCATATATCCTCAAATTCTTACCACTCTTGGAAGGTCACTCAGGCAGTGGAGTAACAGCACTGATCCCCGCCTGCCTGAGGACCCCCTATACATTTGGTCAGCCAAGCTCGGGTAGTGGAGCAACGGCACTGATCACCGCCCTACCCGGGGATTCCACCCATTTTTGCCCTGCCGCAGCTCATACGCACCCCATTCGGAGAATTATTTTCGAAACTCCTTTGCTGTTCTTTTTACAACAGTGGTTTAAAGAATGCACTTTTGCCACAAACTTTGCCCCCTTTCCGACAACCCTTCGGTTGCTATCCCCCCACCTGCTATTTACATGTTCAAATCACTCGGCTGAAACGAGTTTGCAGAGGATGGAGAACTTGCCCGCCCACTCAGCCCATCAAACACAAGTCTGCGAGAGTGCTCGGACTGTGACAGAATTTTTTTCCTGGATGTCTTGTCTCCCAATTGGTTGGTTTAAAATAAAAATGATGGAGTCACATATGGTGACGATTCTAAATGGGAAATTGATGATAAGGAGAAACAGACAGGCAAACGAGATATTAAGCAACAAGATAACAGATATTATGCTTGTACCCCCAGGAAAATACTGAGATACCTGAAGACGGAGAAAAATACAGACGAGATGAAGACGAACCTGATGATCTGCATCAGCGCGATAGCATGGTAGCACAAGTACAGCACGATAGGGCAGCATGGTAACACTAGTGATTAGCACTGTGGCTTCACAGCGCCAGGGTCCCAGGTTCGATTCCCTTCTGGGTCTATGTATGTTCTATGTTCTATGATCGTCGTTGGATCAATACAGTTGCGTGCGTTACCCACCCCTACATCCCTCACCAAACAGGCCCTGAACATTACTACCCAACACGATACCTCTAGCCCGGACACCACACCACATAGACACAGCCACTGATACCCCCACGTGGTGTGAGAATATCATAAAATGGTACTCCCTGTCATACGCAGCAGAGGCCCTACTGGTTATAGCTATACTTTGCAGTGTCATCCAGACGATCAGACTTCGGAAATGGCGAAGGAGAGCCTCCCGCCCTCCAGTATACACACTCAGAGTCCCTTTCCTCGGACTCCAGCAAACCCCACACTCTTTCTGAACCCTTCCTCCCTAATAAATTCCACGGTTGTTGTTTTTTTAATAAAGTTACCTTGTTTGTACATGGACATTAGTGATAAGTAGGAATGTGATGCTGCTATTGTGTATTTTGTATTGTAAGATAAATTCTTTGGTTATTAGATAGCAGCATAAGTGTAGTTTAGTTAAGGACAGTTAGAGGTTCCCCTTTTTGTGTAAAGAGACTGAAGTGTATGTTTGAATGTTAGGTGCCCCCTTAGGATTTTTAGAGATATGCGTTGTATTAGGAAAACTTAGGTAAATATGTTGACCCATAGGACAGACAGAGTAGGGTAGAACCTGTCCTTGATTGAGGGTACCCAGCACGTCAGAGAACAGGAGAAAATCTAGTAGTGTGATCCTTCACGCTTCGCGTTGAGGATCAAGAGGACGGAATGTAGCCATCTGGGATGGCCACTTGCAACCAGGAACAGGGAAGGTCGCAACGCATAGCGGGAAAAATGGACAATGCGAAATTCAGGCAAGCTCAGAGCCTGAATGTATATTTGCGAGCGAGGAATCTAGACGATATTGAAACCCCCAACCGATTAGCATTTGATGGCCCATCTCCACCAGACAAAGGACTGATACTTGAGCGACCGATACAGTTCCAGACATTTCGGCACCATTCCCTGTACTCGGGAAGCGTAAACAACAGGGTCAATGACCACTTAGGACACGTCCAGCCATCAAGGCACCCGACCCTTTATTGATTCGAATCGAACCCAGTGATCAAGAATTACCCAATTAGTGGGGTCCAAACTGAAGGACCGCCCAAAAGAGCGCGAAAACCCCGCAAGAATAAAAAGAGAGACCACCATTTGTTCGGCCTCTTTTGGACCTGGCGCTCCGGCAATGTCTACTTCCAAGTGCAGCACCACCAGAAGCAAGTTCAAGTTCAATGCCCACTTCCAGATGGATGAGCCTAGCTGAGCAGCAGTTACTTCTACAGGCCTGATAGATCCAGAATCAAACAACGGCCACTGTTACTCTGACCTAAACTGGGTGCCTGAAGTTAAGTGCAGGTTGTCATAGTCGATAGGTGTAGTTTAACTAGTAGTGTTTATGTTGCATGATTAATTGTGTGTGCAAATAAAGTACCCGTGACCTTGAACTAACTAACTGGTGTTTGGCTCTTTGATCGATAGCCGGTTGAACCTTGTGGTGGTATCATTTGATACCTGGCGACTCTGAGCAATAGAATATTGATATCCAAAGGAGGGCAACCTCACTGACTGCCATAGTTACAGTAGGTAAAAATGGCATCAGTGGGAAACTACAGCCCAGTTAGCTTAGTCATAGGGAAAATGTTGGAAGCTATTATTAAGGACGTTATATATCAAGGAATACGCTCAAGGTAATCAGGCAGTGTTGACATGATTTTGTGAAAGGGAAATCATGTTTAATGTTAATGATAACATTTAATAATCTTTATTGTCACAAGTAGACTTACATTAACACTGCAATGAAATTACTGTGAAAAGCCCCTAGTCGCCACACTCCGGCACCTGTTCAAGTACACAGAAGGAGAATTCAGAATATCCAAATTACCTAAAAGCACGTCTTTCGGGAGTTGTGGGAGGCACCCGGAGCACCCGGAGGAAACCCACACAGACACAGGGAGAACGTGCAGACTCCGCACAGACAGTGATCCAAGCCGGGAATCGAACCTGGGTCCCTGACGCTGTGAAGCAACAGAGCTATCCACTGTGCTACCGTGGTGTCTAAACAACTTACTGGCATTCTTTAAGGCATTCAAGAGGGCATTAGATGATTACTTGAATATAAATAATATGCAGCGGTATGGGGGAAAGGCAGGGTAATGGTACAAAGTCATGGTGCTTGCTTGGAGAGCTGATGCAAAAACGATGGGCTAAATGGCCTCCTTTGGCATCATAAGAATTCTGTGGAGTAACATGTGTTGTGGATAAAGGAGAACCAGTGGATTTACTGTGTCACATCAAAGATTATTGTGGAAAATAAAAGCTCATGCTATAGGGGGTAACATATTGGCATGGGTTGAAGGCTGGCTAACAAGAAGCAGAGAGTAGGCATAAATGGGTCTTATTTCAGGTTGGTGAGGTATAACAAGTGGTGTGCCACTGAGATCAGTCCTGGACCTCAACTGATTACAATTTATATAAATGACTTGGATGAAGGATTGTTGCCCAAGTTTGCTGATGACACAAAGATTGGTAAGAAAATAAATTGTATGCAGGACGTAAGGATGCTACAAATAAACATAGATAGGTTAATTGAGTGGGCAAAGATCTGGTAAATGGATAAGTAAAAGTAAAGTTGCAATAGTCTCATATGACCATCAGCTGTTCCCATTTGAATGGAGTGATGATTTAACCTGAGAATTGATGTGTTATGTACTCTGGGATAACACAGGCTGCAACTGGATGCAGCTTTAATCAAAAGGTACTCCAGACCTTGAAGTTAGTTCAATCTGATTTATTGAACCAGTAGCACAGTTCTCTGTGAGTTCGACTCTCTGCTAATCCAAGTGTGGTTACTCTGTCTGACTGAACCAGACTAGCTCTTAGCCACATGCTGGAGGTGTGATGCTGTACATACACCCTGACTCACTCTGTAGATGTTCATCAGTGGAAAGAGCCGGAGTGTGAGTGCCTCGTGCCTTTTCTAGTGAGATAACACCCGAGTGTCCTGCCTGCTCATTGGTCATGTCCTGTTCTCTGTGTTCATTAGCTGCCTATCTGTATATCATTATCTGCATATCATGACATCTCCACCTTTTTTTTTCTGTTTTGTTGGCATATGGGAACGTACTTACATGTGGTGGCATATATTAGCATATTTACAAGCGGTGGCATATGGGAATGTGTTTACATGTGAAGACAGCTGTCTAATGTGAGAAAACAAAATATAGTAAACAAAACAAATGTTCATAAGTCCAGTCTCTGGGGCTTGCGTCTGATCCTTGTCAACCGCCGGAGAGGTGGTGGTGGGTACGACGGAGTCTTGACAGGCGGGATGGAAGCCTGACTGGTGGCCTCGTAGTTCGAGGTATCAGGAGATGGCAAAACAACGGACAGAAACGGGGAAGAAAGCGGTTGCAAGCAGGCAACTTTGCGCAGTGCCCGTCTGTTTCGTCGTACAACATACGAGCGGGGCGCAGCCTGTCGAACAACAACAGCTGCAGCAGACCAGCCACCATCCGGTATCTTGATCCTGACAGTTTCTGCCGGGGATAACACGGGCAAATCGGTGGCATGAGCATCATAGCCCTGCTTTTGCTGGTTTCGGAGCTGCTGCATCTTCTGCAGCACCAGGTTGGGCAAATGTATGGCTGGAAGTGTCTTCCGCAGGTCCCAGTTCATCAGGAGTTGAGCCGGCGATATGCCAGTGGACAGCGGGGTCGCCCTGTACGCAAGCAGCGCGAGGTCGATGTCAGAAGCAGAATCCGCGGCCTTGCCAATGAGCTGTTTCACAATGTGCACCCCTTTTTCAATCTTCCCATTGGACTTCGGATAGTGTGGGCTGGAAGTGACATGTTTGAAATGGTATGGCTTGGCAAACATAGACCACTCGTGGATGTTGAAGCACGGGCCATTGTCACTCATGACAGTGAGTGGGATACCATGCCTGGAGAACGTCTCCTTACGGGCCTTGATGACTGTCCGAGATGTGAGGTTTGAGAGCTTCAGGATAGTTGGAGAAATAGTCAATAATCAACACGTAGTCATGACCATTCGCACGAAAGAGGTTGATGCCAACCTTGGACTCCTTGCTCTGCGCTGGCTGGAAGCGTTGACAGGTCGCACAGTTGAAGACCATGTTCAAGATGTCCTGGCTAATACCGGGCCAGTAGACAGCCTGCCTGGCTCTGCGTCTGCACTTCTCGACGCCCAGGTGTCCCTCATGGATTTGGCGGAGCACCGGGCTCTGGACAACTGAGTGGAATGACAGTCCGGTCCAGCTTGAGGAGGATACCATCAATCACCGTCAGGTCATCCTTTACATTATAAAATTGACGGCACTGACCTTTTTGCCAGCCATTGGCGAGGTCTTTGGCTGTCTCCTCGCGGATACGAACCACCTTCTCATCACACGCCGGGAGGGTGCTAGCACACAGCTGCACCTGTGATTCAATCTGCCGGATGATTTCCAGCAGTTCACTAGGCAAGGTGATGGAGCGGGACAATGCACCGCGTTGATGAGCTCCTTGCCAGGCGTGTACACTCAGTCAAAGTCGTACCTTCTGAGTTTGAGGAGGATGCGCTGCAACCGAGGCGTCATGTCATTCAGGTCTGTGTGGATAATGTGGACCAGAGGCCTATGATCCGTCTCGACAGTGAATGTCGGCAGGTCGTAGACATAGTTGTGAAACTTGAGAATGCCAGTGCGAAGACCCAGGCATTCCTTCTCTATTTGCGCATACCTTGTTTCGGTGGGCGTCATGGCCCTTGATGCGTAGGCTACCGGTGCCCAGGCTGAAGTGTCATCGCGTTGAAGCAGCACTGCACCGATGCCATCCTGGCTCGCATCTGTTGAGATCTTTGTCGCCCTGTCTGGGTCGGAAAATGCCAAGACCGGTGCAGTGGTGAGTTTGGCTTTCAGCACCAACCATTCTGCCTGATGTGTTGCCTTCCACTCAAAGGCAGTGGACTTTTTCATCAGGTTCCGTAGGGCCGTGGTGTGTGAGGCCATGTTTGGGATGAACTTGACCAGAAAGTTAACCGTGCCAAGGAAGCGCAACACCGCTTTCTTGTCTTCTGGGACCTTCATGGCTCCGATGGCCTTGACCTTGTCTGTGTCCAGGCGCACGCCCTGCTGAGCCATCTTGTCAACTAAGAACTTGAGTGTCGGTATGCCAAAGCAACATTTGGACCTGTTCAGCTTGAGGCCATTGGCATGGACACGGCGGAATACCTGCTGGAGACGGGAAACATGCTCTTCAGGGGTTGTGGACCATATGATGTCGTCCACGTACACACGAACCCTTCAATGCCCTCCATCATCTGCTCCATGATGCGATGGAAGATCTCCGATGCCGAGACAATGCCAAACGGCATACCGTTATAGCAGTATCTGCCAAACAGTGTGTTGAAGGTGCAGAGCCTTCGCTGGACTCATCCAGCTGGATTTGCCAAAATTCATGTGACGCATCTAACTTGGTGAAAAAAACGTGCGTGTGCCATCTCACTAGTGAGTTCCTCCCGCTTCGGGATGGGGTAGTGTTCACGCATTATATTCTTATGGAGATCCTTTGGATCAATGCAGATGCGCAGATCTCCCGAAGGCTTTCTAACACATACCATCGAGCTGACCCAGTCAGTCGGTTCGGGTACCTTGAAGATCCTTGAGCTGTGCCTTCAGGCGCTCCCTCAGCGGAGCCGGGACCCGGCGTGGTGCGTGGACCTCTAGCTTGGCATCAGGTCGTAGCAGAATCTTGTACCGATATGGCAGCGTGCCCATCCCGACAAACACATCCGGATACTGAGCGAGGCCTGCTCGCTCGGCATGATACAATGCCGGCCTGAAGATCCACATTGGAGGATGTCGTTGTGTAAACCCGCTGCACGAAGTTCAGCTGCTTGCAGGCATGCGCGCCAAGTAGGGATGCCCTGTATGGCTTGACAATTTCAAAACGTAACCGTGCATGGGTGCTCCGGTTGGAGACGAGTAGATGGCCGGATCCCAGTGCCGTGATGGCATTTCTGTTGTAGTCCAGGAGCCTGCAGGCTGCTGGAAGGACCTTGGGGGGGCTTCTTGATGCATTTGAAATCTGCCTGTGAGAGGAGGTTGGCGGAAGCACCTGTGTCCAGCTTAAACTGGATGGAGCAGTGGTTGACCTGCATCACCGCACGTCATTCATCCGCAGAATCCAGAGCGATGGATTGAATTTGTGATGAGTTGGATGTGGCATATTCACATTTGGTAATGATGCCCACACAGTAGGTGGAGTCCAGGCATTCTTCCTCTGGATCCCTTGTGCTGCCAGGATCAGAATCCTGTAATCGTTGTTGCACACTCTGAACACGCCGTCATCGGAATTGGGAGCGCTGGCCCCTGACTGGTGGTGCAGACCTGCACAAGGCTGCATTGTGTCCAGGCTTCCCGCAGTTTAAACATCGCCTGCCCCTTGCAGGACAGTGTTTCTTTAAGTCGGCGTTGCCGCAGTTCGAGCGCGTCATGACGTCGGCGTCCTGACTCTCCGCGCGTCGTCGCACATGCGCAGTGCGGGTGTCGGCCGCTTTGTTATCCCGTTCGCATCGCGCATGCGTCGGGCCCCGGGAAAAGCACGCAAAATGGCCGCTTTCATCAATGCTGAGGCGCTGCAACCGGGAGATGGCCTGCACACTCTCTGCCTAGTGGGAGGCAAGTTTCTCATTTTCAGACGATTTGTATTGTGCATAGCGATTTTTTGCGTGCTCATGCACTGTTCATGTTTCAATCGCGACTGACAGGGTCATATGCTTGATTTTCAGTAGCTGCTCTCTCAGAGGATCAGTGAACTCCAAAAACGATTTGGTCTCTGATCATGGAGTCAGCAATATCACCAAAGTTGCAGGACAGCGCTAGCAGGCGGAGGTTAGTTAAGAAGGAGTTGAAAGATTCATCTTTACCTTGTAGACGCTGTTTGAATATGTAGCGCTCGAAGATTTTTTGCTTGCTCATGCACTGTTCATGTTTCAATCGCGACTGACAGGGTCATATGCTTGATTTTCAGTAGCTGCTCTCTCAGAGGATCAGTGAACTCCAAAAACGATTTGGTCTCTGATCATGGAGTCAGCAATATCACCAAAGTTGCAGGACAGCGCTAGCAGGCGGAGGTTAGTTAAGAAGGAGTTGAAAGATTCATCTTTACCTTGTAGACGCTGTTTGAACATGTAGCGCTCAAAGTTTTCATTGGTGTCCACTTCACAGTGACTGTCAAACTTGCCCAGGATGGTCTGAAACTTTGTCTTGTCCTGGCCTTTGGTGAAGTGAAAAGAGTTGAAGAGTTTGATGGCTTGATCACCCGCTGATGAGAGGAGAAGCGCGATCTTCCTCGCACTTATGTAAATAATCTTTATTGTCACAAGTAGGCTTACATTAACACTGCAATGAAGTTACTGCAAAAAGCCCCTAGTTGCCACATTCCGACGCCTGTTCGGGTACAGAGGGAGAATTCCGAATTCTCAGCTGGTCCGGGAATTGAACCCGCGCTGCTGGCCTTGTTCTGCATCACAAACCAGCTGTCTAGCTCACTGAGCTAAACCAGCCCCTATCCGGATTGAATCCATTGCCACTGATCAGCCTGTCTATATCTTCTACTAATCGAAGGCTATCCTTCTCACTATTTACCACCCCAACAATTTTTGTATCATCGGCAAACTTACTGATCAACCCTCCTACATGCACATCTAAATCATTTACCTAAATGATTAAATGTTAATTTTCCAAATATATTGAAACCACTTGTACGCAAACATGCTTTAATACAATTTCTGTGTGGAGACAAGCTTTATAGATTCCCAATCCAAAATGCATCACTGGCAATATAATCTAATTGGCATAGACATATTAACAGTTTATATTCTGCCTGTACTCAGACTGTTCTGCTAATGGCAGATTCCAGTACACACTGTTGTTTCTCACCTGGGAAAAGAGGCAGGATACCATCCACATTGTTAGCGAAAAAGCACCAGGAAATTAATGTGACACGAGAGTAAACAACAATTTTTCAACTTTATTTTGGGTTAGCCCTACCTCGCAATAATTTCCTCTTGTTGTTCCTTTCTGGACAACAAGAGAGGTAAATCAGCGATGAATCTTTGCCATTTCACGAACAAGGGAATACATATTATGGGAAGTTGTGATCAAACAGCAGTGTTATGCTCAGGTCACACCTCAAGTATGGTGTCCAGTTCTGGTTTCCAAGAAACAAGTGTGGAGGCAGAACAGAAAAGAGCCTCAATGCCTGTCCCTAGTATGATTAACCAGGAACAACATGGGCTTTGAAATCTGAAAAATGAAGCGATCGTAGAGATAGGAGATCCTAAATGGTATAGAAAAGGCAAACTTTAATTTAAATGGTGGAAATAGGACAAGGGACAGAGGCTCCAATTTGTGCAGGAGGTTTTTTTGGAATGCAGAAAGTGACAATATGTGAAATAGGCTTCCAGAGAGTGACTGAGGCAAAAACTCAGAAGCATTTGAGAAAACAAAATGTAGCAGTTCGTGGTGTATATAAATGATTTGGAAGAAAATGCAGCTGGTCTGATTAGTAAGTTCAGAGACGACACAAAAATTGGTGGAGCTGCGGATAGTGAAGAGGGTTGTCAGAGGATACAGCAAGATATAAACTGGTTGGAGATTTGGGTGGAGAAATGGCAGGTGGAGTTTAATCCGGACAAGTGTGAAGTAATGCACTTTGGAAGGTCCAATGCATGTAGGAATTACACAGTAAATGGTTGAAGTCTTGCGAGTATTGACAGGCAGAGAGATCTGGGCATGCATGTCCACCGATCACTGAAAGTGGCAATACCCCTTCATCAAGTCATGTTGCAGCTGTACAGGACCTGAGTTGGGCCTCATTTGAAATATTGTGTACAATTCTGGTCGCCACACTACCAGAAGGATGTGGATGCTTTGGAGAGGGTACAGAAGTGGTTTACTAGAATGTTGCCTGGTATGGAAGGCATTAGCTATGAGGAGAGATTAGATAAACTCGGTCTGTTCTCACTGGAACGACAGAGGTTGAGAGGCGACCTGCTAGAGGTCTACAAGATTATGAGTGGCATGGACAGTGTGGATAGTCGGATGCTCTTTCCTTGGGAAGGAGAGTCAAGTAATAGGGGACATGGGTTTAAAGTACTTGGGGAAAAGTTTAGAACAGATGTGCGAGGCAATTTTGTACACAGAGGCGGGTAAACATATGGAACGAGCTGCCTGGGAAGGTGGTGGGAGCAGGTACGATAGCGGCATTTAAGGGACATCTAGACAAATATATGAATAGGGTGGGAATGGAAGGACACGGACTCTGTAAGTGCAGACAGTTTTAGTTTAGGCAGGTACCATGGTCGGCGCAGGCTTGGAGGGCCGAAGGACCTGTTACTCTGCTGTATTGTTCTTTAGCAATAAGTGGGTATCGGGTTTTGCTGGGTGGATGTGTGAGGATGGGTCAAATAGACTTCCTCAACAGCAAGCAACTTTAGACAAGGATAATTGGCAGTCGACTTCCGGTGGCGGCTATGAGGGAGTGAGTCGTACATTCGGTGGCTCTCACTCCGGCTGGCTTTTTGGACCTGGTTTCCCGACTTTTCGGAACTTTTGAGCGCTAGAAATGACGGCCACAAAGTTGCTGATTGAAGTGTGTGGAGCTGTATGGAAACAAAGAAGAGCAGAAAGCAGCGAAAGCAGGAAAAGAAGGGGCAGAGACAAAGTGGTGTGGGAGCTGACCCGGGATCAAAGATGGCTGACCGGACCGCGGACCAGACGATCCAAGCAGCGCTGGACAATATACTGCAGGTCATAAAAGGAATTTTTGAAGACATTAAGCGGGATAACTTAGAACTGCTGCAGAAAGTGATGGAGCAAGTGAACCAAAGGCTAGAGGCCCAGGACAAGAAGATCAAGGGGCTGGAGCAAGCGGTGGAGGAACAGGCGGACACACAAACGATCGCTGCAATAGAGATAGATGGGTTGAAGGAGCGACAGAGAAGACTGCTTGACAGGCTTGAAGACCTTGAAAACAGAGCCCGCAGACAAAATGTGAAAATTATTGGCCTCCCAGAGGGGGCCCCGATGAGGGCCGAAGGGGCACACAGGGTGCAGGTGAGACAGCCGCGACCCCCCCCCCCCCCCCCCCCCCGCCCCCGCCCCCAACCAGTGGTGGTCAGGTTCCACAGGTTCACAGACAAGGAGCGGGTCCTTCAGTGGGCAAAGAGTACGAAGAGCTGTACATGGAACAACAATGTCCTGCGCATTTACCAAGACCTAAGTCAGGAGGTGGCCAGGCGGCGAGCAGCCTTTAAAAGAATTAAAGAGATTTTGTTCAAAAAGCACGTGAAGTTCAGTCTGCTTTTCCCGGTGCGGCTTTGGGTCACGCACCAGAACCAGCATTACTGCTTTATGGACCCCGATGAGGCGATGGAGTTCGCAAAGGATCAGGGACTAGTGCCGAACGGAGGGCCCACGGACCAAAGTCAAAGTCTGAGTATTTTTTAATAAAATTTAAAATAATTTTTATTAAAGGTTTTCATAAAATATCAATAACAAAATGAAAAAGAAACCCAACAGGGTTAAGTACAAAACACAGTCCAGAAAAACAACCCTCCATACCGCCCCCCTATACATAAATAATAAATTAACATTAACACCCCGACTTAATACAACAAGTATATACACTCCCTTGAGACCCTCCAGTGTAAATAACAAAAACAAAAAAACAAAGTGACCCCCCCCCCCCCCCCCCACCTCCCGGATCCAGGATTCCACGTTTGGGGGCCTTCTTCCACTGAAGAAGAATCCTTCGCCGGGCTACCAGGGACGCAAAGACCAGAATTCCGGCCTCTTTCACCTCCTGCACTCCCGGCTCCTCTGCCACCCCAAATATTGCGAGCCCCCAGCCCGGCTTGACCCTGGATCCTACCACCCTCGACACTGTCCTCGCTATGCCCTTCCAAAACTCCTCCAGCGCTGGGCTTGCCCAGAACATATGGGTGTGGTTTGCTGGGCTCCCTGAGCACCTAACACACCTGTCCTCACACCCAAAAAACCGACTCATCCTTGTCCCGGTCATGTGTGCCCTGTGCAGCACCTTAAATTATATGAGGCTGAGCCTCGCGCACGATGAGGAAGAGTTCACCCGCCCCAGGGCATCTGCCCACGTCCCTTCCTCAATCACCTCTCCCAACTCCTCCTCCCACTTAACTTTTACCTCCACCACCGAGGCTTCCTCCTCCTCCTGCATCACCTGGTAAGTTTCCGAAATCTACCCCGCCCCCCCCCCCCGCGAGTACCCTGTCCTGTACTGTGTGTGGCCGTAGCCGCCGGAATTCCACCACCTGCCCGCTGGCAAACGCCCTTACCTGTAAGTACCTGAAGGTGTTCCCCCCGTATTTCTCCTCCAGCTCACCCAGGCTCGCGAACTTCCCGTCCACAAACAGGTCCCCCCGCTTTCGTATCCCTTGCCCTGTGCCACCCAAAAAACCCTCCACCTGTTCTTCCTGGGGCGAACTGGTGGTTCCCCCGTAATGGGGTCCCCGCCGAGGCCCCCACTTCCCCCCTGTGCCGCCTCCACTGCCCCCACATATTGAGGGCAGCCACCACCACCGGGCTCGTGGTATACCTCCTTGGAAGGAGCGGCAGCGGCGCCGTTGCCAGCGCCCCCAGACTCGTACCCACACAAGACGCCGTCTCCAGCCTCTTCCATGCAGCCCCCTCCCCCTCTATCGCCGACCATTGTCGCATTGGCGGCCCAGTAGTATCCACAGAGGTTGGGCAGCGCCAGCCCCCCCCTATCTTTACTCCACTCCAGGAACACCCTTCTCACTCTCGGAGTCCCTCGCGCCCACACAAACCCCATTAAACTCCTGTTAACCCGCCTGAAAAAAGCCTTCGGGATAAACACGGGGAGGCACTGGAACAGGAACAAAAACCTTGGGAGCACCGTCATTTTGATTGACTGCACCCTACCTGCCAAGGACAGCGGCAACGCGTCCCACCTCTTGAACTCCTCCTCCATTTGCTCCACCAGCCTTGTAAAATGAAGCCTATGCAGGGCCCCCCAGCTCCTGGCCACCTGGACTCCCAGATACCTGAAGCTCCTCTCCACCTTTTTTGGTGGGAGCTCACCAATCCTCCTCTCCTGGTCCCCTGGATGAACTACGAACAGCTTGCTCTTCCCCATGTTGAGTTTGTACCCCGAAAAGTCCCCGAATTCCCTTAGAATCCTCATTACCTCCGGCATTCCTCCCACCGGGTCCACCACATACAGCAGCAGGTCGTCCGCATAAAGTGACACCCTATGCTCCTCCCCACCACGCACCAACCCCCTCCAGTTCCTTGACTCCCTCAGTGCCATAGCCAGGGGTTCAATCGCCAGTGCGAAGAGCAGGGAGGACAGGGGACACCCCTGTCTCGTCCCTCGGCGCAACCGAAAGTACTCGGACCTCCTCCTGTTTGTGGCCACACTCGCTATCGGGACCTCATACAACAGCCTAACCCACCTGACAAACCCCTCCCCAAACCCGAACCTCTTCAGCACCTCCCACAGGTACCCCCACTCTACCCTATCGAATGCTTTCTCAGCGTCCATCGCCACCACTATCTCCGCCTCCCCCTCCCTTGCCGGCATCATGATAACGTTCAAAAGCGTTCGCTCATTCGCGTTCAACTGCCTCCCCTTCACAAACCCCCTCTGGTCTTCATGGATGATCTGAGGCACACAATCCTCAATCCTCGTGGCTAAGATCTTCGCCAGCACCTTGGCATCTACATTTAGCAAGGAAATCGGTCTGTAAGACCCACACTGCAGGGGATCCTTGTACCGCATCAGGATCAAGGAGATCAGTGCCCGGGACATTGTCGGGGGTAAAGCGCCCCCCTCCCTTGCCTCATTAAAGGTCCTAACTAACAGCGGGCCCAACAGGTCCATATATTTTTTATAGAATTCGACCGGGAAAGCGTCCGGCCCCGGTGCCTTCCCCGCCTGCATGCTTCCTATCCCTTTGATCAGCTCCTCCAGTCCAATCGGGGCCTCCAATCCCACCACCAGTCCCTCTTCCACCTTTGGAAACCTCAATTGGTCCAGGAAGCGGTCCATCACTCCTTCCACCCGTGGGGGCTCGGATCGGTACAATTCCTCGTAGAAGTCCCTGAAGACCCCACTGATGCCAGCTCCACTCCGCACCACACTCCCTCCCCTGTCCTTAACCCCCCCGATCTCCCTAGCTGCGTCCTGCTTCCGAAGCTGATGTGCCAGCATCTGGCTTGCCTTTTCCCCATACTCGTAAATTGCCCCCTGGGCCTTCCTCCACTGCACCTCCGCCTTCCTGGTGGTCACCAGGTCGAATTCGGCCTGGAGGCTACGCATCTTCCTCAACAATCCTTCCTCGGGCTCCTCCGCATACCTTCTGTCTACCCTCACCATCTCCCCCACCAGCCTCTCCCTCTCCCCCTGCTCCCTCTGCTCCTTGTGGGCCCTAATTGAGATCAGCTCTCCCCTCACCACCGCCTTCAGTGCCTTCCATACCATCCCCACTTGGACCTTCGCGTAGTCATTGGTCTCCAGGTACCTCTGTATACTTCCTCGGACCCGCTCGCTCACCTCCTCGTCCGCCAACAGCCCCACCTCCAAGCGCCACAGCGGGTGCTGGTCCCTCTCCTCCCCCATCTCCAAGTCTACCCAATGCGGGGCGTGGTCCAAAATGGCTATTGCCGAATACTCAGTATCCTCTACTCTCGCTATCAATGCCCTACTCAAGATGAAAAAGTCGATTCGGGAATAAGCCTTATGGACATGTGAGAAGAATGAAAATTCCCTAGCCCCCAGCCTTGCAAATCTCCAAGGAACCACCCCTCCCATAAACCCAATCAGCACTCTAGCCACCGTCGGCTTCCTACCAGTCCTAGACCTGGAGCGATCCAGTGCCGGATCCAGTACCGTGTTAAAGTCTCCCCCATTATCAGGCCCCCCACTTCCAAGTCTGGGATCCGACCCAACATACGCCGCATAAAACCCGCATCGTCCCAGTTCGGGGCATACACATTGACCAGTACCACCCTCTCTCCCTGCAACTTACCACTTACCATTATGTACCTGCCGCCATTATCGGCCACAATGCTCGACACCTCAAATGATACCTTCTTTCCCACCAAGATTGCCACCCCTCGGTTTTTGACATCCAGCCCCAAGTGAAACACCTGACCTACCCACCCTTTCCTCAATCTCTGTCCAACTTCTCGGCCAGAACAAAGGCCTCCCCTGGAGACTCAAAATAATGATGCCGGTCCTTGTAGGTAACCCACAGTCGCGCCGCCTGCAATATGCCAAACTTCACCCCCTTCCTGTGCAGCACCGCCTTCGATCGATTGTACCCGGCCCTCCTCTTTGCACCTCCGCACTCCAGTCCTGATATATCCGAACCTCCGCGTTCTACCACCTGCTGCTCCTCTCCTTCTTGGTCCACCTGAGCACACACCCCCGGTCGACGAACCGATGGAACCTCACCAGCACCGCCCGCGGAGGCACGTTAGCCTTGGGCCTCCTCGCCAGCACTCTATGGGCCCCTTCCAGCTCCAGGGGCCCCTGGAAGGACCCCGCTCCCATCAGCGAGTTCAACATGGTGACCACATAGGCCCCCACATCCGGCCCCTCCGGGAGGCCCAGAATCCGCAGATTCTTCCGCCTCGACCGATTCTCCATCTCCTCGAACCGCTCCTGCCATTTCTTGTGGAGCACCTCGTGCGCCTCCACCTTTACCGCCAGGCCTAAGATCTCGGTCTCATTGTCAGAGATCTTTTGTCGAGCCTCGCAGATCGCCACTCCCTCGGCCGTCTGTGTCTCCGGCAGCTTATCAATAGACGCCTTCATCGGCTCTAGCAGATCCGTTTTAATCTCTCTGAAGCAGCGCTGGATACCCTCCTGCTGCTCTCCCGCCCACTTCATCCACGCTGCCTGGTCTCCGCCCGCCGCCATTTTGTCCTTCTTCCCTCGCACCTTCTTCGGGTCCACCACCACCTTTTTTGTCGCCCCGCTCCTAGTTGAAGCCATATACATACAGGAGATGTTGTAGACTCCTTCCCATACCGGGAAACGGCGAAAAAGTGCCGTTGGGGGCCCTGAAAAGAGCCCAAAAGTCAGTTTTTGCGGGAGCCGCCGAATGTGCGACTAAACTCCGCATAGCCGCAACCGGAAGTCCAGTATTATGGTCTGTGGGACTTCTAGTTTCCTTGGACTGACTTTATATTTTTTGTTGCTTCACAGGTACTTTGTAGTTGTTTTTTTCCGTTTTCGCTGCCTATGCGTACAATGGGCGAGGGGAGGACCGGTGCCCCCTCTCTCTTTTGGGTTGTCTTTTTGCTTTTTCTTTGTGTTTTTCTCATTTTGGAGCTTCCAACGTAACAGAAATTTGGCCGGAAGCAATGGGGTTAAACGTATTGGATGTAGGGGGGTGACGCGGGTACTGTGTTGCTGTGTGTTTTTATTATTAATGCGCAGAAAGGGGGGATCGGTATCACTCACCTGTTTACACAAGTGGAACAGCATTGCAGCTGGAGCGGTCTCAGGTCTTTGTTTGATTGCCCTTGTTTTTTGTTTGAACTCCCTTACTGCAGGGAGACTGCTCGAGCAGGACACATCAGGGGGATGGGTGTGGGAGTGAGGGAGGGATGAGTCACCGGGCTAGCGGGAAGCTAGTCAAGGCAGTCAGGTGGGGGGGGATGCATACAGCCAGTACATGGCAGGGGTTGGGTTACAGAGGGATGTTGTTGCTAGGGAGGGGGGGGGGGGGGGGGGGGTGACTTCCGACAACTCAGGAAGGTAGAGGGTACGGTCTATGTGCATGGGGCGAAAGCTAGTAGAATGCTTGCGCAGCAACTCAGGAGGAAGGAGGCGGCCAGAGAAATAGGCAGGGTAGTGGACAGTATGGGGAACAGAGTGGATGACCCGTCAGGACTGAACAGGATGTTTCGGGAGTTTTACAGCAAGCTCTATACCTCGGAACCCCCTGGGAAGCCAGAGGAGATTAAGCGTTTCTTAGACGGACTGACCTTCCCAAAAGTGGGTAGGGGCCCGGAGTAGTCGCCGATCACCATCTCGGATCATGCCCCACACTGGGTTGATCCGCAGGTCTGCAAAGGAGCTACCAGCGCTCGCAATGGAGGTTGGACGTAGGATTGCTAGCGGAGGAGGGGGTATGCGAGAGACTGCGGAAGTGCATGCAGGACTACCTGCAGGTTAATGACACAGAAGAAGTCTCAGCAGCGACCCTGTGGGAGGCACTGAAGGCGGTGGTAAGGGGGGAGCTGATTTCAATTCGGGCCCACAGAGATAGAGCGGAGATGGACAGACTGGTCAAGGACAACCACCGGACAGATAGGAAATACGCAGAGGCCCCAAGGGAGGTCCTACTTAGAGATAGACGGAGACTGCAGGCCGAGTTGGGAGTGTTGTCCACAAGCAAGGCAGTGGAACAACTCAGGAAGGTAGAGGGTGCGGTCTATGAGCATGGGGCGAAAGCTAGTAGAATGCTTGCGCAGCAACTCAGGAGGAAGGAGGCGGCCAGAGAAATAGGCAGGGTAGTGGACAGTATGGGGAACAGAGTGGATGACCCGTCAGGACTGAACAGGGTGTTTCGGGAGTTTTACAGCAAGCTCTATACCTCGGAACCCCCTGGGAATCCAGAGGAGATTAAGCGAATCTTAGACGGACTGACCTTCCCAAAAGTGGGTAGGGGCCTGGTGGATGGACTAGGGGCCCCGATCAGAGCTGAGGAAGTACTGGGGGGCTTGAAGGCCATGCAGTCGGGGAAATCCCCGGGGCCGGTTGGATACCAGTGGAGTTCTACAAACAGTTCTCGGAGATGGTGGGGCCGGTACTGACTAGGGTATTTAACGAGGCGAGTGACAGAGGGACGCTACCCCTGACGATGACACAGGCTACCATTTCGCTGATATTAAAACGGGATAAAGACCCGGAAGCGTGTGGGTCATATAGACCAATCTCACTGATCAACGTCGACGCCAAGCTCCTGGCTAAGGTCATGGCGCTTAGAATTGAGAACTGCCCCAGAGGTGATCAGGGAAGATCAAACAGGGTTTGTGAAAGGCAGACAGCTGGTAGCAAACTTGAGAATACTACTCAATGTGATCATGATGCCCCCGGAGGGCAGAGAGGTAGAGGCAGTGGTGGCAATGGATGCCGAGAAGGCCTTTGACCGGGTGGAGTGGGACTATTTGTGGGAGGTACTCGGACGGTTTGGGTTCGCGGAGGGCTTTGTTGACTGGAATAGACTATTGTACCAGGCCCCAAAAGCTAGCGTTGAGGATGAATAGGACAACATCAGAGTACTTTAGACTACACCGGGGGACCAGACAGGGATGCCCACTCTCCCCGTTGCTGTTTGCACTGGCCATAGAGTCGCTGGCGATAGCCCTGAGAGCTGCGAGGGGGTGGAAGGGAATGATTAGGGGAGGGGTGGAACACAGGGTATCGCTGTACACGGACGACCTGCTCCTGTACGTATCAGACCCGCGGGCTGGGATGGACAGTATACTAGGAATATTGAGAGAATTTGGCAGGTTTTCAGGTTACAAACTGAACATGGCTAAGAGTGAGATGTTTGTAGTGGAGGCGAGGGGCTAGGAGAACAGGTTGAAGGGGCTGCCATTTAGGATGGTCGGAGAAAGTTTCCGATACTTGGGGATCCAGGTGGCATGAGACTGGGGCAGGCTGCATAAGCTAAATTTGACTAGAGTGGTGGAACAAACGAAGAGGGAGTTCAGAAGATGGGATGCACTCCCGCTATCACTTGCGGGGAGAGTGCAGACGGTAAAGATGACAATCCTCCCAAGATTCCTGTTTATTTTTCAGTGCCTCCCGATTTTCATACCGCGGTCCTTCTTCAAAAGGGTCAACAAGATTATGGGCTTTGTCTGGGAGGGGAAGTCCCCGCGGGTGAGGAAAGCGATGCTCGAGAGGAACCGTAGCGAGGGGGGCTGGCGCTGCCGAACCTCAGCAACTATTACTGGGCGGCCAACATAGCCATGATAAGGAGTTGGATGGTATGGGGTCTATTTGGGGGCAAGTGGAGGCGGCTTCGTGCAGGGGCACCAGTTTGGCAGCCCTGGTCACGGCCCCCCTACCGCTCCCGTCGGCAAGGTACTCCACCAGCCCGGTAGTGGTGGCAGTCCTGCGAATCTGGGGCCAGAGGAGGAAGCATGTAGGGGAGGTGGGAGCATTGGTCTGGTCTCCAATATGCGACAACCACCGATTCGCTCCTGGGAGTATGGAGGGTGGGTTCCGAGCGTGGCGGCGGGCAGGGGTGGGAAGGATGGGCGATATGTTCTTGGGGGGGTGGGGGGGGAGCTTCTCGAGCATGAGGGCCTTGGAGGAGAAATTCGGACGAGTCAGAGGGGATGGCTTTAGGTACTTGCAAGCGCGTGACTTCATACGTAGGCAGAATCCATCCTTTCCACGCCTCACGCCAAATGGGATCTAGGGCAGAGTAGTGTCTAGGGGAGAGGTAGGAGAGGGGACAGTCTCAGATATTTACTGTGAACTTATTAAAGGGGAGGAGTCTCAGACAGAGGAACCGAAGCTCAAGTGGGAGGAGGAACTCGGCGAGGAGATGGAGGAGGGAGTATGGGCGGAAGCCCTGAGTAGGGTAAATTCAACTGCAACATGTGCTAGGCCCAGCCTGATTCAGTTCAAGGTCGTCCACCGGGCCCACATGACGGTGGTCCGGATGAGTAAATTTTTTGGGGTGGAGGATAAATGCGCTAGGTGTCCGAGAGGGCCAGCGAATCACGTCCAAAACTTAAGAGATACTGGGAGGGATTTGCAGACGTCATGTCCCAGGTACTGAAAACTAGGGTGGTGATGAGTCCAGTGGTGGCAATTCTTGGGGTCTCGGAAGACCCGGAGGCCAAGGAGGAGAGGGAGGCCAACGTCTTGGCCTTTGCTTCCCTGGTAGACCAGCGACGTATACTGCTGGCATGGAGGGACCCAAAGCCCCCAAAGACCGAAGCATGGCTCTCGGACATGTCGAGTTTTTTAGGGCTGGAAAAAATTCGCCTTAAGAGGATCTGTATTAGGGTTCACCCGAAGGTGGCAACCATTCTACATAGAATTTACAGTGCAGAAGGAGGCCATTCGGCCCATCGAGTCCGCACCGGCTCTTGGAAAGAGCACCCTACCCAAGGTCAACACCGCCACCCCATAACCCAGCAACCCCACCCAACACTAAGGGCAATTTTGGACACTAAGGGCAATTTAGCATGGCCAATCCACCTAACCCGCACATTTTTGGACTGTGGGAGGAAACCGGAGCACCCGGAGGAAACCCACGCACACACGGGGAGGATGTGCAGACTCCGCACAGACAGTGACCCAAGCCGGAATCGAACCTGGGACCCTGGAGCTGTGAAGCAATTGTGCTATCCACAAGGCTACCATGCTGCCCCATTCATCGATAATCGATAAAAAAAAGGATAATCGGCAGTCTTGGAAACAGAGTGACAGTTCCAATTTGCCTGTAGCTTGGCAAATTGTTATACGTGTAAATTGCTCGTTACTATCCGAGTGGATGTTACAACTGAATGGGAAGACCCCAGAATGGAACCCTGGCACATTTACTTTTTTTAATAAAATGTGAAGGAACAGAGTCCCAGGACCACTAATCAGTTTTAACAAAAAACAAAACATTTATTAAACATGGAAGAATTGGATTATTATACAATGTTCCTTTACTCCCCCTTCAACAATTACACACAGGTTTTAAGATTACAAAGAACATCTTAAACTACAATGGTCTCAATTAACACACAAAGTCACTTTTAAGCACATAGGATGACTGTGATAAGACACACTCCTCTCTGAACCCAAATGAATGTCTGTGGATTTCTCCTCTAAATCCCCCCAGATGATTCTTATACTGTCAGCCATATTTTCTCACTGAACCATGGCTTCCACACGAGTGATTTCAAATTCTGCTTTCAAAATTCACACTTTCAAATCTGAGAATCCATAGAATTCCTCCCTGCAGTGCAGAAGGAGGCCATTTGACCCATCGAGTCTGCACCAATTCTCTGGAAAAGCTCTTTACCGAGGCCAATTCCCTCATCCGATCTCCATAACCCTGTGCATTGATCATGACCGATCTCCCTAACCTGCACATCATTTGGACTGTGGAGGAAACCGGAGCACCCGGAAGAGACCCATGCAGACACATGGTGAACGTGCAAACTCCATATGGCAAAAATCAAACCCAGGTCACGGGAAATGTGAGGCAGCAGTGCCACCTTCTATTGAATTATGCGTTTCCTTCATTGCTTCCATTAAGGTTTCACTTTCCGGTTTTACACCTCTTCCTTTAGGTTTCCTTTGTCTTAAAGGCGTTTACACAAACTCTGAGGTCTAGTCGCCAATTTCCTTCGTTATTTCAACTCACATTCCACAGGCTGCAGTAAAATCTCACAAACCTGAAAATCAATTCAGATATCTTTCGGGGTCTCAGCCTTCTTCTCAGCCCAGTCTGTCGTTACTGAACAGTTCTCTGTTCCAGTGCCTTTAACTTCTTGGAAACTTCTCTTCATTTCTGAAGTTTTCCTAACTAGTTGCTCTTCAGGTCTCTGCACTTGTTTTCTCCTCGCAAAGCTCAGGGCAATGTTCCCTCTCTATCCTTCTAAACCAACTGCTGGCTGGCTTGGCACAGGGCTAAAGAGCTGGCTTTTAAAGCAGACCAAGGCAGGCCAGCCTCCCCGAACAGGTGCCGGAATGTGGCGACTGGGGGCTTTCCCCAGTAACTTCATTTGAAGCCTACTTGTGACAATAAGCAATTTTTATTTCATTTCATTACCGCAGAACTGAGAGATATATTCTCTCTCCCTACCTATCTACAACTGCAATCAAATTAGCTAAAGTAAAACTTAAAGCTTCTCAACCTTACAAGGCCTTAGATGCTAAGCAACTCACTCTCTCTAAGCTCAATAGAAACACAGCTGGAACTTAACCAACCCCCACGCATACAAACACCTTTGTCCACCATGAATCTAACTGTAGATTTTCGACTTCCAGGAACAGAAATATTAAATTGAACCCACTTAAAACTATACCTTATTTTTAATGTTTACCAATACAAATATAAGCCCCTTAAAACTACCTGCTTTCCCAACACTCTGACTATATTATGATTTAAAGATTTCTTGCTATGTATGTCCCTCTCTGTAACTATTCATTATTTCCTAACACTCAGTAAAGATCGGAATAGGTGAAACGACATGTGTACATATTCCAGGGATATACAGACAGCAATGATTCACAATTCACAGGTTGTGCATGAGTTAGGAAGTTAAAAGTAAGATGGAAAATCAGAATTTTATTTTTGAAAAAAAACCTCAAAAGGAGTAATTAAGAGTTCTGGAATAATGTACCAGAAAAAACAATTATTGGACTCAAACCATATAAATACCTGGAGGGACAAAATATCGAGGGACACTATGAGATGGCGATCCATGGGTTTCAAAAAGCAGAAAAGATCAAAATGTGAAACTCCCTCCACAGCAAGCTTGTTGGTTCTTCATAAGGTGCAGATGCTCAAAGCTGAATGACCTCAGCTCTTGCCATCATCTCCTTGACTGCAGCAGTATGGTACAACTCAGCCCATATCAGTCTTGTAGATACCCAGCTCAACACAACAATGTGCATCATCTTGGGTGCCCGCCGATCTACTCTACTGCCCTGGCTCTCAGTGTTCAGCAACAGCTCCCATAAGGAGGGAGATTGCAACAAGAAAGCTCCTGGAGGAGATTTATATCAATCGAAGCCTGTCCCTACACAAGAACCTTACCAATCTACCTGCCGCTCACCTCCCATCATGCCAGCCTGTAAGGCTAAGATCACCGTGCCATGGAATAACAGCAGAGGCCCTGTGTCAGCGGGAATGGAATCAATTTACCACCATTAAAAACCATTCCCTCATCACAAATCCCACAGCCCGCCCACCCAGCTGCAACCTGCTATGTTAACATTGGGCACTCCTCAACCATTTGCAAATTGGCCAAGGCATCTGTGCAGCTAAATGGCACAAGTAGGGCTGTGCAGGGAACATGGACTGCAGATGTGGTGCACCCCAATCAATGACTTACATCATGAAGGCTGCCCCCTGACAAAATTCAGTGGAGGGCACAGAGAGCTCCATTTAGCCACTGCGGAAGCAATTGCCTGGCTTGGAGATTACTGTACACACTAAAAAAAACTGTTAAAAAGGTTGCTCAGTCCAAAATGTAGGTTACCTAAAAAATGAGATGTGTCATCCTATGTCCTTTTCTATCTGTCAAGTAGGAAATGATCATGTAGGGCTCTAGCTAAGAGCCTGCAAATTAAATATATATAACAAAAGTACACGTGTTCCATGGAGAAGTACTGTTCCTTGGGTTCAGCTCCATTTTTGTGCTTGATTATTACAATATAATATGGAGCAAAGGCATGCGAATATGTCTTTTGATGGAACCGCTTGCTGATGAACAAACCATTCCATAGGGTCAAGGATGACATTCTCCGGTTCCCCAGCCATGTGTTTCTCAGTGGTTCGCCATTCACTGGTGGTGGGATTTTCTACTCCCGCCCCTTGTCAATGGGATTTGCCATTGAAGCCACCCCATGCTCCGGGGAAACCCACGGGTGGGGGTGCACTGCCGGCAGGAATGGGGTATCCCAACAGCCGGAGAATTCCAACCCAGAAGTAATACAAAATGCTGTAAATACAGATTGATTGGTGTCTGAAGGTAAAAGATGAGTTTGTGAATCAGGTGAAAATCCAGCAGTGCTGATGAAAGATTTTGACTGAATCATTGTGCTATTTTTCTTTTTCAGATACTGATCAAAAACGTTGATTTCATTTCAATTTATCAACATTTTTTTGTCTTTCAATATAAAAAGTTTTCTGTGTACATTCAATTGTTTATCCATAGTTCATGTTGTCCAGATTGCTGTTTAGCATAAACAATCTGAATCTCTTTACAGCTGTCGGCTATGGAAATATAGGTTCGTTTTCAAGACTTACGTAATCGGGAATTGGTGAATTTTCCTCTGCACCAACCGGACCCCTCAGTGATTGTGTGGCCTGTTCCAGAACTTTGTTGTGCTTTTTCGATAGTAAAGCAAACAGGCTAAAAACATGACAAAAATGAGAAAAAATGAAAGTAATAATTAAAAGAAATTGTGCCACAGAAATTACATGGCAACACATCACATTTTCATTTCAATCTATTATTAACAAGCCAGCATTCAATCGGCAGACATTTAAACCACATTTGTAATGAGGAGGATACTTTAAATGGAAGGTTATCAGCCTCTACTTATTTTGGAAGCCTACCATTTAAAAACTAAGGCAGGCTTCTATAAAATAAAGTTGGAAAAGCATGGAGGGGTAAAATTTATATGTATTTTTTTGTAAACACATACATTCAGTAACCCGAGTGCAGACAACCTCAAGCCAAATTTCTATGGAACACAGGAATTAGCTTCATTTAAAGCTGCATTATCCCTTTTCCTGGGAATTACACAGGCCTATATTGAATCTATAAAAAGTAAGCGGCCTTGTGTATAATTACTTCCTTCTGATCCTAACTTTTTCTGAAGTTATTTTCATTTTACCACACATGGAGGGCTAGGGAACATATTTTTCCTTTCCCTTTTAATTTGCAGTTATTTACTTGCCACCCAGGAATTATTTTTGTTATACAATTTAAGTTGGAGGATGTTAAAAGCATCACAACTAGCTATTTAGACAATTAGCTTTCATTCTCAAACACCAAAGTGTAATGCAAAAAAAGTAAATGACATGAATTGGATTGCTTGGTGGCCAAACATATTGTTCTATAAAACCTTTAGCCATACAGATCAGGAAGCTCTCAGCTCCAGCTGTAGTACAGGCCCATTGTGGCTATCCATGTCAAAATTGTTTATCTCAACCAGGCAGTGCTTTGGATGCTACAAGCAGGAAGCAAAAATTTGTCTGGATTCCCATTCCTGATTGAAAGTATGCATATGGATTCCGGATTAGAACAGAGTTGTTCTTGTTGTGATGGCTTCTCTGGTATAAAGTCCTTCCAATACTCATTGCATAAGCTATTAAAGAATAAACACATAGAAAACAGGAGTAGACCATTCAATCTTTCAATATGATCATGGCTGATCATCCAAGTCAGTAAACTGCTTCCACATCATTTGATCCCTTCAGCCCCAAGAGCTACATCTAACTGTTTCTTGAAAACATAGAGTACGATTCACCAAAATGGGAATAACGACCTTTAGTGAACACATTTAGCTGTGTCTATCCGGCGCTCGCAGTGCTGAGAAATACGTGGCTATTCAACGTGACTCGTGTTGTATAAGGAGCCTCAACGAGGAAAGTGCAGCCGAGGCCGCACATAGTCCAGTTTTGTACAGTGGGGGCTCCATTCGTCGGCAGTCCCTGGTGTAGTGAGAGATCGGGATGCCATTTTTAAATGGCACCTCGATCTCCGAGCCCCCGAAGCAATCCCCGACAACCCCCCAGCCCGAACACACATAGGGAGAGTCCCCCTGCCCACCCCTCAATACCCACGCAGGCAACCTGGGCCCAATCGCGTGCAAGAAATGCCAATTTGGCAATGCCAACAAGCACCCTGGCAGTACCAGTTGGCAATGCCACCTGCGAACCTTAGTGGCAGGACCAGGGTGCCAGGCTGGCACTGCCAAGGTACCAAGGTGGCATCAGGAGACCACCCTGCTCAAAGGGAATGCAACTGGCTGCCTCTGATCCCCTGGGAGACCCCCTCGAGTGCTGTTCCATCTGGTATTCGTTTGTGGGGACCAGTACTGAATGGCATTCGTCCCGAGGTCTCTGAGGCGAAGGAGATGGTTCCCAACGCCTCAGGTACCTCGGTAATCTGCACGTTAGAGTGAAGCTAGCTGTTTCGCTCCAATATGATTTGCCAAAAAGTGATCCGGCAATGTCTCACGAGATTGTATTGGATCTCACGAGGAGTTGTGAGGCAGGTAAGTCCTGGGAGTGGGTCTTCCAGCTTTTATCGGCTATGCTGCGCCACGGCGAGCTGCTTTTCAAGCGCAGCATTGCCACTGGATCGTGCCCACAAATTGTTTTCTCAACTGCTTTCTGTTGCAGTGAATTCCACAGGCTCATCACCCTCTGGGTGAAGACATTTCTCTTCGCCTCATGGTATAAATTGTCGACCCCATATCCTCAGAATGTGACCCCTGGATCTGGACCTCCCTGCCGTTGGAATCATCCATTCTGTCATTCTGCATCTAACCTGTCTAATCCTGTTAGAATTCTATAGGTTTCTATGAGGTTCCTCCCTCATTCTTCTAAACACATGCGAATATAATCCTGACCGACTCAATCTCTTCTCATAAGTCAGCCCCTCCATCCCAGGAATCCTCCGGTAAATCTTTACTGCACTTCCTCTACAGCAAGAACATCCAAGGACAGCAAGGTAGCACAATGGTTAGCACAGTTGCTTCACAGCTCCAGGGTCCCAGGTTCGATTCCCTACTTGAGTCACTGTCTGCACGTTCTCCCCGTATGTGCGTGGGTTTCCTCCGGGTGCTCCGGTTTCCTCCCACAGTCCAAAGATGTGCAAGTTAGGTGGATTGACCATGCAAAATTGCCCTAAGTGTCCAAAATTGCCCTTAGTGTTGGGTGGGGTTACTGGATTACAGGGCTAGGGTGGAGATGTGGACTTAGGTAGGGCGCTCTTTCCAAGGGCCAGTGCAAACTCGATGGGCCGAATGACTTCCTTCTGCACTGCACATTCTATGATTCTATATTTGTGTCAGACAATTGTTGCAGTTCAGCCATACACTCTTTGAATGTTTGCCATTGCCTATCCACTGTCATCCCTTTAAGTTGTTACATTCCCCAATCCATCATAGCCAACTTGCGCCTCATACCAGCGTAGTTTCCTTAGATTCAGGTCCTTATTCTCAGAATCAAATACGTCACTCTCCATCTTGCTGGAGAATTCTATCATATTCTGGTTACTCATCCCCAAGGGGCCTCGCACACCTTGTCCATATGGGTAAGTTATTAAAGGACACTCAACTCCCAAAGAAACATAACCACAAGCACCTTCGGAGAGGAGAAACTTAAAGCATAACAGATTTCATGGACAGCATGAATATGGAGGCAAATCAAATCAGAAATTTAATCCAAATTTACTCAACATGCAGATACATCTGGGGCTGGCAATATTAAGAGTCTACAATTTCGAATTTGATGCCCAAATACTTATCTAATCACAGAAGAACTGCAAAGACAAGTCTCTTTCACATATGAAAAACAAGAAACGATTAGCTGTTCTGCCTCGTCTGCCCATTACGGCGTGTACACTGTCAATGTACCTAGTCTGCTGGCATGCCGAGCATCCACAACATATTGAGGCAGTCATAACTGAGTCATGCAGGCTGAATGCCTGACACTCAATTACCAAAGGGAATCTTCTACAGAATGTTTCAGTGCATGTTGTGGTCTTATGGCCATTGAAGAAGGTGCAGCAAAGACACTCTGACGGCTTCCCTTAGGAATCCTGATGTCGACTTCAAGTCCTGGGAGAAACACATCCAGGATCTCTTCACCGAGCATAACCAAAGAAAAAATGGTCCAGTCTCCTTCGAAAGCAAGCACATATCAGAGGCAGAGAGAAAATGCAAGGAGAAGAAATCCTGAGCCAGCAACTCCTTCAAAACTCAATTTTCCTAGCTGTGCAGAACCTTCTGGGTGCAGATCAGCCTTGGCAGTCACCTATGTACCCCCTGAAACTCTAATAAATATCCAAGATGATGAACATGATCATTTTTACACCTTGAAGGACAGACAACACCCAGTCACACATCTGCTGGGAGCAGAAAGATAGAAAAAAAATCATTGGCCAAATTAGGTTAGAGCACTGGGATTCAAACAAGCTCCAGGAAATGACAGTAACCGATAACACTAGACACAGCTAACTCAACTTGCCTTTGATAACTCAACAGGAAATTGGACAGAATCTACTTGACAGAATCTATGATTTAATAATCTTAATACTTTTCAAACCATCACCATTTGAATCCAAAACTAAAACAGAAAGGAGGATGAAGGGGGACTTTTCAAAGTGATTCGCAAAAAACAGGAAGAAAGTCTTTCCATAAATTCCAGTTCTTTCATGATTGGAAATATTGGAGAATTTCTAGCAGTGCCCAGCAAATCTGTTTAGCACTGATTTAGTACACAATAGTAACATTAATTCAATGTAGCGAATGAATAAATATCATTTTATACTCATTTGATTTTAATTCATTTAATTGACTACAAATACTTTGAGAAAACCTGTGGACATGAAAAGCGTGATCAAAATTTAAGTTCTTAAATTATAATAAGCAAAGGAACTCAAGAGTTCAAGCGATTATTTCATCCTTACTTTCTCGTCACCCCAGTTTAGGATTTAGGAACTGTGGGAATCTTACTAACAAGTTTTGTAAGTTTTCCTGTAAAGAAAATTCTTGTAGAACAAAAATATTTGAGCAGTTCTGTTGCTTTAAAATGCATTACAACGACCGACACATTTGGCACCGGAGGAGTAAGTGATACATAAAACCTCAACCCCACAAATAGAAGCCATTCTGTACATGAAGTGAATTAATTTCTTATTTTAAATTCTTAGAATTTCCTCCTGTACTTTTCCTTCTTTCCTGCTGCACACCACTGCATCAGGGAAAATCTGACAATTACTTCTGTCCATGCAATGGTGTTGATTCTGAATGACTATTCTTCTAGAATTTTAAAACACAAACATTTTTGTTATATGGCGTATACAACTTTACTGGCCTCAGGCTTAATACTTAAGTCCCTGTATTATGATTCAGTCCAAGACAGCACTGCCACCTAGCCTGAATACCATTATACTCTCCACTGTATGAGCATAAGTCCACATATTGGTGGTGATAAAAAGGAGTACTGCTGTCCTGCTCTTTAGATAATGCCAGGACAATATTTTGTGCACTTGAACAAGTACACAGAACCTCAGTTTAATATGCCAAATGAAAGCAGCACAACACTCTCTCAGTATTGCACTAAAGAATCAATCTAGTGTGAACCCAGGACCTTCTCATTCCGCAGGGAGAGTGTAGCCACTGAGTAAAACTGGAGGGGAAGGCATTAATTCTTGCTGAAGAGAATTTTCCATGGGAACTGGCAACATTCCCAAGTGGCTAAAACTTTCCCAAATTGTAGACAGTTAGTGTTAGCAAGCTTTATTCCAACAGTATACATCAATCTAATTCTGATTCTGTGTTTACCAAATGTCGAAAGATATACAGTTTCTGTTTGCTCTCCAATGGTATTTAGAGAGAAATAACTTACATTTATATGGTACCTTTTACAACTTCAGGTAGCCCCAGAGTTTTACAGCCAATGAAATAGTTATATAGCGCAGTCACTGTTGTAATGTAGGAAACATACAAACAGCAAGCTTCACCAAACAGCGATGCCATGATTACCAGTACGAAGTCTTACAACACCAGGTTAAAGTCCAACAGGTTTGTTTCGATGTCACTAGCTTTCGGAGCGCTGCTCCTTCCTCAGGTGAATTCTCAGGAGGAAGGAGCAGCGCTCCGAAAGCTAGTGACATCGAAACAAACCTGTTGGACTTTAACCTGGTGTTGTAAGACTTCGTACTGTGCTCACCCCAGTCCAACGCCGGCATCTCCACATCATGATTACCAGTAACCTTGTGTTTTCTTTAGGTTGGTTGAGGAATAAATATTGGCCAAGGCACGGGGTGAATTCTCTGGCTCTTTTCAAAAATAGCGAGAGGACCCAACCCAATCAATTACGTAGCAAGTGCTTCAGATCCAGGGGTAGGGAAATATCCTCCAATTTGGCACAGTGATCAAGTAATAGTTGTCAGAGCCATAGGCAGCAGAGGGACTGCAGAAAGGTTGGGGAGAAACCAAGATCCAATCACTTTCAAAATGCTCTTCACTACAGTTGAGCAACCCATTGGGAAGTGCACCTTGTTTTGCAGCTTAGTATCTGCAACTCCTACTTCCTTTTGTAAAGGTAAAAATGTCAGCATAGATTAGTGCTCATGTCTCTGCAGTTGGACGTGAACCCACGCCCACTTGGTTCAAAGATGAGAGTGCTACCACTGAGCCATAGCAGACATTTATGCAGGCTATGAAAGCTAATAAGGATCTCAACTGAAATACTGCTGGTAGATTGAGAGCTTCAAGATCAGCTCAAGTTCTTCCTCCCGAAGATTATCTTGTGACACACTGAAAGGCTGCTTGGCTGTGATGCTGTGGAACAGCCCATGTAGCTCCTCAATCTTAACATTCTCAAACCTATTTTCAAATTTCTCCATGGCCCTTCCTGATCTCTGTAATCTTCTCAGCCACACAAGTCTTTGAGATATCTGCACTCTTCTTTTGCTGGTCTTGAGCATCCACAATTACAACCACTCAGATATTAGAATTTGGTCATTTGCCCAAATATTTCCTTATTTTGGATTGGATTGGATTGGATTTAGTTTATTGTCACGTGTACCAAAGTACAGTGAAAAGTATTTTTCTGCGAGCAGCTCAACAGATCATTAAGTACTTGCTGTTATGGTAATTTACACTGTGAAGCACCAATTATACATTATTGTTGACCCACAGAGTGAATGATGACTACTTTTTTATTCCTCAGATGCTAGATTTAAATTCAATTTCATAACTTACTGTGGGGGAATTTGACACCACAACTTTGGGGTTGCGAGTAAACACGATAAAATAGTTAATGTCTGCAAGAGACAAGGGGAATGAAGAAATGTGGTGGAAAACGGAATCACTGAAAATCACTGAAGAGCACACAGGAACAGAGGTTCCAGGTTCAATCCCCATCTGTGTCCAGTTATTTGCTCTCAGCCAAGACTATAGCAGTACTACTATAATCTACATCAGTATCTCAGGCTGGAAAAGTGAACATTTATCAATGGTTCTCACTCCTTATCATCATCCAGTGTTCCTTACTGGGAAGCATGCAGGGCAAATGGCGAATGAAAATAAAATTAAGTATGGTTGTGAGGCCCCATGAATCATATCTACCTGACAATCACTTGGACAAATTAGTGATTGGCGACTGCTGTTCATGAACTTCAAACCAAGCAGTAGAATAGCCACATTTAGGAAAGGAGATATTTGGTGAATAAACATACAAAAAAAGACTAAACTTGATAAATATACGTCAAAAATATACGTCAGTGAGTACTGATTTAAGGGTAAAACAGGAAACACTATATACTAGCATCACAATTGCAAACGTAATGCAACATTTGAACTTTTAAAACATACAAAGATACAATGTGCTGGCACATTCCCAATTAAGTGTCTATCAAAGTTTTCTTCATGCAAACTGTTTAAATTCTTTGTTAGAATGTCTCAGACGAAAACACCACTCAAGTGTTGGCGGCCGACTAGTACTAATTAGGTAATGTATTTTGAAAGAAAACTATGTCCAGAGATAAAATTCATAAATTAACAATTTCAATTTAAACGTAAACTGACTGGAATATATGCCCAGCCAAGTTCCTTTGGGTCCTAGTGAATAAAGGCACGAATATCAACCAAGTTTGCAATTAGCGCCCTATAATGTTCTCAGTGCCAATGATCTGCAGGAAGGTACACAGTTAGGAAATATAACTACTGTACCAAAAAAAGCACGGGCTCTTGTTGGATGTCTTTAATGGAGAGCACACCAAAAATCAGCATCTAGGCTATTTCATTGCAAGACTAGCAATAAAGCCCCTCTGACTGATTTATATTCATCTTTAAAGAATGCTAACTCCATTGTAGGAGTCAACTATTTCTTAATTAAATTAACTTTTGACCAGACATATTTTTCAGCTTCATCTTAATGGGGTTAGCAATTTGCAACCTTGAAAATATTCCCTTGTGTTACTGCACTAATAATATAGGAGAAAGCAACCTTCTGGTTTACTTTCTTCACCCCTCTAAGGCCCTTTCAGAAACATTTATCTGAAATAGTTAAAAACAGCTTAATTACTGACTGTCTCTACGTTTTAATGATTTGTTTGAATTTTCACCACATTGATTGCCACACTGGTGAGAATGGTTTTCAATTTAACAAAAAGCCATGGTGAAGAGCCACAGGCTAAGGAACAGGAAACCAACAATGCTGAAAAGTAGGAGAGAATGCACATAAATCAAGAAGGGTTAGATCCCATGTTTTTGTTGTAACAGTATGTAGATTGTAGGGGAAAAGGAAGGCTGGGGGAACTGTAGAGTTCTACAGCTTTCCACTGAAAAGGCCTAGATTACCTCGTCATTCCTCTTGAACACAAGGGGTCAGGTTCACTTCTTTGCTTCTATTTGTAGAACATGGATGGAGCTGCTGTACCATGACAGCCATAGTGCTCCAGGTATGGTCTAACAACATCCACTACTGATGATTTGGAATGAGCTGATTACTTGGATGAGATACTACTGAGTTCCCACTTTCTATGGAACTGTAGCTCAGTAAGACTCAATAGAGTAATCTTTAGCTAAACTGCCCAATGGAAAACTGACAGTGTGCATTTTACACACTGTCCCGAGTTTACTTTCCACTGAACTATAAGGGTATCCCGGAGGTCCAATTGAATTTTTCAAATTTATTATGTGGTTTGAGACGGTTACGGTGGAGAAACAATTTTCACATCTCGGTCAGCCCAGAACAAATGGGCATAAATATATGATAGTCACTGTCCGTTTTCCCATGACTGGAGTATCTAGAATTGGAAGGGGGGGGGGGCATAATTTCAGGATTTAGGACTGAGATGAAGATTAATTTCTTGCCTCAAGAGGTTGTGAATCTATGGAATTTTCTATCTCTGTGGATGCTCAGTTGTTGAGAATGTTCAAGACTTTGTCACAAGAACATAAGAAATAGAAGCACATCATATGGTCCATCAAGTCTGCTCTGCCATCACTTCCGGTGTGGACCATGGAGTAAGTGGTCACACACAAGGCAGCTCCTGCCCAAGGTTACAGAAAAGAGGGGCGTCATTTTCCGACCCCCCGCCGGGTCGGAGAATCGCCGGGGGCTGGCGTGAATCCAGCCACCGCCGGTTGCCGAAGTCTCCGGCACCGGATATTCGGCGGGGGCGGGAATCGCGCCGCGCCGGTTGGCGGGCCCCCCCGCTCGATTCTCCGGCCCGGATGGGCCGAAGTCCCGCCGATAAATTGCCTGTCCCGCCGGCGTGGATTAAACCACCTTTTGAACGGCGTCACAAGGCGGCGTGGATGGGCTCCGGGGTCCTGGGGGGGGCGCGGGGCGATCTGGCCCCGGGGGGTGCCCCCACGGTGGCCTGGCCCGCGATCGGGGCCCACCGATCCGCAGGCGGGCCTGTGTCGTGGGGGCACTCTTTCCCTTTCGCCTCCGCCACGGTCTCCACCATGGCGGAGGCGGAAGAGACTCCCTCCACTGCGCATGCGTGGGAAACTGTCAGCGGCCGCTGATGCTCCCGCGCATGCGCCGTCCGGGGATGTCATTTCCGCGCCAGCTGGCAGGGCAACAAAGGCCGTTTTCGGCAGCTGGCGGGGCGGAAATTCCTCCGGCGCCAACCTAGCCTCTCAATGTTGGAGCTCGACCCCCAAAGATGCGGAGCATTCCGCACCTTTGGGGCGGCGCGATGCCCGTCTGATTGGCGCGGTTTTGGGCGCCAGTCGGCGGACATCGCGCCGTTTCGGGAGAATTTCGCCCGAGCTCTTTTTTAATCAATACGGGGTGGAAATTTGATGAAAAGACGTAGGTGAATGTTGGAGGGGTACTTTCCCCCAGGAATGGTATGTCTCTTGGTTACCAGACCCGGCAGAAACAGTAAAAGATTTGGCTGGAGCTGCAGTAAAGACAAAAGCCTCTTCCAGCATGCAGTCGGGGGAAGGGCAAGCTTAAAGGCTTCAAGCTGACTTGAGGGCCTTTATTAAAGGTGAATTCTAGCAGCAGAGGGAACAACTGTGAAAAGATCTCACCAAGGCCATTGAAGAAGCGGAAAGAGGCTTCCGGTGGCGGCCATGGAGGAGGAGGTCACGCATTCGGCAGCTCCCGTCTGGAACGGACTCTCAGACCTTTTTCAGGAGTTTCCACAGACTTTTTGGGGCAGATTGGTGAAGCGAACACTGCCAAAAGGATTCCCTCTCTGCGGGACTTCTGGTGACGGCGGGCGGGAGGCAGCTGTGCGTTGGAGGGCTCCCGTTCGGGAACGACATTGTCGGGGGTTAACACCCGGTCTTAAGGCCAGTGAAGGCAGTGAAAGTCGGGAGACAGCACAAAGAAGGGAAATGTCGAAGACTGGCAAAAAATCGGCTGTGAAAAAAGCAGCTGAAAGTCCGTCGGGAAGTGAAAAGGTCACCGCGGGGTCAGTAAAGAAAATGGAGGCTGGAGCGCTAGGGGAGGCCACATTGCTTACGGCTGAAGAAATAACTAAGGTGATGGCCGTGGAATTCGAAAGGCAGTTTATGAAACATATGGAGGCAATGAGGAAGGAGATGGGGGCGATTTTGAAAGTGCTGGTGGAGGAGGCGATTACCCCGGTGAGGACGGCAGTGGCGAGCGCAGTGGCGGAGGTACGGGAGCAAGAGGAGGCACTGAAGGAAGTGGAAGAGACAATACTGCAGCACAGTGGTCAACTTACCTCGATGGGGAAGGAGATGTGGAAGGTGATGGAGATCAACAAGGATCTGCGAGGCAAAATGGAAGGCCTGGAAAACAGATCCAGGCGACAGAATTTGAGGATTGTGGGGCTGCCTGAAGGAGTTGAAGGAGCGAGGCCGACTGAGTATTTTGCCGCAATGTTGGCGAAACTATTGGGGGAGGATCCCTCCCGATATGAGCTGGATCGGGCACGTCCCTCCCGATATGAGCTGGAGGCCTGTACCAAAGGCGAGTGAGCCGCCAAGAGTAGTGACTCTGTGCTTCCGTAGGTAGTGTAAAGGAGAAGGTCCGGTGCTGGGCTAAGCAGAAGCGGGTGGTGCAGTGGGTTGGAGCTGGTATACGCGTATACCAGGACTTTACGGTGGAGCTGGCGAGGAGGCAGGCTGCCTTCAACCGGGTGAAGAGGGCACTGTACGTTAGCAGGGTGCAGTGCGGCACTGTATATCCAGCGAAGCTGAGGGTGACCTACAAGTTCAAGGACTTTTATTTCGGGACGGCAGAAGCAGCGGAGGAGTTTGCGAAGGCAGAGGGACTGTGGCAGAATTGAGAAATGGTCATGTACCATTTCTTTTTCTTTTTTGTTTCACTGCGTGCTGGTGTATGGGCTATAGGAGCCAACGTTGTGTATATTTGGACAAAGGAAGAAATGGGACTTTCAGTCAGAATGAGGGCTCTTTGGGGTATAGATGGATATGTGGGGTTTGTGTGCTAAAAGGGGACTTCTGGGTTTTTCCTGGGGCCGGGCAAGGGGGAAAGGGACCCCGGCGGGAGCCTCCACGCTGGCCGGTTTAAGCCAGCCAGTGAACGGGGGGGGAGGGGCTGCGGCCATCGGACCCTGGTAGAACAGGGTCCGAGTGGTCTAGCCGGGGTGGAAGTTGGGGGGAAGGAACAGAGGTTGGGGGGAGGAGTTTTACAAGAGGAAGTGGAGGGGGAGGAAGGGTTTACAACTCTTGGGTGTCATTTACGGTACTCTTTTGGAGGTTGGATGGTATTGAGTGTTGTCGCGCGCGCGACTCTATCGGTTAATGGTGGCCATGGGCGATTCCGGACTCCTTTTTCTTTTTCGCTTTTGGGTTTTTTTCTCCCACCGTGGGAGGATTTGTTTTATTTGAGGCATATATTGACAGTTGGGTGGGGTGGTGGGAGGATGGGATCGTTGTTGATGTTAAGGGTATTGACTTTGTATTTGTTACCGTTTGTTGCCTGTTGGTGGGGTGTAAAATTTGAAGGAAAATGTGAAAATGGAGAATAAAAATATATATTTTTTAAAGTCTGCTCTGCCATTTTTACAATCTTGATCTTTCAACTCCACTTTACTACCCACTCCCCATGTCCCCGATTCCTTGAGACCAAACATCTGTCTACCATAGCATTAAATGTATTCAACGATGGGGCATCCACAAATCTGGGGTTGAATCCAAAGTAATTTCTCTTCACAGCCGGAATAATCTCTCAACAGATTTTCAAACTCTAAGGGAATCCATGGGGATCAGCAGGAAAGTGGACTTTGCCCTAAATGGACAACGCTTTATTTTTAAACAATGACCCCTAGTTCTAGATTCTCCCACAAGACGAAACATCCTCTCCACTTCTACCCTGTCAAGACCCCTCAGGATCTGATATGTTTCAATCAAGTTGCTTCTTACTCTTCAAAACTCAAACCTAGCCTGTCCAACCTTTTCTCATAGGACAACCTGCCCATTCCAGGTATTAATCCATAACTTGTGCTGCCGATTCTATGCAGTTCAATATCAAACTACTGAGGAAAGGACAAGATACACAAGAGGTTGAAATCAGGTTTTTGGATGGATTACAGAGAAAAGGTTGGTTGAGGGTAAGGATAAGATCTATAAATCGGCTCCTAATTCCTCAATAACCGTTAGCATGAAATGAAGGGTGAGAAAGAGTTGATCCGGGATAGCAGCTGGCAGCGGAATTGTGGATGAACTGAAGTTTCCAGAGGCTGCAACATACTGGGATGCAAGTCGCAGCTATCCAATAGCACACAACCATATGAACTTCTTTCGATTTGCTAGTCTTATAGCTATCTTTTTAAACTTCATTTTCACGGGATGTGAGCATCGCTGACTGGGCTAGCATTTAATGCTGTCAATAACTGCCCTCCATTTCAGAGAGTATTTGAGAGTCAACCACATTGCTGCAAATCACATATAGGCCCTATCAGGTAGTGCTATACTACTGGTTGGCCTATTGGCAGGTTGCTCTCCAGCTAGCTGTCAGTATGGCTCTCAGTAATTATTCTTTGTACCAGATTCTACATATCAAGCGTCAGCACATTATTCAATTGTGAAAGAATATCAGGGGCTGGATTCTCCTCTCCGGTGGGATGCTCCGTTTTGCCGACAGCCCGGGGTTTTCCCGACGGCGTGGAGCTGCCCCACAATGGGAAACCCCATTGGCCGGCCGGCGTAACGGAGCATCCCATCGGCGGGGTGAAATAGAAATGTGGCGTGGCGAAGAATCCAGCCCCATATCTATTTTCAAGCTAGTTCCAGGAGTACATTTTCTTTTTCTTTTTGGAAAATATTTTATTGAGGTATTTATATATTTACACATCAAACACAATCACAAAACAAAACAAGCCAAAAGGGTTGCAACTAACCAAATCAACCAACTACCTAACACCCCACCATCCCGCATCCCAACCTCCACATTTTATAAAACCAAATTATTGCGGATGCTGGAATCTGAAACGAAAGAGAAAATGCTGGAAAATCTCGGCAGTCCTGCAGCATCTGTAGGGAGAGAAAAGAACTAACGTTTCGAGTCCGATGACTCTTTGTCAAAGCTTTGTCCTCCGGGTGCTCCGGTTTCCTCCCACAGTCCAAAGATGGATTAGGTGGATTGGCCATGATAAATTGCTCTTAATGTCCAAAATTGCCCTTAGTGTTGGGTGGGGTTACTGGGTTGTGGGGCGGTGTTGGCCTTGGGTGGGGTGCTCTTTCCAAGAGCTGGTGCAGACTCGATGGGCTGAATGGCCTCCTTCTGCACTGTAAATTCTATGATATGATAATCTAACAGACAAAGTTGGAAATATTTATACTGTGGAGTGAGAATGAAAGATGAGTCATAGCCACAGAAACACAGGGAAACCGGGTGCTAATGACCACAGAAACTCAGGGGAAGGAGTGCCCCCCCACCAACCCCTCTAAGCTTGGAAAGCCGCCCTCAACAAACAGATCCCCAAACCGCTCAATCCCCGCCCATTGCCACCCCCGAATCCCCTATCCAACAGCCCCCCACCCCCACCCCAAAACAAACCGGTGATTCCCACAGATCGGTGCCCAAACCGAGGCCCCCTCCAGCCTCAGGTGCTGCCACCACTATCCCCACATCGCCACACCCTCAGGGCCGCCACCACCACTGGGCTTGTGGAGTACCTGGCCAGCGAGAACGGCAAAGGCGCCGTCACCAATGCCCCCAAACCTGTGTCCTTACAAGAGGCTGCCTCCAGCCACTCCCATACTGACCCCTCTCCCACTACCCACTTCCTCACCATGGCTATATTCGCCGCCCAGTAGTAGTTCATTAAATTCGGAAGAGCTAACCCGCACCCCCCTCGACCCCGTTCCAGCAGCACCTTCTTCACCCACGGGGCTTAACCCATCAAAACAAACCCCAAAATCTACGCATTCACCCTCCTGAAAAAAGCCTTAGGAATGAAGATCGGGAGATTCTGAACCCCTGCTCCCTCGCCTCATTATAAGCCCTCACCAGCAGGGGCCCCAGGCCACCTGAAAATGTTTTGTAAAATTCCACTGGATACCCGTCCGCACCCAGGGCCTTCCCCACCTGCATCGCCCCCATACCCTTCACCACCTCCACTAGCCCAAGTGAGCCAGTATCTCCACCAGGTCCTCCTCCACCCTCGGGAACTCCAACCCCTCCAGAAAACACCTCATTCCCTCCACCCCGGCTGGGGGTTCCGACTCATACAGTCTCTTATAAAAATCCCCAAACACCATGGGCGAGATTCTCCATTCCCGCACCGGTTGGGAGAATCGCCTGGGCCGCCAAAACTTCCCAGGACGCCGGTCTGACGCCCTCCCGCGATTCTCCCAAGCGGCGGGAATGGCCTGGTCGAGTTCCGCGGGCCGCAGAATTGCCGGAGACACTCAAAATGGCGATTCTCCGGCACCCCCGCTATGCTCAGGCCCGGATGGGCCGAGTGACCAGGCCAAAATGGCGGGTTCCCCCCGGCGCCGTCCACACCTGGTCGCTGCCGGCGTGAACGGTGCGTGAATGCTGGGAGGGCAGCCTGCGGGGGGGGGGGGCGAGGGGGGATCCTGCACCGGGGGGTATCTTAAATGTGGGCCGTCATCTCTGAAGGAGGACCTCCTTCTTTCCGCGGCCCCGCAAGATCCGTCTGCCATCTTCTTGCGGGGCGGACTTGGAGAGGACGGCAACCACGCATGCGCGGGTTGGTGCTGGCCAACGCGCGCATGTCCGGATGATGCCAGTTATGCGGCGCCGCCTTTACACGGGCGACAAGGCCTGGCACGTGTAGATGATGCGGCCCCGATCCTAGCCCATTGTCAGGGCCTGAATCGGTCGGGATCGGGGCCGTTTCGTGACGTCGTGAACCTCGACGGCGTTCACGACGGCGCGGCCACTTTGGCGCGGGAGTGGAGAATCCCGCCCCCCATTCACCCACACCCTGTCCAAGACCACCTTCCCTCCCCTATCCTTCACCTTCCTGATCTCACTCGCTGCCTCCTGCTTCCTCAGTTGATGTGCTAACATCCTACACGCCTTTTCCCCATATTGATATTTAGCTCTCCTCAGCTGCCCCACCACCTTGCCTGTGGATATCAGTCCAAACTCCACCTGTAGCTTCTGCCGCTCCTATCCACCTGCAAGCTCTCCACTAACCTCGCCATCTGCGCCCACTCTGTCTTATCCCTGTGTGCTCCTATCAAAATAAACTCTCCCCCTTACTACTGCCTTCAATGCCTCCCAGTGCGTGGCAGCCAAAACCTCACCCGTGTCATTCAGCTCCACATATCCCCGAATGGCAGCCCTCACCCGCTCACAGACCTCCTCATCTGCCAACAGTCGCACCCCCTTTCCACCTGAAAGTCCACCCAATGCGGCGCATGGTCCGAAACCACAATTTCAGAGTACTGCAAACCAACCACCCCCGCAAACAACGTCCTATCCAACACAAAATAGTTGATCCGGGATTGCACCCTATGCATGTGGGAGAAAAACGAGGATACCCTCGCTCTTGACCTGCCAAATCTCCATGGATCCAGCCCCCCCCCCCCCATGCGCTCCATAAACCCCCTCAGTTGGACTCTACCGATCCAATTTCTGCTCCAGAACCGTGTTAAAATATCCCCCCCCCCCAAAAACTATCAACCGTGCGAGTCCAGGTCCGGGATCTTTCCCAACACCCGCCTCACAAACTCTACATCATCCCAGTTCGGGGCATAAACATTCACCAATACCACCGGCATCCCCTCCAATTTCCCACTCACCATAACAAACCTCCCCCAGGAGTCTGCCATTATGTTCCCCACTTCAAATGCTACCCGTTTATTTATCAATGCTGCCACCCCCATCATCTTCAAATCCAATCCTGAGTGAACTACCTGCTCTACCAACCCTTTCCTGAGCCTAGTCTGGTCTCCAATCTTCAGGTATATTTCCTGTAAAAATGCCAAGTCCGCCTTTCGGCTCCTCAGATGCGCGACCATGTGAACCCTCTTGACCGGCCCATTCAGCCCTCTCACATTCCATCATGAGATCAGCCTGGTCAGGGGAACCCCCTACCCTGCCGATCAGCCATATCCCTTCCTGGGCTAGCCTCCAGCCCGTGTCCCCCACCCGCTCAAGCCCTCGGATGTCCACCGTCATCGGCCCTCCCCATACCACATTTAAAAAGGCCCTGCTCTGTCAGGAGACCCCCCCCTCCAATCTATAATGGGATTAGTACTTTTACCAATGAATTATTGGAAGAGCTGCATGGAAGGACTGGGTGGACAATGGCCCTTGGTCATGTGACCAAAACTGGCTTGTTTGATGGAGGTCCTTTGGGATCCAAATAACATTGGTTCAACAAGTTATTGTTAAACGTACTGTTATGTCCACTACAAGCATGTCATATTCGAAACTTGATGCATGGACTGAGCTCGAATGGAAGCTTTTATTTGTTTAAAATGGACACTGATGAACAGGTAAGGTGGCTACCATGACGTCAAGTTACCTCTTTTATTCAACACTATCAAGCTTCCGTCAAGTTCAGAACTGCAAAATGATGGGTGGGGCTTACCCCTGGAATGGGCACACGTGGGCCAATGTTTACTTCACATCTACCATTGTTCGAAGTTTACTCAAAATACAAGAGTCAATGGACTCCCAGACTCTATGCCTCTGGGTTTGCAGGTCAACAAAGGAAGGCTGATGAAATCAGTAAAGGCCAGTTGGTAGCACAGTGGTTAGCATTGTTGTTTCACAGCTCCAGGGTCCCAGGTTTGATTCCCAGCTTGGGTCACCGTCTGTGTGGAGTCTGCACGTTCTCCCTGTGACTGCTTGGGTTTCCTCCGGGTGCTCTGGTTTCCACCCACAAGTCCCGAAAGACGTGCTGTTAGGTAATTTGGACATTTTGAATTCTCTCTCTGTGTACCCCAACAGCCGACGGAATGAGGCGACTAGGGACATTTCACAGTAACTTTATTGCAGTGTTAATGTAAGCCTACTTGTGACAAAAAAGTGTAAAGACAGATTTCCGGGAGCGGGAGAGAGTGAGGGAGCCGGAGCGCAGCGAGTGCAGCTTGGGATTCAGGTAGGTGTTTAAACTTGCCCCCAGGTTCCAGCGGCCTTAATTTTTGGGAGCGGATGAGAGAAAGGGAGCCGGAGCACAGCGAGTGCAGCTTGGGATTCAGGCAGGTGTTTAAACTAGCCTCCAGGTTCCAGCGGCCTTCATTTCCGGGAGCGGGAGAGAGAGAGGGAGCCGGAGCGCAGCGGGAGCAGCTTGGGATTCAGGTAGGTGTTTAAACTTGCCCCCAGATTCCAGCGGCCTTCATTTTCGGGAGCGGGAGAGAGAGAGGGAACCGGAGCGCAGCGAGTGCAGCTTGGGTTTCAGGTAGGTGTTTAAACTTGCCCGCAGGTTCCAGCGGCCTTCATTTTCGGGAGCGGGAGAGAGAGAGGGAACCGGAGCGCAGCGAGTGTAGCTTGGGATTCAGGTAGGTGTTTAAACTTGCCCGCAGGTTCCAGCGGCCTTCATTTTCGGGAGCGGGAGAGAGAGAGGGAGCCGGTGCGCAGCGAGTGCAGCTTGGGATTCAGGCAGGTGTTTAAACTAGCCTCCAGGTTCCAGCGGCCTTCATTTCCGGGAGCGGGAGAGAGAGAGGGAGCCGGAGCGCAGCGGGAGCAGCTTGAGATTCAGGTAGGTGTTTAAACTTGCCCCCAGATTCCAGCGGCCTTCATTTTCGGGAGCGGGAGAGAGAGAGGGAACCGGAGCGCAGCGAGTGCAGCTTGGGTTTCAGGTAGGTGTTTAAACTTGCCCGCAGGTTCCAGCGGCCTTCATTTTCGGGAGCGGGAGAGAGAGAGGGAACCGGAGCGCAGCGAGTGTAGCTTGGGATTCAGGTAGGTGTTTAAACTTGCCCGCAGATTCCAGCGACCTTCATTTTCGGGAGCGGGAGAGAGAGAGGGAACCGGAGCGCAGCGAGTGCAGCTTGGGTTTCAGGTAGGTGTTTAAACTTGCCCGCAGGTTCCAGCGGCCTTCATTTTCGGGAGCGGGAGAGAGAGAGGGAACCGGAGCGCAGCGAGTGTAGCTTGGGATTCAGGTAGGTGTTTAAACTTGCCCGCAGGTTCCAGCGGCCTTCATTTTCGGGAGCGGGAGAGAGAGAGGGAGCCGGAGCGCAGCGAGTGCAGCTTGGGATTCAGGTAGGTGTTTAAACTTGCCCCCAGGTTCCAGCGGCCTTCATTTTCAGGAGCGGGAGAGAGAGAGGGAACCAGAGCTCAGCGAGTGCAGCTTGGGATTCAGGTAGGTGTTTAAACTTGCCCACAGGTTCCAGCGGCCTTCATTTCCGGGAGCGGGAGAGAGAGAGAGAGGGAGCCGGAGCGCAGCGAGTGCAGCTTGGGATTCATGTAGGTGTTTAAACTTGCCCCCAGGTTCCAGCGGCCTTCATTTTCGGGAATGGGAGAGAGAGAGAGAGAGAGAGAGCCCGAGTGCAGCTTGGGATTCAGGTAGCTGTTTAAACTTGCCTGCAGGTTCCAGCGGCCTTCATTTTCGAGAGCGGGAGAGTGAGAGGGAGCCGGAGCGCAGTGAGTGAAGCTTGGGATTCAGGTAGCTGTTTACACTTGCCCCCAGGTTCCCGCGGCCTTCATTTTCAGGAGCGGGAGAGAGAGAGGGAGCCGGAGTGCAGCTTGGGAATCAGGTAGGTGCTTAAGTGTTTGATTTTTACCTCCATTTAAGTTGGGCGGTTGCTCTCTCTTTTCTTTTTCTTTTATCCGCAAGTTTTGGCTTCAGATTGTCGGCGGGAGCTGTGGCCAGGGGTCTGTCGGGAAGGGAAGTTTACCCTTTAAAAACTTACCTTGCAGGAGAAGCGGCCTTCAGATTTTCGGTGGGAGCAGTGGCCAGGGGTCTGTCGGGAAGGTAAGTCGCTGGGAGAAATTTAACTCTTCGTGGGTTGGTAAGTATTGTGATTGGGAAGTAAAATCCTTATTCCTTTCACTTATTCATTATTTGATATTATATTTGTAATCAGTTAAGGTAAAGTGTAAAAATGGAAGGCGATCCCAGACCCGTGTTATGCTCCTCGTGCTCAATGTGGGAGTTCAGTGACGCAGCCGATGCCCCTGACTCCTTCATGTGCGGGAAGTGTGTCCAGCTGCAGCGCCTGTTAGACCGCATGATGGCTCTGGAGCTGCGGATGGACTCACTTTGGAGCATTCGCGATGCTGAGGAGGTCGTGGATAGCACGTTCAGTGAGTTGGTCACACCGCAGATTAGGGTTGGCGAGGGAGACAGGGAATGGGTGACCAAAAGGCAGAGAAAGAGCAGGAAGGCAGTGCAGGTGTCCCCTGCGGTCATCTCCCTCCAAAACAGGTATACCGTTTTGGATACTGTTGGGGGAGATGACTCACCAGGGGAAGGCAGTAGTAGCCAGGCTCATGGCACCGTGGCTGGCTCTGCTGCACAGAAGGGCGGGAAAAAGACTGGCAGGGCTATAGTCATAGGGGATTGAATCGTAAGGGGAGTAGACAGACGTTACTGTGGTCGAAAACAAGACTCCCGAATGGTATGTTGCCTCCCGGGTGCACGGGTCAGGGATGTCTCAGATCGGCTGCAGGACATACTGAAGGGGGAGGGTGAACAGCCAGTTGTCGTGGTGCACATAGGCACCAACGATATAGGTAAAAAACGGGATGAGGTTCTACAATCAGAATTTAGGGAGTTAGGAGATAAGTTAAAAAGTAGGACCTCAAAAGTAGTAAACTCAGGATTGCTACTAGTGCCACGAGACAGTCAGAGTAGAAATTCAAGAATAGTCAGAATGAATACGTGGCTTGAGAGATAGTGCAGGAGGGAGGGTTCAGATTTTTGGGACATTGGAACCGGTTCTGGGGGCGGTGGGACCATTACAAATCGGATGGTCTACACGGGGGCAGGACTGGAACCAATGTCCTATGGGGTGCTTTTGCTAACACTGTTGGGGAGGTTTTAAACTAATGTGGCAGGGGGATGGGAACCAGATTATGAAGTTAGAGGTCAGTAAAGAGGCAGCAACTAAAGCCAGTAAGGTACTAGATAATAAACTGAATGTGACTCAGGGAAAGAGTAGACAGGGAAGAGATGATGAACGCAAAGAGTCAGGTGGTCTGAGGCGCATTTGTTTCAATGCGAAAAGTGTAGCAGGTAAGGCAGATGAATTTAGGGCTTGGATTAGGACCTGGGAATATGATGTTATTGGTATTACGGAGACTTGGTTGAGGGAAGGGCAAGACTGGCAACTAAATATCCCACGGTATAGATGCTTCAGGAGGGATAGAGAGGGAGATAAAAGGGGTGGAGGAGTTGCATTACTGGTCAGAGATGATATCACAACTGTGATTAAGGAGGGCACGATGGAGGATTTGAGCACTGAGGCAATATGGGTAGAGCTAAGAAATAGGAAGGGTGCACTAACATTGTTGGGACTTTACTACAGTCCTCCCAAAAGCGAGCGTGAAGTAGAGGTAAAATCTGTAGACAGATTATAGAAAAATGTAGGAGCAATAGGGTGGTCGTGATGGGAGATTTTTAACTTCCCCAACATTGAATGGGACTCATGTAGTGTTGGAGGCGTAGATGGAGCAGAATTTGTAAGGAGCATCCAGGAGAGTTTTTTAGAGCAGTATGTAAATAGTCCAACTTGGGAAGGGGCCACACTGGACCTGGTATTGGGGAATGATCCCGACCAGTTGGTTAAAGTTTCAGTCTGTGATTACTTTGGGAATAGCGATCACAATTCTGTAAGTTTTAGAATATTCATGGACAAAGACGAGAGTGGTCCTAAAGAAAGAGTGCTAAATTGGGGAAAGGCCAAGTATAACAAAATTCGGCAGGAGCTAGGGAATGTGGATTGGGAGCAGCTCTTTAAGGGTAAATCCACATTTGAAATGTGGGAGTCTTTTAAGGAAAGGTTGATCAGAGTGCAGGACAGACATGTCCCTGTGAAAATGAGGGATAGAAATGGCAAGATTAGGGAACCATGGATGACGGGTGGAATTGTGAGACTAGCTGAGATGAAAAAGGAAGCATACATAAGATCTAGGCGACTTAAATGTAATGAAGCTTTGGAGGAATATCGGGAAAGTAGGACAAATCTCAAACGCGCAATAAAGAGGGCTAAAAGGGGTCATGAAATATCTTTGGCTAACAGGGTTAAGGAAAATTCCAAAGCCTTTTATTCATATATAAGGAGCAAGAGGGTAACTAGAGAAAGGATTGGCCCACTCAAAGACAAAAGAGGGAATTTATGCGTGGAGTCAGGAAATGGGTGAGATTCTTAATGAGTATTTTGCATCGGTATTCACCAATGAAAGGGACATGACAGATGGTGAGGCTAAGGATGGATGTTTAAATACTCTCGGTCAAGTCGGCATAAGGAAGGGGGAAGTTTTGGGTATTCTAAAAGGCATTAAGGTGGACAAGTCCCCAGGTCCGGATGGGATCTATCCCAGGTTACTGAGGGAAGAAATAGCTGGGGCCTTAACAGTCAAGGGCTTAAAAATCAAGGGCGCCTACTGTTGCATCCCCCGACCTCACTTTGGGAAATCAGACCATAAGACGGTGCTCCTTCTCCCGGCATACAAGCAGAAACTCAAGCGGGAGAATCCAGCTAAGAAGGTTTTGCAGTGCTGATCCGAGGAGACAGAAGAGCTCTTACGTGACTGCTTAGAGACAGTGGATTGGTCCATATTTAAGAACTCAGCGACCAACTTAAATGAGTATACCACCGCCGTCACAGACTTCATCAGCAAATGTGTGGACGACTGCGTGCCAAAGAAAGCAGTACGTGCGTTCCCCAACCAGAAACCATGGCTCAATCGCGAGATTGATTCCCTACTGAAGGACAGATCTGAGGCGTTCAAGGCAGACGACCCTGACCTATACAAGAAATCCAGGTACGACCTCCGCAAAGCCATCCGAGATGCCAAGAGAGAATATCAAACCAAGTTAGAGTCACAGACAGACTCTCAGCGGTTGTGGCAAGGACTAAACAACATAACGGGCTACAAAGCGAAGCCGAACGGTATCTCTGGTAGCAGCGCACCCCTTCCCGATGAACTCAATGCATTCTATGCTCGGTTCGAGCAGGTAACCAACAATCCACTGTCGAGTGCCCCAGCCCATAATTCACCCATACCCACCATCACAGCTTCCGAAGTCAGATTGGCCTTCCTGAAAGTGAACCCTCGGAAGGCGACGGGCCAAGACGGGATCCCTGGTCGTGCACTCACTCAGAGCCTGCGCGGACCAGCTGGCAGAGTTATTCGCGGACATCTTTAACCTGTCCCTACTCCACTCCGAGGTCCCCACCTGCTTCAAGAGCACCATCATACCGGTACCAAAGAAGAACCAGGCAACGTGCCTCAATGACTACCGACCAGGGGCCTGACTTCAGTCGTAATGAAGTGCTTCGAGAGGTTGATCATGAAGTGCATCACCTCCATACTCCCAGAACGCCTCGATCCACTGCAATTCGCATACCGCTGCAACCGGTCCACATCAGACACCATTTCCCTGGCCCTACACTCATCCCTAGAGCATCTCGAAAACAAGGACTCCTACATTAGACTCCTATTTATTGACTACAGCTCCGCCTTCAACACCATAATCCCAGTCAAGCTCATATAAAAGCTCCAAAACCTAGGACTTGGCTCCCCACTCTGCAACTCTGACCAACAGAACACAGTCAGTAAGAATGAACAACAACACCTCCTCCACAATAGTCCTCAACACCGGCGCCCCGCAAGGCTGCGTACTTAGTCCCCTACTCTACTCCGTGTACACACAAGACTGCGTGGCAACTCCATCTACAAGTTTGCTGACGATACGACCATAGTGGGCCGGATCTCGAATAACGACAAGTCCGAATACAGGAGGGAGATAGAGAACCTAGTGGAGTGGTGTAGCGACAACAATCTCTGCCTCAATGCCAGCAAAACTAAAGAGTTGGTAATTGACTTCAGGAAGCAAAGTACTGTACACACCCCAGTCAGCATCAATGGGGCCGAGGTGGAGATGGTTCGCAGTTTCAAATTCCTAGGGGTGTACATCTCCAAAAATCTGTCCTGGTCCACCCACGTCGACGCTACCACCAAGAAAGCACAACAGCACCTATACTTCCTCAGGAAACTAAGGAAATTCGGCATGTCCACATTAACCCTTACCAACGTTTACAGATGCACCATAGAAAGCATCCTATCGGGCTGCATCACAGCCTGGTATGGCAACTGCTCGGCACAGGACCGCAAGAAACTTCAGAGAGTCGTGAACACCGCCCAGTCCATCACACGAACCTGCCTCCCATCCACTGACTTCATCTACACCTTCCGCTGCCTGGGGAAAGCGGGCAGCATAATCAAAGATCCCTCCCACCCGGCTTACTCACTCTTCCAACTTCTTCCATCGGGCAGGAGATACAGAAGTCTGAGAACACGCACGAACAGACTCAAAAACAGCTTCTTCCCCACTGTCACCAGACTCCTAAATGACCCTCTTATGGACTGACCTCATCAACACTACACCCTGTATGCTTCATCCGATGCCAGTGCTTATGTAGTTACATTGTATATGTTGTGTTGCCCTATTATGTATTTTCTTTTATTCCCTTTTCTTCTCATGTACTTAATGATCTGTTGAGCTGCTCGCAGAAAAATACTTTTCACTGTACCTAGGTACAACGTGACAATAAACAAATCCAATCCAAACAGATATCTTTGCAGGATCCTTGAGCACGGGTGAGGTCCTGGAGGACTGGAGAATTGCTAATGTTGTCCCTTTGTTTAAGAAGGCTAGGAGGGATAATCCAGGGAATTATAGACCCGTGAGCTTGACGTCAGTGGTAGGCAAACTGTTCGAGAAGATACTGAGGGATAGGATCTATTCACATTTGGAAGAAAATAGACTTATCAGTGATAGGCAGCATGGTTTTGTGCAGGGAAGGTCATGTCTTACAAACCTAATAGAATTCTTTGAGGAAGTGACAACGATAATTGATGAGGGAAGGGCTGTAGATGTCATATACATGGACTTCAGTAAGGCGTTTGATAAAGTTTCCCATGGTAGGTTGATGGAAAAAGTGAAGTCGTATGGGGTTCAGGGTGTACTAGCTAGATGGATAAAGAACTGGCTGGGCAACAGGAGACAGGGAGTAGTGGTGGAAGGGAGTGTCTCAAAATGGAGAAAGGTGACTAGTGGTGTTCCACAGGGATCCGTGCTCGGACCACTGTTGTTTGTAATATACATAAATGATCTGGACGAAGGTACAGCTGGTCTGATTAGCAAGTTTGCAGATGATACTAAGATTGGTGGAGTTGCAGATAGCGAGGAGGACTGTCAGAGAATACAGCAAAATATAAATAGATTGGAGATTTGGACAGAGAAACGGCAGATGGGAGTTCAATCCAGGCAAATGCGAGGTGATGCATTTTGGAAGATCTAATTCAAGAGCGGTCTATACGGTCAATGGAAGAGTCCTGGAGAAAATTGATGTACAGAGAGATCTGGGAGTTTAGGTCCATTGTACCCTGAAGGTGGCAACGCAGGTCGATAGAGTGGTCAAGAAGGGATACAGCATGCTTGCCTTCATCGGACGGGGTATTGAGTACAAGAGTCGGCACGTCATGTTACAGTTGTATAGGAATTTGGTTAGGCCACATTTGGAATACTGCGTGCAGTTCTGGTCGCCACATTACCAGAAGGATGTGGATGCTTTAGAGAGGGTGCAGAGGAGGTTCACCAGGATGTTACCTGGTATGGAGGGTGCTAGCTATGAAGAAAGGTTGAGTAGATTAGGATTGTTTTTGTTGGAAAGACGGAGGTTGAGGGGGGACCTGATTGAGGTCTACAAAATTATGAGAGGTATGGACAGGGTGGATAGCAACAAGCTTTTTCCAAGAGTGGGGATGTCAATTACAAGGGGTCACGATTTCAAGGTGAGAGAGAGAAAGTTTAAGGGAGATGTGCGTGGAAAGTTTTTTACGCAGAGGGTGGTGGGTGCCTGGAACGCTTTGCCAGCGGAGGTGGTAGAGGCGGGCACAATAGCTTCATTTAAGATGCATCTCGACAGATATATGAACGGGTGGGTAACAGAGGGAAATAGATCCTTGGAAAATAGGTGACAGGTTTAGATAAAGGATCTGGATCGGCGCAGGCTGGGAGGGCCGAAGGGCCTGTTCCTGTGCTACAATTTTCTTTGTTCTTTGTTCTTCATAAAAGATCATTATAGGGGCAGCACGGTGGCGCAGTGGGTTAGCCCTGCTGTCTCACGGCGCCGAGGTCCCAGGTTCGATCCTGGGTCACTGTCCGTGTGGAGTTTGCACATTCTCCCCGTGTCTGCGTGGGTTTCGCCCCCACAACCCAAAGATGTGCAGGCTAGGTGGATTGGCCACGCTAAATTGCCCCTTAATTGGAAAAAAATAATTGGGTACTCTAAATTTAAAAAAAAAAGATTATTAAAAAAAAAGGTTATTAGCATTAGAGTGAAAGACCACCATCTATCGCTTATTGTATAATCTATGGGCTTTTAGCCACTTTGGGTGGCTAATGCTGTTGACCATGTGACCAAAACTTGCTTCTGACACGAAGATCCTTTACTCCAAGACATTGAAGCAACCTGGCCAGACTGAATTAGAACACCAATAAGACATTAGTTGCAGAAAGAGACTGTGCCACCGTTGGCTTTTAAGATTTACTTGTCATTAGCCAGTCTGAAATCAAGACCCTGAAATTAGTCTAAGTCATCCAGCAGCCAACGTGCCCAACCTGTTCCAGTTTCAAAGTGCACCTGAGAACCATCCTTATATTTATGACATGAAATCTTGCAAGTTGCTTTACAAAATCTTCGCTTTAGCTTTAAATCATCAAAGCATTTCAAGAAAGGACAGGCCTGCCAGTTAGAAGACCAAAATCAGAGACTGTATTCTCTTTATCTGTACCCAATCTTGTGTGTGAGAGTGTGTGTGTGTGTGTGTGTGTGTGTGTGTGCGTGCACACACATTAGACCATGCGTGATTGTTACGGATGCCTGGTCAGCTCTCAGCAGTGGCTAAGATACGGGACAGAGTCACAATTTCTTAAAATTTTACGGCGGCACGGAAAGATCGATTCATTCCAGGAGTGATAATATCAGAAATAGGACTTGGCTATTTGAAAACAAACTTCATTAAAACAAAAGAAAAACAACATTTAAACTTTTAGACTTCAACCCTAGCTGTAACAGATAACATGTATTTTCTTAACATTAACACACGAATTCCCATTAAACAGCAATTTAAATGAACGTGCAGCTCTCATTCCACTTACGCATCTAGGCAAAGGCATTTACGAAGCAATTTTTCTTTTGTTAGGGAAGTTCTTTCCAAAGCCTGCCTCAGGTGGCAACTTTCATGACCTCTCTTGGTCGCTTCCCAAAGCCTTCTCCCTATACTTGTTCAAAACAGGATTCTTTCTCTCTCTGAGCTCCGCCCAGCCCCTCAATCAAATGTTCGCTGCTGGGGTTTCCAGGTTTGAACCTATCAGCATTACCTCGGCTATTTGATTGCCCATCCCGGTTATATAAAACAACAGAGCAATGCTATTGATGTGCAATTAACCTCCCATTGACGGACAAAGGTTCTGTAATGGGCTTCGGCTGGTCAGGTAGGAGTGTCCCGAAGGACAGTAGCTTTGGGCATCCTGTGTACTCCCATTAACGAGTTTAAGTCTGACTAGGACAATGTAACTCATGCCTGGTGTGGGTGTATCCCTGTGGAAGCAATTGTTTTCCCCCTCAGTCTGTTTAACCTGTAAATTGTCTGCTACATCTTCAATCCAATTTCCTAATATCGCCCTCTCATAACAGTGATGTTGCATTAATTTGGGCTTAAGTGTTGAGAATAAATAACCTTCCTTATTTTAAATTCACAAAAGCTGGATGCTGAATTGTTTAAGCCATCGTTTTTCAAAGAGCAGATCGCAACCCATGGGTGGGTGTCCGGAGGTCACAGAGCGATTGGTCACAGCATTCCCGCGGTGGCCCAATTGCAGGAGTAGCTTACAACGGCCGCTACTGAGTTGTTTTTATTGAGAATGGCGGCCGCTGACGCCTTTTAAGTTAAAAGGAAATTAGGCTGCGTGCAGACATCTGGCCAGAAGCAGCAGCAGTGAGCAGGTCACGCGTCCTGCAAGTACACGTGACGTCAAGCACTCTCTATGGCGCTTTTGGCTCCAAATCACAGGGGAGAGCTTCTTACATTTTTGAGCCGCTGGCAAGCAAGGCAACAGGAATGTGAAGGTGAACCATTTTCTTACAAGTAGGAGACAACCAGAGACACAAATAGCCAGTGAACCTACAGACCAGGATTTCACAAATGAATCTGCTATAGATAGCTGCACAGGAGGAGGAGGAGGAGCAGTCTCTGTCAGGGAGAGAACCTGAGAACATCTAAGACACTCAGAGGGTAAGAAGGTAAGTAAGTGATTTTTTACACATTTTTACTTTTATACCTTTTTCAAATTGTGTGTGTCAGGGGGAAACTGAAGTGACATCACAGAAATGCTGTGGCCTGAGTGGCTGGTTGAGAATCTACACTAAATTAAAAAAATTAAGCATTGGTAACTAATTAAACATAATTACTTAATTATAATTTAGAGGGATATCTAAGCCAGAGATCGGAGAGTACTACATTTAGCTTTCGCATTTCTATTAGAAATCTAGTGCTAGGAAACAGATGGTTAACAGTAACTTTGAATTTTTAAAAAAATATATATATATTTTTTTTAATTTAAATTTTAATTAATTGACGCAATGTCAGTTAGAGGGGTGCAGTGCTCTGACTGTGAGATGTGGCAGGTCCGGGAGGCTTCCATCGTCCCGGATGGCTTCATCTGCAGAAAGTACACCCAACTGGAGCTCCTCACAGACCGCATGGTTCGGTTGGAGCAGCAATTGGATGCACTTAGGAGCATGCAGGTGGCGGAAAGCGTCATAGATCGCAGTTATGTAAAACACCCAAGGTGCAGGCAGAGAAATGGGTGACCACCAGAAAGGGCAGGCATCAGTGCAGGAATATCCTGTGGTTGTCCCCCCTCTCGAACAGGTATACCCTTTTGGATACTGTCGGGGGGGGATAGCCTATCAGAGGAAAACAGCAGCAGCCAGAGCAGTGGCACCACGGCTGGCTCTGATGTTCAGAAGGGAGGGTCAAAGCGCAGAAGAGTAATAGTAATAGGGGACTCTATAGTCAGGGGCACAGATAGGCGCTTCTGTGGACGTGAAAGAGACTCCAGGATGGTATGTTGCCTCCCTGGTGCCAGGGTCCAAGATGTCTCCGAACGGGTAGAGGGCATCCTGAAGGGGGAGGGCAAACAGGCAGAGGTCGTTGTACATATTGGTACTAACGACATAGGCATGAAAGGGCATGAGGTCCTGCAGCAGGAGTTCAGGGAGCTAGGCAGAAAGTTAAAAGACAGGACCTCGAGAGTTGTAATCTCGGGATTACTCCCTGTGCCACGTGCCAGTGAGGCTAGAAATAGGAAGATAGAGCAGCTAAACACGTGGCTAAACAGCTGGTGCAGGAGGGAGGGTTTCCGTTATCTGGACCACTGGGAGCTCTTCCGGGGCAGGTGTGACCTGTATAAGAAGGACGGGTTGCATCTAAACCGGAGAGGCATAAATATCCTGGCCGCGAGGTTTGCTAGTGTCACACGGGAGGGTTTAAACTAGTATGGCAGGGGGGTGGGCACGGGAGCAATAGGTCAGAAGGTGAGAGCATTGAGGGAGAACTAGGGAATAGGGACAGTGTGGCTCTGAGGCAGAGCAGACAGGGAGAAGTTGCTGAACACAGCGGGTCTGGTGGCCTGAAGTGCATATGTTTTAATGCAAGAAGTAATACGGGTAAGGCGGATGAACTTAGAGCTTGGATTAGTACTTGGAACTATGATGTTGTTGCCATTACAGAGACCTGGTTGAGGGAAGGGCAGGATTGGCAGCTAAACGTTCCAGGATTTAGATGTTTCAGGCGGGATAGAGGGGGATGTAAAAGGGGAGGCGGAGTTGCGCTACTGGTTCGGGAGAATATCACAGCTGTACTGCGGGAGGACACCTCAGAGGGCAGTGAGGCTATATGGGTAGAGATCAGGAATAAGAAGGGTGCAGTCACAATGTTGGGGGTTTACTACGGGCCTCCCAACAGCCAGTGGGAGATAGAGGAGCAGATAGGTAGACAGATTTTGGAAAAGAGTAAACACAACAGGGTTGTGGTGAGGGGAGACTTCAACTTCCCCAATATTGACTGGGACTCACTTAGTGCCAGGGGCTTAGACGGGGCGGAGTTTGTAAGGAGCATGCAGGAGGGCTTCTTAAAACAATATGTAGACAGTCCAACTAGGGAAGGGGCGGTATTGGACCTGGTATTGGGGAATGAGCCCGGCTAGGTGGTAGATGTTTCAGTAGGGGAGCATTTCGGTAACAGTGACCACAATTCAGTAAGTTTTAAAGTACTGGTGGACAAGGAAAAGAGTGGTCCTAGGATGAATGTGCTAAATTGGGGGAAGGCTAATTATAACAATATTAGGCGGGAACTGAAGAACATAGATTGGGCGCGGATGTTTGAGGGCAAATCAACATCTGACATGTGGGAGGCTTTCAAGTGGCAGTTGAAAGGAATTCAGGACCGGCATGTTCCTGTGAAGAAGGATAAATACGGCAATTTTCGGGAACCTTGGATGACGAGAGATATTGTAGGCCTCGTCAAAAAGAAAAAGGAGGCATTTGTCAGGGTTAAAAGGCTGGGAGCAGACAAAGCCTGCGTGGAATATAAGGAAAGTAGGAAGGAACTTAAGCAAGGAGTCAGGAGGGCTAGAAGGGGTTATGAAAAGTCATTGGCAAATAGGGTTAAGGAAAATACCAAGGCTTTTTACACGTACATAAAAAGCAAGAGGGTAGCCAGGGAGAGGGTTCGCCCACTGAAGGATAGGCAAGGGAATCTATGTGTGGAGCCAGAGGAAATGGGCGAGGTACTAAATGAATACTTTGCATCAGTATTCACCAAAGAGAAGAAATTGGTAGATGTTGAGTCTGGAGAAGGGCGAGTAGATAGCCTGGGTCACATTGAGATCCAAAAAGATGAGGTGTTGGGTGTCTTAAAAAATATTAAGGTAGATAAGTGCCCAGGGCCTGATGGGATCTACCCCAGAATACTGAAGGAGGCTGGAGAGGAAATTGCTGAGGCCTTGACAGAAATCTTTGGATCCTCGCTGTCTTCAGGGGATGTCCCGGAGGACTGGAGAATAGCCAATGTTGTTCCTCTGTTTAAGAAGGGTAGCAAGGATAATCCCGGGAACTACAGGCCGGTGAGCCTTACTTCAGTGGTAGGGAAATTACTGGAGAGAATTCTTCGAGACAGGATCTACTCCCATTTGGAAGCAAATGGACGTATTAGTGAGAGGCAGCACGGTTTTGTGAAGGGAAGGTCGTGTCTCACTAACTTGATAGAGTTTTTCGAGGAGGTCACTAAGATGATTGATGCAGGTAGGGCAGTGGATGTTGTCTATATGGACTTCAGTAAGGCCTTTGACAAGGTCCCTCATGGTAGACTAGTACAAAAGGTGAAGTCACACGGGATCAGGGGTGAGCTGGCAAAGTGGATACAGAACTGGCTAGGCCATAGAAGGCAGAGAGTAGCAATGGAAGGATGCTTTTCTAATTGGAGGGCTGTGACCAGTGGTGTTCCACAGGGATCAGTGCTGGGACCTTTGCTCTTTGTAGTATATATAAATGATTTGGAGGAAAATGTAACTGGTCTGATTAGTAAGTTTGCAGACGACACAAAGGTTGGTGGAATTGCGGATAGCGATGAGGACTGTCGGAGGATACAGCACGATTTAGATTGTTTGGAGACTTGGGCGGAGAGATAGCAGATGGAGTTTAATCCGGACAAATGTGAGGTAATGCATTTTGGAAGGTCTAATGCAGGTAGGGAATATACAGTGAATGGTAGAACCCTCAAGAGTATTGAAAGTCAAAGAGATCTAGGAGTACAGGTCCACAGGTCATTGAAAGGGGCAACACAGGTGGAGAAGGTAGTCAAGAAGGCATACGGCATGCTTGCCTTCACTTGCCGGGGCATTGAGTATAAGAATTGGCAAGTCATGTTGCAGCTGTATAGAACCTTAGTTAGGAGGTGGTGGAAGCAGGGACGATAGTGACATTTAAGGGGCATCTTGACAAATACATGAATAGGATGGGAATAGAGGGATACGGACCCAGGAAGTGTAGAAGATCGTAGTTTAATCGGGCAGCATGGTCGGCACGGGCTTGGAGGGCCGAAGGGCCTGTTCCTGTGCTGTACATTTCTTTGTTCTTTGTTTGTAGGAGAGTCCAGGGCAGGCTAGAGCAGTGTAGTGTTAGCTCTGTACAGAGCTTCAGCTCCTCTGTAAAGTTAAGTTTCAAAGGAGAAACTTAACTCGGGAACAAAACAGTATATAAATGATTTCTTGACGTATGGTTAAAATATGGATGCAAAGCCCATGTGTGTTATATGCAGGGAAGTACTGGTAAATGTGAGGAGAAGTTTCAGATTTTGAAAGAGACGCGGTGGGTGAACAATTCCTTTTGAGGTTGAGACCCCAGAGTCAGGTATTAACTTACTGCTGACTCTAAATGAATAGACTATGCTGCTGTACCCGACCTGTGATAGAACATAAAACATTACAGCGCAGTACAGGCCCTTCGGCCCTCGATGTTGCGCCGACCTGTGAAACCACTTTAAAGCCCATCTACGCTATTCCCTTATCGTCCATATGTCTATGCAATGACCATTTGAATGCCCTTAGTGTTGGCGAGTCCACTACTGTTGCAGGCAGGGCATTCCACGCCCTTACTACTCTCTGAGTAAAGAACCTACCTCTGACATCTGTCTTATATCTATCTCCCCTCAATTTAAGGCTATGTCCCCTTGTGCTAGTCATCACCATCCGAGGAAAAAGGCTCTCACTGTCCACCCTATCCAATCCTCTGATCATCTTGTATGCCTCAATTAAGTCACCTCTTAACCTTCTTCTCTCGAACAAAAACAGCCTCAAGTCCCTCAGCCTTTCCTCATAAGACCTTCCCTCCATACCAGGCAACATTCTGGTAAATCTCCTCTGCACCCTTTCCAATGCTTCCACATCCTTCCTATAATGCGCCGACCAGAATTGCACGCAATACTCCAAATGCGGCCGCACCAGAGTTTTGTACAGCTGCAACATGACCTCATGGCTCCGAAACTCAATCCCTCTACCAATAAAAGCTAACACACCGTACGCCTTCTTAACAACCCTCTCAACCTGGGTGGCAACTTTCAGGGATCTATGTACATGGACTCCGAGATCTCTCTGCTCATCCACACTGCCAAGAATCTTACAATTGGGGCAGCACGGTGGTACAGTGGCTAGCACTGCTGCCTCACGGCGCCGAGGTCTCGGGTTCGATCCCAGCCCTGGGTCATGGTCCGTGTGGAGTTTGCACATTCTCCCCGTGTTTGCGTGGATTTCGCCCCCACAACCCAAAGATGTGCAGGGTAGGTGGATTGGCCATGCTAAATTGCCCCTTAATTGGAAAAAATGAATTGGGGATACTAAAAATAATTTTTTTTTAAAAAAAGAATCTTACCATTAGCCCAGTACTCGGTCTTCCTGTTATTCCTTCGAAAATGAATCACCTCACACTTTTCTGCATTAAACTCCATTTGCCCCCTCTCAGCCCAGCGCTGCAGCTTATCTATGTCCCTCTGTAACTTGTAACATCCTTCCGTACTGTCCACAACTACACCGACTTTAGTGCCATCTGCAAATTTACTCACCCATCCTTCTACCGCCCTCCTCCAGGTCATTTATAAAAATGACAAACAGCAGTGGCCCCAAAACAGATCCTTGTGGTACACCACTAGTAACAGGACTCCAGTCTGAACATTTCCCATCAACCACCACCCTCTGTCTTCTTCCAGCTAGCCAATTTCTCCAGACTGCTAAATCACCCTGAATCCCATGCCTCCGTATTTTCTGCAGCAGCCTACCGTGGGGAACCTTATCAAACGCTTTACTGAAATCCATATACATCACATCAACTGCTTTACCCTCATCCACCTGTTTGGTCACCTTCTCAAAGAACTCAATAAGGTTTGTGAGGCACGACCTACCCATCACAAAACCGTGTTGACTATCTCTAATCAAATTATTTCCAGATGATTATACATCCTATCTCTTATAAACCTTTCCAAGGCTTTGCCCACAACAGAAGTAAGGCTCCCTGGTCTATAGTTACCGGGGTTGTCTCTAGTCCCCTTCTTGAACAAGGGGACAACATTTCCTATCCTCCAGACTTCTGGCACTATTCCTGTAGACAAAGATGACTTAAAGATCAAAGCCAAAGGCTCAGCAATCTCCTCCCTAGCTTCCCAGAGAATCCTAGGATAAATCCCATCTGGCCCAGGGAGTTATCTATTTTCACACTTTCCATAATTGCTAACACCTCCTCCTTCTGAACCTCAAGCCCTTCTAGTCTAGTAGCCTGAATCTCAGTATTCTCCTCGACAACATTGTCTTTTCCCTGTGTGAATATGGACGAAAAATATTCATTTAGCACCTCTCCTATCTCCTCGGACTCCACGCACAACATCCCACCACTGTCCTTGACTGGTCCTACTCTTACCCTAGTCATTCTTTTATTCCTGGCATATCTATAGAAAACTTTAGGGTTATCCTTGATCCTACCTGCCAAAGACTTTTCATGTCCCCTCCTGGCTCTTCTTAGCTCTCTTTAGGTACTTCGTAGCTAACTTGTAACTCTTGAGCGCCCTATCTGAACATTCATGTCTCATCTTTACATAAGTCTCCTTCTTCCTCTTGACAAGTGTTTTGACTGCTTTACTAAACCACGGTTCCCTTGCTCGACCACTTCCTCCCTGCCGGACAGGTACATACTTATCAAGGACACGCAGTAGCTGTTCCTTGAACAAGCTCCACATTTCCATTGTGCCCATCCCCTGCAGTTTTCCTCTCCATCCGATGCATTCTAAGTCTTGCCTCATCGCATCATAATTGCCTTTCCCCCAGATATAACTCTTGCCCTGCGGTATATACCTATCCCTTTCAATCACTAAAGTAAACGCAATGGAATTGTGGTCACTATCACCAAAGTGCTCACCTACCTCCAAATCTAACACCTGTCCTGGGTCATTACCCAGTACCAAATCCAATATGGCCTCGCCTCTCGTTGGCCTATCTACATACTGTGTCAGGAAACCCTCCTGCACACATGGGACAAAAACAGACCCATCTAAAGTACTCAAACTATAGCGTTTCCAGTCAATATTTGGAAAGTTAAAGTCCCCGATAACAACTACCCTGTTGCTTTCGCTCCTATCCAGAATCATCTTTGCAATCCTTTCCTCTCCATCTCTGGAACTTTTCGGAGGCCTATAGAAAACCCCTAACAGGGTGACCTCTCCTTACCTGTTTCTAACCTCAGCCCATACTACCTCAGTAGACGAGTCCTCATCAAATGTCCTTTCTGCCACCATAATACTGTCCTTGACTAACAATGCCACCCCTCCCCCTCTTTTACCACCTTCCCTGAGCTTACTGAAATATCTAAACCCCGGCACCTGCAACAACCATTCCTGTTCCTACTCTATCCATGTCTCCGAAATGGCCACAACATCGAAGTCCCAGGTACCAACCCATGCCGCAAGTTCACCCAACTTATTCCGGATGCTCCTGGCATTGAAGAAGACACACTTTGAACCACCTTCCTGCCTGCCGGTACACTCCTGCAACTTTGAAACCTTACTCATGACCTCCCTACTCTCAACCTCCTGTATACTGGAGCTACAATTCAGGTTCCCAAGCATCTACTGAACTAGTTTAAACCCTCCCGAAGAGCATTAGCAAATTTCCCCCCCAGGGTATTGGTACCCCTCTGGTCCAGGTGTAGACCATCCCGTTTGTAGAGGTTCCACCGACCCCAGAATGAGCCCCAATTATCCAGAAATCTGAAACCCTCCCTCCTGCACCATCCCTGTAGCCACGTGTTCAACTCCTCTCTCTCCCTATTCCTCACCTCACTATCACGTGGCACGGGTAAAAACCCAGAGATAATAACTCTGTTTGTCCTAGATCTAAGTTTCCACCCTAACTCCCTGAATTCCTGCCTTACATCCCAGTAACCCCACCCAACACTAAGGGCAATTTTGGACACTAAGGGCAATTTAGCATGGCCAATCCACCTAACCTGCACATCTTTGGACTGTGGGAGGAAACCGGAGCACCCGGAGGAAACCCACGCACACACGGGGAGGATGTGCAGACTCCGCAGACAGTGACCAAAGCCGGAATCGAACCTGGGACCCTGGAGCTGTGAAGCAATTGTGCTATCCACAATGCTACCGTGCTGTCCTTGAGCAGTCCCCAAAGCCTGTCCACCATCTGCAAGGCATAAGTCAGGTGTGCAATGAAATACTCTGCACTAGTCCAGATGTGCGAGGCTCCAACAACTCAAAAAGCTTGATACCACCCTGGACAAACTATATATAAGATGCACTGCAACAACTCACCAAGGCTCCTTTAACAGCACCTTCCAAAGCTGCAATCTCTACCATCTGGAAGGATTTGGGCAGCAGATGCTTTGGAATACCACCACCTGCAAGAACCCCTTCCAAGTCACACTCCATCCTCACCCTCCATCCTGACTTGGAAGTTAGGATCAAACTCCTGGAACTTCCTTTCACTTTTCATTTTTTTCATAACAGCACTTACGAATGGGCCTGCAGCAGATGGAGTGCAGCAATTCAACACTGAAGAAGCCCTGGATATAAGGGGCGGAATTTTCCAACCCCCCTCCGGGTCGGAGAATCGCCGGAGGGCGGCGTGAATACCGACCCGCCGCTCCGCCGCCGGCTGCCGAATTCTCCAGCACCGTTTTTTTGCCGGGGGCGGGGATCACGTCGCGCTGGTCGGGGGCCATTGGCAGTGCCCCCCCCCAGCGATTCTCTGGGCTCCGATGGGCCGCGCAGCTGACCGTATTCAGCCATTCCCGCCGGCGTGAAATACACATGGTCCATACCTGCGGGACCTGGCTCTGAGGGCGGTTAGCGGGGTCCTCGGGGGTGCGCGGTGGGGATTCAGTCTGGGGGGGGGCACTGTGGCCTGGCCCGCGATCGGGACCCACCAATCTGCGGGCGGGCCTGTGATGTGGGGGCACTCTTTCCCTCCGCGCCAGCCTCTGTAAAGCTCCGTCATGGCCGGCGCGGAGAAGAAGCCCCCTGCACACAAGCAGGGATCATGGCAGGGGTTCTGCGCATGTGCCAGAACACGCTGGTGCTCCCGCGCATGCGCCAACTTGTGCCGGCCGGTGGAGGCCCTTCGGCGCCGGTTGGCACGGCGCCAACCACTCCAGCGCCGGCCTAGCCCCTGGAAGTGCGGCGGATTCCGCAACTTCCAGGCGGCCCGACGCCAGAGTGGTTCACGCCACTCTTTGCCGCCGGTATGGCCCGCCCGCCGGTTGGAGGAGAATCCCAGCCAAGGAGTCCCACCGTACTCCGCCTCTATTGATTAAACCTTTCTTACTCATTGTCCAATTCTATTGTAAGGACGAGGGCTTGGAACTTTGTAACTCTTAGGAAAAGATATAATTGTATCAAAAGCAGTGAAAGAAGGTTCACTCAACTGATTCCTGAGATGAAAGTGTTAGCTTCTGAGGAAACTGACCAGGTTGGGCCTTTACCCATTGGAGTTTCAAAGAACGAGAGGTAACCTTACTGAAGCATATAAATTCCTAAGGGGACTTGATGGGATGGATATTAAGGGGCGGCACAGTGGCTAGCACTGCTGCCACGGGACTTCCGGGGGCGGCTATGCAGAGCTAGGTCGCATATTCGGTAGCTCTCGCTTGGAACGGACTTTTGGGCTCTTTTACAGGGCCCCCACGGCATTTGTTTGACATTTCCCGGTGTGGGAAGCATTCCCCTCACGGTGTCCCCCAGGAATGTTGTGTCTTTTGGCTACCAGACCCGGCAGAAACAGTAAAAGATTTGGCTTTGGCTGCAGGTTTAGACAAAAGCCTCTTCCAGCATGCAGGCGGGGGAAGGGCAAGCTTCAAGCTGCAATCTGACTTGACTCTATCAAAGGTGAATTCTAGCAGCAGAGGGAACAACTGTGAAAAGATCTACCAAGGCCATTGAAGAAGCAGGGTCGAGGCTTCCGGTGGCGGCCATGGAGGAGTAGGTCGCGCATTCGGCAGCTCCCGTCTGGAACTGACTCTCAGACCTTTTTCAGGAGTTTCCATTGACTTTTTAAACGGACCAGAAGTGTAACGGCCAAAGGAGCGGCACTGGAGCAACGGGAGAAGCGAGGGAAAGAAAACAAAATGGCGGCATTTGTTTGACATTTCCCGGTGTGGGAAGCATTCCCCTCACGGTGTCCCCCAGGAATGTTGTGTCTTTTGGCTGCCAGACCCGGCAGAAACAGTGAAGGATTTGGCTTGATCTGCAGCAATAGACAGAGGCCTCTTCCAGCATGCAGGCGGGGGAAGGGCAAGCTTAAAGCTGCAATCTGACTTGACTCTATCAAAGGTGAATTCTAGCAGCAGAGGGAACAACTGTGAAAGGATCTACCAAGGCCATTGAAGAAGCAGGGACGAGGCTTCTGGTGGCGGCCATGGAGGAGTAGGTCACGCATTCGGCAGCTCCCGTCTGGAACCGACTCTCAGACCTTTTTCAGGAGTTTCCATAGACTTTTTGGGGCAGACTGGTGAAGCAAACACTGCCAACTTCTTTGAAACGGACCAGAAGTGTAACGGCCAAAGGAGCGGCACTGGAGCAACGGGAGAAGCGAGGGAAAGAAAACAAAATGGCGGCGGCCAGGGACAAAGGGGAGCTGCAGGAGTTCATCAAGCGCTGCTTCGAGGAGCAGCGCGAGTAGATGCGCAAAGAGATGTTGGCGCCTATGCTTTCGGCAATTGAAGGACTTGGGATAACGCAGAAGGCCCACGAAGCTAAGATCCAGGAGGTACAGAAAAGAGTCAGCCAGAACGAGGATGAGCTCGTGGGCCTGGCGGTGAGAGTGGAGCAGAACGAGGCGCTACACAAGAGGTGGGCGGGAAGACTCGAAGACCTGGAGAATAGGTCGAGGAGAAAGAATCTGCGAATCCTGGGTCTCCCTGAGGGAGTGGAGGGGGCTGATGCCGGGGCATACGCGAGCACGATGCTCGAGGCGATGATGGGCACGAAGGCCCCTTCGAGGCCGCTGGAGTTGGACGGGCACATCAGGTGCTGGCGAAGAAGCCCCAGGCAAATGAGCCGCCAAGGGCAATGGTGGTGAGGTTCCACCGGTTCACAGACAGAGAGTGGGTCCTGAGATGGGCCAAGAAGGAGCGGAGCAGTAAGTGGGACAATGCAGAGATCCGAATATACCCGGACTGGAGCACGGAGGTTGCAAAGCGGAGAGCGGGTTTCAACCGGGCCAAAGCGGCATTGTACAGGAAAGAAGTGAAATTCGGAATGCTGCAGCCAGCGCGACTGTGAGTCACATACAAGGGCCAACACTATTACTTCAAAACGCCTGAAGAGACGTGGACCTTTGTACAAGCCGAAAAGTTGGACTCTAACTGAGGGTTTGTGAGGGTAGGGGGGATGTTTGAGGTTTGATGTGTGTTGGTTGTTGTATATCGGGGGTCAATCACGCGCAGGAAATGTTACATGGGCTGGGGGAGACAAGGCCGCAACAGGAGCTACGCCAGAGGGGGCGGAGCAGGCTTTGGAAAGCGCGGGGTGTTTTCCCGCGCGCGGGAAGAAAGGCGGGAAGGGGAACGAAGGAATGCATATGGATTGGGAGGTCACTGGGACTGCGGGGGAAGCCGGGGTCAGCAGGCATCAGCTGACTTACGGGAGTGACATGGGGGGAGCAAAAAAGCTAGACAGGGGTCAACCGGGGGGGGGGGGGGGGGGGGGGGGTTGCTGCTGCACTGGCCGAAAGGCAATGGGACACAGAAGAGGTGGTCGGGACGGGGATCCCCCCTTTGGGGGACTGGAGGGTGAGGGAGGCGTGGATACGGGACTGGCCCAGAAAAGGAGCTGGCTAGACGGCAGGGCGTGGGGGGGGGGGGGGGGTGAGAGCCCCTCCAATCCGGCTGATAACGTGGAACGTGAGGGGCTTGAATGGGCCGGTGAAGAGGGCTGAGTGTTCGCGCACTTAAAGGGACTGAAGGCGGACGTGGCCATGCTCCAAGAGACAAACCTGGGGGTGGCGGACCGGGTCGGGCAGGGTAGGACAGGTATTCCACTCGGGACTGGACGCGAAGAATAGAGGGGTGGCAATATTGGTGGGAAAGCGGGTGTCATTTGAGGCCAAGACTATTGTAGCGGACAATGGAGGGCGATATGTAATGGTGAGCGGTGGGCTGCGGGGGATGTGGGTGGTGTTGGTGGACGTGTACGCCCCGAACTGGGATGATGCAGGATTCATGAAGCGCATGTTGGGGCGCATTCCAGACCTGGAGATAGGAGGCCTGATAATGGGAGGGGACTTCAATACAGTGTTGGATCCAGCACTAGACCGCTCCAAATCAAGGACTGGAAAGAGGCCGGCGGCGGCCAAGGTACTTAGGGGGTTTATGGATCAGATGGGGGGAGTGGACCCATGGCGGTTTGCAAGGCCGCAGGCCAGGGAATTTTCTTTCTTCTCCCATGTACACAAAGACTACTCCCAGATAGATGTTCTGGGTAGGGCGCTCATCCCGAGGGTGGAGGGGACGGAGTATTCGGCTATAGCCGTTTCGGACCATGCCCCACACTGGGTGGAACTGGAGCTGGGAGAGGAGAGGGACCAACGCCCGTTGTGGCGGCTGGATGTGGGACTGCTGGCGGACGAGGTGGTGTGTGGGAAGGTGAGGGGGTGTATCGAAAGGTACTTGGAGGCCAACGACAATGGGGAGGTGCGGGTGGGGGTGGTATGGGAGGCGTTGAAGGCAGTGATCAGGGGAGAGCTAATTTCCATTCGGGCTCATAGGGAGAAGACAGAGGGTATGGAAAGGGAGAGGTTAGTGGGGGAGATTTTAAGAGTGGACAGGAGATACGCAGAGGCCCCGGAGGAAAGATTACTTGGGGAAAGACGATGGCTCCAGACGGAGTTTGACCTGTTGACCACAGGGAAGGTGGAGGTACAGTGGAGGAAAGCGCAGGGGGCGACCTACGAGTATGGGGAAAAGGCTAGTCGGATGCTGGCACACCAGCTCCGTAAGAGGATGGCAGCGAGGGAAATAGGGGGAGTCAAAGATGGAAGGGGAGCCACGGTTCGGAGTGCGACGAAAATAAATGAGGTATTCAAGGCCTTCTATGAAGAGCTGTACAGATCCCAGCCCCCAGCGGGGGAAGAGGGGATGAGACGATTCCTAGATCAGCTGAGATTCCCGAGGGTGGAGGAGCAAGAGGTGGCTGGTTTGGGGGCACCAATTGGGTTGGAGGAGCTGAGCAAGGGTTTGGGGAGCATGCAGGCGGGGAGGGCCCCGGGATCGGACGGATTCCCGGTGGAGTTCTACAGGAAGTACGCAGACCTGTTGGCCCCGCTCCTGGTGAGGACCTTTAATGAGGCAAGAGAGGAGGGGACCCTGCCCCCGACAATGTCGGAAGCGACAATTTCTTTGATCCTAAAGCGGGACAAGGACCCACTGCAATGTGGATCGTACAGGCTGATCTCGCTCCTCAAGGTGGATGCAAAGTTGCTGGCAAAAGTGCTGGGCACGAGGATCGAGGACTGTGTCCCGGGGTAATCCACGAGGACCAGACGGGATTTGTAAAGGGCAGGCAACTAAACACCAATGTGCGGCGGCTCTTAAACGTGATAATGATGCCATCGGAGGAGGGAGAGGCGGAGATAGTGGCAGCTATGGACGCGGAGAAGGCCTTTGACCGAGTAGAGTGGGAGTACCTCTGGGAGGTGCTGCGCAGGTTTGGGTTCGGGGTAGGGTTTATCAATTGGGTAAAGCTCCTTTACAGAGCCCCGATGGCAAGTGTAGTGACGAACCGGCGGAGGTCGGAGTACTTTCGACTGTACCGAGGGACGAGGCAGGGGTGCCCCCTGTCCCCCGTTGTTCGCATTGGCGATCGAACCATTGGCCATGTCATTGAGGGAGTCTAATAAATGGAAGGGGGTGGTCCGAGGGGGAGAAGAGCATCGGGTGTCGCTATATGCGGATGACCTGTTGCTGTACGTGGCGGATCCAATGGAGGGGATGGTGGAGGTCATGCAGACTCTAAGGGAGTTTGGGGAGTTTTCGGGCTATAAACTCAATGTAGGGAAGAGTGAGCTCTTTGTGTTACAGGCGGGGGACCAAGAACGAGGGATAGGGGACCTACCGCTGAGGAGGGCAAAGGGGAGCTTTTGGTATCTGGGGATCCAGATAGCCAGGAGTTGGGGGACCCTACATAAACTGAATCTGACGAGGTTGGTGGAGCAAATGGAGGAGGATTTCAAAAGATGGGACAGGTTACCGCTCTCGCTGGCGTGTAGAGTGCAGTCGGTCAAAATGGTGGTCCTTCCGAGGTTTCTGTTTGTGTTTCAGTGCCTTCCCATCGTGATCACTAAGGCCTTTTTTAAAAGAGTAGGCAGGAGTATTATGGGGTTTGTGTGGGCGAATAAGACCCAGAGAGTAAGGAGAGGGTTCCTGGAATGCAGTAGGGACCGAGGAGGGTTGGCGCTGCCAAACCTGGGGAGCTACTACTGGGCAGCAAATGTGGCGATGATCCACAAGTGGGTGATGGAGGGGGAGGGAGCGGCATGGAAGAAGATGGAGATGGCGTCCTGTAAAGGAACGAGCCTGGGGGCGTTGGTGACGGCACCGCTGCCGCTCTCGCCGACAAAGTATACCACGAGCCCGGTGGTGGCCGCAACGCTAAGGATCTGGGGCCAGTGGAGACGGCACCGGGGTGCAATGGGAGCATCGGTGTGGTCCCCGATCAGGGGTAACCACCGGTTTGTCCCGGGGAAGATGGACGGGGGGGTTCCAGAGCTGGCGTCGGGCGGGGATTGGAGGAATGGGGGACCTGTTCATCGACGGGACGTTTGCGAGCCTAGGGGCACTGGACGAACGTTAGAGTTACCCCCGGGAAATGCCTTTAGATATATGCAGGTGGGGGCTTTTGTGGGGCGACGGGTGGAGGAGTTCCCGTTGCTCCCGGCACAAGAAGTTCAAGATAGGGTGATCTCGGGTGTATGGGTCTGGGAGGGCAAGGTGTCGGAAATACACCAGGAGTTGAAAGAAGAGGGGGAAGCGCTGGTAGAAGAGTTGAAGGGTAAATGGGAGGAGGAGCTGGGGGAGGAGATCGAGGAAGGTCTTTGGGCTTATGTCCTAGGTAGGGTTAATTCCTCCTCCTCGTGTGCCAGGCTCAGCCTGATACAATTTAAGGTGGTCCACAGAGCGCACTTGACGGGGCTGAGGTTGAGTAGGTTCTTTGGGGTAGAGGACAGATGTGGAAGGTGCTCAGGGAGCCCGGCGAACCATGTCCATATGTTTTGGTCATACCCGGCACTGGAGGGGTTCTGGAGAGGAGTGGCGGGAGCAATATCTCAGGTGGTGAAAGTCCGGGTCAAGCCAAGCTGGGGGCTAGCAATATTTGGAGTAGTGGATGAACCGGGAGTGCAGGAGGCAAAAGAGGCCGGCATTCTGGCCTTTGCGCCCCTAGTAGCCCGGCGAAGGATCTTGCTAATGTGGAAGGAGGAGAAGCCCCCCAGCCTGGAGGCCTGGATAAATGATATGGCTGGGTTCATAAAATTGGAGAGGATTAAGTTCGCCTTGAGAGGGTCTGCGCATGGGTTTTACAGGCGGTGGCAACCGCTCCTAGACTATCTCGCGGAGCGTTAGAGGAAGGTCGGTCAGCCAGCAGCAGCAGCAACCTTGGGGGGGGGACAGGGGGGAGACGTCCTGGGAGGGGGGGGGGGGGTGGGGGGAGAGGGGGGACTGCCTGGGAGGGTGGATGAGCAAGAGATAACATGAAGGGTTGGGGAAACTGGCACGTACGGGTGAGGGCCAGTGTACAAAGCTGTGTAAATATATCATTTTGCCATGTATGTATCTTGCTCTGCGCAATTTCTCGTTTTTTTTTTGTTACGGGGGTGGGGGTGGGGGGGGGGGAGGAGTTATTGTTTGTAAGGGAGAAAAATTGTGTTAAAAAACTTTAATAAATATATTTTTTTTAATAAAGCACTGCTGCCACACGGCGCTGAGGACCCGGGTTCGATCCCAGCCCCGGGTCACTGTCCATATGGAGTTTCCACATTATAATAATAATCTTTATTAGTGTCACTTTTAGGCTTACATTAACACTGCAATGAAGTTAATGTGAAAAGCCTCTAGTCGCCACGGTCTGCATGGATCTCACCCCACAACCCAAAGATGTGCATGATAGGTAGATTGGCCATGCTAAATTACCCCTTAATTGTAAAAAATAATTGGGTACTCTAAATGTATTTTTTTTAAAGAATGAGAAGTGATCTTGTTGCAACATACAGGATTCTGAGGGTGCTTGACAGGGTAGATGCTGAGAGGGTGTTTTCCCTCATGGGGGAATGTAGAACTAGGGACACAGGTTCAAAATAAAGGGTCTCCCATTTAATACAGAGATGAAGGGGAATTTCTTCCCACAAGGGGTTGCTAATCTAGCTGAGAGTGCACTGGAGGCTGGGTCATTGAATACATTTAAGACTGAGTTGAACAGATTTTTGATTTACAAGGGAGTCAAAGGTTATGAGTGGTAGGCAGAAAAGTGCAGTTAGGGCACAATCAAATCAGCCATGATCTTATTGGATGGTGGAGCATGCTTGTAGGGCCTACATCTGCTTCTGTTTTTTACGTTAAACACAGAAAGGAACTTAGTACTCTTTAATGCAGGGAACCAATAAGTGATGTAGGAGGGAAGTCAATCAAGAATGATCTCTGACTTCCTATGTTCATTTTCAAAAAGTAGAACGCAGGTATTCAGAGTAAGGAAATTATTAATTACTTGATGATTCTCTTTACTGAGGAAGAGGAGGAAAAATTGCCCAAATTATATTTCAAAGAATAATACAGGCAAAGTTAGAAAAGAACGTTAGATTATCAAATAAAGTCAATAGACCTATCGGGAAATAACAGATCAGTCACTTTAACAAGTTAGAAAAACCCAGGACACAATCATGAGATCGAGTAAGCAAACACTTAAAAAAAAAACATAACATGTTGAAAGACGATCAACATGGATTCAGGAAAAGTAGATCATGTTTAATTAATTTAATGGAGTTTCTCCAAATATATCCGAACATGACAGATTGGCAAAATGCATTTGATATTACATATTGATTTTCAGAAAGCTTTTGACAAGGCTTCTATATCAGCGATTTATTTAAGGTGAAAGGCTAGAATATGAACATGAGCGCTGGAGAGAAAATTGGCTTAAAAATCAGATAAAATGCAAACTTTGCAAGGTGGAAGGAAGTTATGAGTGGGCTAGCATATAGATTATCAACATTTGTTACTTTTAACGATTAGATTACTTGAAGGAGCACATAAATAATTAGAAAATCAAAGCAAGTCATACTGTTCTCGGTTAATATTAAATTGGGGGATTCAGTGATTAAAAATAGGCAGAGAGCGTAAATCCTTGAAAAAGGAACAGATGCTGTGCTCAAAGTTTGTAATTCCCAATTTTCTCCCCATTATGGGATTTAATCTGGGGTTATTTGCATACCTTCTAACTCTGCCTGCATTATTCTTTGAAATATAATTTGGGCAATTTTCCCTCCTCTTCCTCAGTAAAGAGAACCATCAAGTAATTAATAACTTCCCTTCTCTGGATACCCGCTTTCTACTTTTGGAAAATGAACATAGGAACTCGACAATACTGACAAGAGTTTGACTTCAGGTGGGTGGCGAAGGGGTGGAATATAAATTCAAATGTGATAAATTCAAGTACAAGGTCATCCTGCACTTCAACCCACTGGTGCTAATGTTCTGCAAATTAATTTTGATTTTATTCTATTTTAGTCAGAACAGATGATCTCACCTGGGACAGTTTATATACAGAAAGTCAAATAAAAAACATCTGTTTCTCACTTTCTTTATGAAATTTGTACTTTATTGCCCACCCCTTATTTAGATTTTAGTATCTATCTCTCATCCATTCTGTTCATATGCCTCTCATTTCCCTCTCAATGCACCTTAGATTCTGTTAGGGTAATCAGTATCTGGTTCCAAGGCTTTTTCTCCATCAGTCGGTATTTTCTAGTACTTTTGTAGTTTCTCACACTCATTTGTGATTCCACTTTTGTCTTTTTAAAAGTTCACCCACTCCTCGTTGCCTGAAGGTGGGGATGGGTTTTCTCTCTGAATCACAGTAGTCCATGTAGCAGTGGTGCTCCTGAAATGGTTTTAAGAAAGAAAATTCCCTGATTCTCCCAATGATTATAAAAGCACAGTGATATATGTTTAAATCTGAAGTGTGTTGATGAGGAATTTATGTTCCCATGGCACTGTTCCATCTTGATGGAGACATGTTATCAAAATGACCTAATTGCTGCAGCATATTGTACATAATGCTGCTATTGGCGGAGAAGATAAATATTGAGTCCTATGTCATTGGACCAATTAAATGAACTGCTGTGTCCCAGAAAGTCTTGAGCTTGAATGATTAACACGTTTTGAGGTGTCAAAAGGTGATTAATCACAGAATACCACACTCAGCCCTGCCCCTGTGACAATACTGGTCTAATTAAGCTGATGGACAATGGTGACCCCCCCAAAGATGTTGTTGATGGAGGTAGGTCCCAGTGATGCTGGTGACTCTGAAAGTCAGAAGGATATGCTTGAGTTTTTCTCAGTTGGAGATGGTATGTACATGATACAAACATTGTCTGCCACTAGTCAGTCCAAGCCCAGATATTAGGCAAAAGTTGGGTTTGAGATGAAGCTGGACCCTGTGGTGGTCTTTGGAGTGTCAGAGGTGCTGGACGGGAAGGGGGCCAATGTCGTGGCTTTCACCTCTCTGATTGCGCGGCGACGGATGTTTTGAATTGGAGATTGGCCACGCCACTGGGGGTCGCGGCATGGTTGGGAGACTTGTACGAGTTTCTCAGGTTGGAGAAAATCAAGTTTTCTGTAAGGGGGTTGGAGGAGGACTTTGAGGTACAGTGGAGGCTGTTCATGACTAGGGTGGCACGGTAGCACAGTAGTCAGCATTGTTACTTCACAGCCACAGGGCCCCAGGTTCGATTCCCGGCTTGGGTCACTGCCTGTGCAGTCTGCACGTTCTCTCCGTATCTGCGTGGGTTTCCTCCGGGTGCTCCGGTTTCCTCCCACAGTCCAACGATGTGCAGGTTAGATGGATTGGCAATGCTAAATTGCCCTTAATATCCCCAAAAAAGGTTAGGTGGGGTTACTGGGTTACAGGGATAGGATGATGGTGTGGGTTTAAATAGGGTGCTCTTTCAAAGGCCCGGTGGAGACTCGATGGACGAATGGCCTCCTTATGCACTGTAAATTCTATGATTCTATGATTGAGGAGCTGTTTGTCGCGGGGGGTGGGGGATTAAATGGGGGGAAAATATACAAACGGTATACTGTGTTGGATGTTAAAGTGTGTTATTTGTTATTATATTGAACGTGTTTGGAACAAAATACCTTTAAAAAATAAAGAAAGGGCAATAAATGCTGGCCTAAGGAGCAACGCCCAAATCCCATTAATGAATTTTTTTAAAAAGAGAAGTTTTACTCGACTAGTGTCTTGTGAGGAAAGGTTGGAGTGGTTAGGTTTGTATTCTCCAGTGTTTGGAAGGAGGCTTAATCAAAATATTTAAGATCTTAAGGGATATTGATCGGGTGGATGTGGAAGTTATGTTTCCTCTTGTCAGATAATCTCGAACTAGGGATCACTGTTTAAGAATACGGGGGTGGCAGACATGGCAGATGGCTCAGAATGTATACTTTTTAAAAAACTTTAGAGTAGCCAATTCTTTTTTTTTCCAGTTAAGGGGCAATTTAGTGTGGCCAATCAACCTATCCTGCACATCATTGGGTTGTGGAGGTGAGACCCACACAGACACAGGGAGAATGTGCAAACTCCATACGGATTGTGACCCTGGGCTGGGATCGAACCCAGTTCCTCGGCGCCATGAGGCAGCAATTCTAACCACTGCGCCACCGTGCTGCCCCCACAGAATGTACACCTAACAAATGACAGGAATGGCTGCATGGGTTTCGCGAAGGAATAATGAAACCAGTCCATGTGCTTCCTGACAAGATACTTGTAAAACCATCCAATGACTGATTACCACTCCGGTTAGGACAAACGGACTTAATGGTCCACTCATCTCCATGACCCTGGGTATAATGGCTGAGTACATTCCGGTCCTCGTAGAATACACACATCTGGAGGTTAAAAGGCTGCTTGCTACCAGCCTGTATTCAGTCTGTCTGTCAGTAAGTGTGTGTGCGCTGTGAGAAAAACAGCTAAACGTTTGCCACACTAAAGAGAATAGTGACCAAGACAGCACCCCTGCAAAGTAGCCATCATTTGCAGGAACTTCAAAATCTCTCTCTTTCTGTGAAAGTATTTAAAAAAAAAAAAAAAATTTATTAAAGTTTTTAACACAATTTTTCTCCCTTACAAACAATAACCCCACCCCCGTAACAAAAAAAAACGAGAAATCGCGCGGAGCAAGATATATACATGGCAAAATAGTATATTTACATAGCTTTGTACACTGGCTCTCTCCCGTACGTGCCAGTTTCCCCGACTCTTCATGGTATCTCTTGCTCCTTCACCCCCCCCCCAGGCAGCTCCCCCCCCCCCCCCCTCCGCCCCCCCAGGTTGCTGCTGCTGACCGACCTTCCTCTAGCGCACCGCGAGATAGTCTAGGAACGGTTGCCACCGCCTGTAGAACCCCTGCGCAGACCCTCTCAAGGCGAACTTAATCCTCTCCAACTTTATGAACCCAGCCATATCGTTTATCCAGGCCTCCACGCTGGGGGGCTTCGCCTCCTTCCACATTAGCAAGATCCTTCGCCGGGCTACTAGGGATGCAAAGGCCAGAATACCGGCCTCTTTCGCCTCCTGCACTCCCGGTTCATCCACTACTCCGCCTTTCTGTGAAAGTTGATAAGCCAGCAAAAAATAAATAAATCGCAGCTGGAAAAGAACTGAAATCTTCACCGAATTACTGAACTATAGGACACCGGAACCGAAGAATCAACTGTTCCCCAGCAGTAGCCAACTATACTGTAAACAATCGCAACACGTCATCATCTATTCCTCGCAACTCAAGGACTGCTCCGTTTAGATTTTTAAAAATACTTACTTACGATTGGAATAAATCCTTATCTCTAATCCACATGAATGTAGATGCGTGTGTTTTACCATTTCTCCTTATCTTGTATTAGTTAATAAGCCATCACCTGGAAGCTCCTCTCCAAGTCACTCACCATCCACACTTGGAAATATATTGCCGTTCCTTCACTGCCGCTGGGTCTCCCTCCGGCAACTTTCTCCATAATAGCACAGGGGGTGGCCTCCCCCACATGTACTGCAGCGGTTTAAGAAGGTGGCTCACCACCATCTTCTCAAGGGCAATTAGCGATGGGCAAAAAATTCTCGTCTAGCCAGCGACATCTATTTCCCATAGAAATGACTACAAAAACATACTCTTATCTTATATCAAAAAGCCTGGCCAAATTGGCTCCATATTAAACATAACTATCGGGTCTGGATGGAGGTCTTGCAGCACAGTGGGTAGCAGCCATGCCTCTGAGCCAGAAGCTCTGGGTTTGAGCTCCACCCCAATGGAAGTGGAGATGGGCAAGGAATGTGCTTTGATAACATGGCCATACAGGTTGAATATGTCAACCTGCAAATCCTTCCAACACACCAATGGCTGACGGTGAGAGCAGGAGAGACTCCTGGTCAGCCACGCTCGAGATGGAGTGACGTCTCTAAAGCTATAACCACCGGCAACAGATGAGCAACCTGCTCCAGGAATTACTCGCTATGGAAACAGATGGTGTCTGCCTCTTTGCACCAATAGGTGAGGGAAGAGAATTGGAACAGTGTCTGGGAAAGGGAACCTAGTTAGATTAAAACTTTGTTGCAAACAGGGAGGATTGAATAAAGACACAGAGCCAGTCATCCCTCCTCACCTGGTTTTGTGACACTTATTAGGTATCCCAGCCAGACGGTGACAAATCAAGAGGTCTCGCCTGGATTAAGAACTTTTGGGAAACCCCAACTGGGGCTGGTCATAACAGTATGTGAAAAAAGCTCAAAGCAAATCATTCCACTTAATTAGCGACTATCTTCCAATGTTAAAACACAAAGGGCTGGATTCTCTGTGTGGGAGACTAAGTGTTGATGCCACTGGAGCATGTGTGGGCTTTCACGACCGGAAAATCGGCGCGAAACCCTCACCAATTCGGTGAGAGGCTAGCATCAGCACGGACTGACCATGCTGAAAATGGCCGCAGAATGGCTAGGTCCCTGACTGCGCATGCGCACAGCTGACATCCTGCACCGGTCACGCCGTACAATATGGTGCCAGCGTGCGCAAACCAAACCCGCCAACCGCGACCCCACAGCCCACTCCCTGGCTACACCCCACGAGTCCCCCCATCCCGAGCAGAACCCCCCACCCCAGCCAGTGGCACGGATCCCGGCCAAGTGTGGCGGTGGCGGACACTGTCTGCAGCCGGCATGCTGTGTTCCCGCACACTCGGGACGACATGTGGCCCACGCCGTCGGGAACTCGGCCCATCGGGGTGGAGTATCACAGTTGGGTCGGCCGATGACACACCAAAGCCGTTGAAACTGCGTGTGGCACGATGGCGCCGGTTTGGAGTGGGAGGGGCATGGTGTACTACGTCAAATCGGCGCTAGCCCCGATTCCAGTGTCAGTATCCATTCTCTGCCCGATCGCTGATCACAATTTCGGCGTCGGGCTATGGAAAGTCCAGCCCAAATTCTGAGAAACACCAAATGAAATTGAAATGTGGGTGGTTGTGGCAAAGCTAAATGCATATCACATTTTACTTTCATGTACCTAAGCTTAATTTATGCCATTAACAATCCAGGTTTGAAAGCTCAAGGGATAACGGGAAGGGAACAATTAATATTGTTTTAATTTCTTTGAAGGATTCTCCTGCACATCCTTGGACTGTAAGAGACAATTTAGCATGGCCAGTCCACCTAACCTGCACTGTGGGATGAAACCAGAGCACCTGGAGGAAACCCACGCAGACACGATGAGAAAGTGCAAATGCCACACAGTCACGCGGGTCCCTGCTGCTGTGAAGCAGCAGTGCTAACCACTGCCCCATGCTGCCCTTCTCTTATCACAAGACACTCACAGGAAAAGGAAACACAAAATGTGGCGAGACTTGGATGGCTACAATCTCCTTGGGTAAGGAACTATTCAAAGCAAAAAAAAAATTAATCCTTCAAGAAGAATGTTTTTGAAATTGACCTAAACCACTGAGGCGTGTGTCTGCTTGAAACACCTGGAATTAATATTGCTACCATCAGCTTTCAAAATACAATGCTTCAAAGAAAAACAACAAAATCAAGCAGATGGAAGTTTGGCTAATTTCTCCTCTAAGACACTCTTGCTAGAAAAACAACATTATTTTTTTAATTAGGATCCTGCTGAGTTGTGTTAAAAATGAGAAAAAAAACTCAACAGACATCAATGCAAATCTATGATTGGTGGAATGCAAAGGCTTTGGGCTGCAACCACATCCTCAATGAAGAGAGACAAACCCCAAGCTTACAAGTATATTTTCACATGAGACACCTGTTTGCCTCTCCTAAATACTCCCCCTTTCAACCCGGATTTCCTGTCTGCGGTATAGGTATGGCCAGACTGGCAATGCTATACAAAATATTGTGCACCCCTGATAGAAGTGAGATAGTGGAATTGAAATGGACCGCAGGCTCAGTCTGACTGGTGTTAAGACTCCATTTGATCTCAATCAATTAATTACGTGCCCTGTTTTTTTGCTCATACATTCTTGATAAAATATGTAAACAACTTTAAAAAGACAAATAATCAACAGATATTCTTTCTACATGGAGAATCATTGTGAAGAACGAAATGCAGAGGAACGGTAGCACGTTGATAATCCTCCTGGATGAGTATTCCTGGCACCTGGAGTAATGCTCTGGAGACATGAGTTCAAATCACTAACGGTGAGGAAAGAAACTTAAGTCAGCACAGTGGTTTGCACTGCTGCCTCACAGCGCCAGGGACCCGGATTCGATTCCTGGCTTGGGTCACTGTCTGTGCGGAGTCTGCACGTTCTCCCTGTGTCCGTGTGGGTTTCCTCCGGGTGCTCCGAATTCCTCCCACAAGACCCGAAAGATGTGCTTGTTAGGTGAATTAGATATTCTGAATTCTCCCTCAGTGTACCCGAACAGGCGCCGGAATGTGGAGACTAGGGGATTTTCACAGTAACTGCATTGCTGTGTTACTGTAAGCCTACTTGAGACACTAATAAAGATTATTAAGATTATTAATTGAAGACTATCCTCACTATTTACCACCACACCAATTTTTGTATCATCGACACATTTACTGATCAGCCTCCTATATTCATATCCAAAATATTTATATCAACCACAAACAGCAAAGGCCCCAACACTGAACACAGACTTCCAGTCAGAAAAACACCCCTCGGCCATCGCCCTCTGATTCCTGCCACTCAGCAAATTGTGGATCCAATTTGCCAAATTTCCTTGGATCCCATGGGCTCTTACCTTCGCTATCAGTCTCCCGTGTTGGACCTTATCAAAAGCCTCAAATCCAAGTAGACTACTTCAAATGCATTTCCCTCATCTACACACCTGGTCACCACTTCAAAATCTTCTATCAGGTTGGTCTGATATGTCCTTCCCTTAAAAAAACATGCGGACTGTTCTCGATTAATCCATCCCTCTCCAAATGCAGAATTGCTTCCCATAGTTTCCCCACCACTGAGGTTAGGCTCACTGAAATGAAAATGAAAATCGCTTATTGTCACAAGTAGGCTTCAATGAAGTTACTGTGAAAAGCCCCTAGTCACCACATTCCGGCGCCTGTTCGGGGAGGCTGGTACGGGAATTGAACCGTGCTGGCCTGCCTTGGTCTGCTTTAAAAGCCAGCGACTTAGCCCAGTGTGCTAAACCAGCCTGTAGTTTGCTGGTTTATCCCTTCCTCCGTTCCTGAATAATGATACCACATTGGCTATCCTCCAGTCCTCCAGCACCTCTCTTAGGGCCATAGAAGAGTTGAAAATTATTGCCAGCTCCCCTTCTACTTCCTCCCTTGTCTCACTCAGAAGCCTGGGATACATTTCATATGGCCCTGGATATTTTTCTACTTTTAAGCCGCCAGACCACTCAAGTATTTCTCTCTGTCTATGTTAATCTCTTTAATTTCATGACAGTCCTTCTCCCTGATTTCTATACCCACATGGTCCCTCTCACGGGTGAACACTGATACAAAGTATTCATTTACAATCCTACCTACATCCTCCGGCTCCACACACAGATTACCACTGTGGTCTTTCATGGGCCCTACCAGCTTACCCGAACAGTCGCCGAAATGTGGCGACTAGGGGCTTTTCACAGTAACTTCATACTTGTAACAATAAAAGCTTATTATTATTATTAAATAAGGTAGCAGAACGGGCAGACAAGTGGTAGGTGGAATTTAATACAGAGAAGTGTGAGGTGATACATTCTGACAGAAGGCACGTGGAGAGGGAATATAGACATAATGGCACAATTCTAAAAAGTATGCAGGAACAGCGAGACTTGGAGGTGCATGTACATTGATCTTTGAAAGTGGCAGGGCATATTGAGAGTTGTTAGCAAAGCATATGAGATCTTGAGCTTCATAAATAATCCAATACTACCAAAGCAGAAATGTTAGGCTAAACTTTTTAAAAACTGTGATTAGGCCACAACTAGAGCATAGTGTCCAAACCTGATCACCACACTTTAGGAAGGGTGGGAGGGTCCTTAAGAGGATCCAAAGGCGATTGACCAGAATGGTTTCAGGGAAGGAGGTTTTAGATACAAGATTAGGTTGGAAAGGCTGGAGTTATTTTCCTTGGAGCAAAGGTAATTGAAGGGAGATTTGATAGATGTATACAAGATTATGACAAGCTTAGATAAAGTAGACAAGGAAAATCTCTTCCCATTGGTTGATTAAACAAGGACTAGGGGGATACAGGTTTAACATTTTTTTTTGGGGGGGGGGGGGGGGAATGTCAGGGGGAAGGTCAGCGGGAATGTCAGGGGGAACATTTTTACTCAGTGAGTGATGATGACCTGAATTCTTTGCCCATGAGGCAAACAATCAATGATTTCAAAAGTAAATTCGATGAATACTTGTCACAGAGCTACAGGAACCACACGGGGATTGGACTGGCTGTATTGCTCTGTGAGGAGCTAGCATGGGGCAAATCAGCTAAATGATCTCCTTCTGTGCTGTAAATGATTCTACGGCCATGACATTATTGGTGGCCCACAATATATTCAATAATACAGAATATTGTAACTTTTAAAAAAAATTTAGAGTATCCAATTCATTTTTTCCAATTAAGGGGCAATTTAGCATGCCAATCCACCTAGCTTGCACATTTTTTAATGTTATGGGGGTGAAACCCTCGCAAACACAGGGAGAAAGCGCAAACTCCACACGGACAGTGACCCAGAACCGGGATCGAACCTGGGACCTTGGGGCCATGAGGCCGCAGTGCAAACCCACTGCGCCACCGTGCTCCCCTAGAATATTGTAACATTGTGGTACACTTTGGCCACCACAGAAGAATGAAAGTTATGAGTACACCTTAGGGGAGGGGGGGGAGGGGAGGGGGGAGGGGAGGGGGGAGGGCGGGGGAGGGGGTTCCTCAGGGGTGCTTTTGTATAGATATTTGTACTTGGTTATGTATATTGGATTGCTTGATTTTATTATTTGGGCGAGCTATTATTTTTGTTATGGCAGTTGCCATTTAGTTTATATATTATTTATTTATTTGTTAAAAACGGTCACTGTTATTTATATTGTTTTATTGTTGTAAAAAGGGAAAAACCTTTGTACTGTTTTGTTTGGCTGAAAAATTTGAATAAAATATATATTATTTTTAAGTGTCACAAGGACTGAAAATTAAGAGCATGGGCGAAAATCTCCGGTATCAGCGCGATGTCCGCCGACCGGCGCCAAGAACAGCGCAAATCAGTCGGGCATCCTCCGCATCTTGGGGGGCCCAGCCCCAACCTTGAGGGGCTAGGCCCGCGCCGGACTAATTTCCGCCACGCCAGCTGGCGCGGAAATGACATCTCCGGGCGGCGCATGCGCGGGAGCGTCAGCGGCCGCTCAGGGCATTCCCACGCATGCGCAGTGGAGGGAGTTTCTTCCGCCTCCGCCATGGTGGAGACCGTGGTGAAGGCGGAAGGAAAAGAGAGCCCCCCACGGCACAGGCCCGCCCGCGGATCGGTGGGCCCCTATCGCTGACCAGGCCACCATGGGGGCACCCCCCGGGGCCAGATAGCCCCGCGCACCCCCCCAGGACCCCGGAGCCCGCCCGCGCTGCCTTGTCCCGCCGGTAAGAGAGGTGGTTTAATCCACGCCGGCGGGACAGGCGTCCTAGCAGCGGGACTTCAGCCCATCCGGGCCGGAGAATCGCGGGGGGGCGCCCGCCATACGGCGCGGCGCGATTCCCGCACCCGCCGAATCTCCGGTGCCAGAGAATTTGGCCACCGGCGGGGGGTCGGAGAATCTCGCCCCATGTTTCTACTGTCGGCTCCAGAAAGTCCAAATGAAAACATTCCGTTATCTATCTTTTTTCAACTTGCTGTCTGACCTGCATTTTCTATTTTTATTTTAAGCCATGGCTTTTGCTTCATTTCTTTCTATCTCCACAACATTATGATGAACTGTTAACTATGAGATTGTCACATTAACTAAACTACTAATCATAAATTTACAATCTCTCAGTTACTCTTGACATGTGACTCTAGAATTAGAGCTTATAGACAGTTGATCTACAAATTATTTTTCAGGTTTTTCATTATGAAAGTCATGAACGTAGAGCATAGAACATTACAGCGCAGTACAGGCCCTTCGGCCCTCGATGTTGCGCTGACCTGTGAAACCACTTTAAAACCCATCTACACTATTCCCTTATCGTCCATATGTCTATCCAATGACCATTTGAATGCCCTTAGTGTTGGCGAGTCCACTACTGTTGCAGGCAGGGCATTCCACACCCTTACTACTCTGAGTAAAGAACCTACCTCTGACATCTGTCTTATATCTATCTCCCCTCAATTTAAAGCTATGTCCCCTCATGCTAGACATCACCATCTGAGGAAAAAGGCTCTCACTGTCCACCCTATCCAATCCTCTGATCATCTTGTATGCCTCAATTAAGTCACCTCTTAACCTTCTTCTCTCTAACAAAAACAGCTCAAGTCCCTCAGCCTTTCCTCATAAGATCGTCCCTCCATACCAGGCAACATTCTGGTAAATCTCCTCTGCACCCTTTCCAATGCTTCCACATCCTTCCTATAATGCGGCGACCAGAATTGTACGCAATACTCCAAATGTGGCCGCACCAGAGTTTTGTACAGCTGCAACATGACCTCATGGCTCCGAAACTCAATCCCTCTACCAATAAAAGCTAACACACCGTACGCCTTCTTAACAACGCTCTCAACCTGGGTGGCAACTTTCAGGGATCTATGTACATGGACACCGAGATCTCTCTGCTCATCCACACTGCCAAGAATCTTACCATTAGCCCAGTACTCTGTCTTCCTGTTATTCCTTCCAAAATGAATCACCTCGCACTTTTCTGCATTATACTCCATTTGCCACCTCTCAGCCCAGCTCTGCAGCTTATCCATGTCCCCCTGTAACTTGTAACATCCTTCTGCACTGTCCACAACTTCACCGACTTTAGTGTCATCTGCAAATTTACTCGCCCATCCTTCTGTGCCCTCCTCCAGGTCATTTATAAAAATGACAAACAGCAGTGGCCCCAAAACAGATCTTTGTGGTACACCACTAGTAACTGGACTCCAGTCTGAACATTTCCCATCAACCACCACCCTTTGTCTTCTTCCAGCTAGCCAATTTCTGATCCAAACTGCTAAATGACCCTGAATCCCATGCCTCCGTATTTTCTGCAGTTGCCTACCGTGAGGAACCTTATGAAGATGCAATCCGCTGGAATACGAGCAATGGAAGGAAGAGGTTGTGAGAGAGAAAAGAGAGATTGTGCTATCAGTGAAACTTGTCACATATAGCAGAGCTCTGTGCATTTTATATGTAACCAAGTTACAAAGAATAAGCAAGGTAATCATTACTGAATAAGAGGAGATTTGGTAAGATATATTTCCTTTATAACAAGTTGCATGAACAGGGATTTACATTTCATCTAATGGTCACAGAGAGCTCAAGATTTACAAAGCACAGTCTGCTCAGTTTGAGTTTTATTTAAAAACTTCAAATTTACACACCACTTAGTTCCTATCTTGTTTCTGTATTGTGAAATAACTTCACCACACTTGGGAGAAAAATAGATGCTAAATCTGACATTTTTCAATGATGCTATCATCTTCAGAATGACATATAAAGCACCCAAACCAAAGCAGAGACATGGCCAAGTTTTTAAGTGAAAAAAGGAACCGCAGAAATGTAAGATGTAATTTTTTTTCTCTTTTTTTATAATGGAAAAATGTCTCGGCAACAGAACAGGCAATGTGTAGCATGTCAGGTTGCCATACCAACTTAACATCGCCGTCATATTATTGTGAAGAGAGGCAAAGTTAAGGACAAGCATTTCCCACAAGTCGAGGTAGGGTAGGGAAATAAAATAATTACAGAAAAAGTTACCCTGAAGCCATTGTGAAGCACTCACATTAGCTGGCTTGAAGTGGTATAGAGTGCTGCACAGAGTAGGGTGCTGGGTAAAACTTAGAGGACAGAAAGTTAGCACTTTAAGAATAGAGGTTAAAGAATTGGTCTTTGATCGCTCAGATCTGGATTCATATCCAGCCCAGCCTGCTGAAATAAAGGTCTCTAGGTCTTCGATGTCGGAGTAACATGAAATAAGCTTGGACTGCCGCAACCCAGTTCCTAGTGGACATTCAAACTGACCTCAGCTAAGGAAGTAGGGTTTGAAGAAATTCAAACAGCCACTTGTTACTGTTAACTTTACAACAAGATGTGCTGAAAGTGTACATGCGACGGGCGAGGTAGGGCTTAGTTATGATGACCACTGCTGTCAAAGACCGTGCTAACACTCATAGAACATAGAACAATACAGCGCAGTACAGGCCCTTCGGCCCACGATGTTACACCGAAACAAAAGCCATCTAACCTACACTATGCCATTATCATCCATATGTTTATCCAATAAACTTTTAAATGCCCACAATGTTGGCGAGTTCACTACTGTAGCAGGTAGGGCATTCCACGGCCTCACTACTCTTTGCGTAAAGAACCTACCTCTGACCTCTGTCCCATATCTATTACCCCTCAGTTTAAAGTTATGTCCCCTCGTGCCAGCCATATCCATCCGCGGGAGAAGGCTCTCACTGTCCACCCGATCCAACCCCCTGATCATTTTGTATGCCTCTATTAAGTCTCCTCTTAACCTTCTTCTCTCCAACGAAAACAACCTCAAGTCCATCAGCCTTTCCTCATAAGATTTTCCCTCCATATCAGGCAACATCCTGGTAAATCTCCTCTGCACCCGCTCCAAAGCCTCCACGTCCTGCCTATAATGCGGTGACCAGAACTGTACGCAATACTCCAAATGCGGCCGTACCAGAGTTCTGTACAGCTGCAACATGACCTCCCGACTCCGGAACTCAATCCCTCTACCAATAAAGGCCAACACTCCATAGGCCTTCTTCACAACCCTATCAACCTGGGTGGCAACTTTCAGGGATCTATGTACATGGACACCTAGATCCCTCTGCTCATCCACACTTTCAAGAACTTTACCATTAGCCAAATATTCCGCATTCCTGTTATTCCTTCCAAAGTGAATCACCTCACACTTCTCTACATTAAACTCCATTTGCCACCTCTCAGCCCAGCTCTGCAGCTTATCTATATCCCTCTGTAACCTGCTACATCCTTCCACACTATCGACAACACCACCGACTTTAGTATCGTCTGCAAATGTACTCACCCACCCTTCTGCGCCTTCATCAAGGTCATTGATAAAAATGACAAACAGCAACGGCCCCAGAACAGATCCTTGTGGTACTCCACTTGTGACTGTACTCCATTCTGAACATTTCCCATCAACCACCACCCTCTGTCTTCTTTCAGCTAGCCAATTTCTGATCCACATCTCTAAATCACCCTCAATCCCCAGCCTCCGTATTTTCTGCAATAGCCTACCGTGGGGAACCTTATCAAACGCTTTGCTGAAATCCATGTACACCACATCAACTGCTCTACCCTCGTCTACCTGTTCAGTCACCTTCTCAAAGAACTCAATAAGGTTTGTGAGGCATGACCTACCCTTCACAAAGCCATGCTGACTATCCCTGATCATATTATTCCTATCTAGTAATCTTGTCTCTTATAATCCCCTCCAAGACTTTACCCACTACAGACGTGAGGCTCACCGGTCTATAGTTGCCGGGGTTGTCTCTGCTCCCCTTTTTGAACAAAGGGACCACATTTGCTGTCCTCCAGTCCTCTGGCACTATTCCTGTAGCCAATGATGACATAAAAATCAAAGCCAAAGGTCCAGCAATCTCTTCCCTGGCCTCCCAGAGAATCCTAGGATAAATCCCATCAGGTCCCGGGGACTTATCTATTTTCAGCCTGTCCAGAATTGCCAACACCTCTTCCCTACGTACCTCAATGCCATCTATTCTATGAGCCTGGGGCTCAGCATTCTCCTCCACAACATTATCTTTTTCCTGAGTGAATACTGACGAAAAATATTCATTTAGTATCTCGCCTATCTCTTCAGACTCTACACACAACTTCCCATCCCAGTCCTTGACTGGTCCTACTCTTTCCCTAGTCATTCGCTTATTCCTGACATACCTATAGAAAGCTTTTGGGTTTTCCTTGATCCTCCCTGCCAAATACTTCTCATGTCCCCTCCTTGCTCGTCTTAGCTCTCTCTTTAGATCCTTCCTCGCTACCTTGTAACTATCCATCGCCCCAACCGAAACTTCACACCTCATCTTCACATAGGCCTCCTTCTTCCTCTTAACAAGAGATTCCACTTCCTTGGTAAACCACGGTTCCCTCGCTCGACGCCTTCCTCCCTGTCTGACCGGTACATACTTATCAAGAACACGCAGTAGCTGATCCTTGAACAAGCCCCACTTATCCAGTGTGCCCAACACTTGCAGCCTACTTCTCCACCTTATCCCCCCCCCAAGTCACATCTAATGGCATCATAATTGCCCTTCCCCCAGCTATAACTCTTGCCCTGCGGTGTATACTTATCCCTTTCCATCATTAACGTAAACGTCACCGAATTGTCGTCACTGTCCCCAAAGTGCTCTCCTACCTCCAAATCCAACACCTGGCCTGGTTCATTACCCAAAATCAAATCCAACGTGGCCTCGCCTCTTGTTGGCCTGTCAACATATTGTTTCAGGAAACCCTCCTGCACACACTGTACAAAAAACGACCCATCTATTGTACTCGAACTATATCTTTTCCAGTCAATATTTGGAAAGTTAAAGTCTCCCATAATAACTACCCTGTTACTTTCGCTCTTATCCAGAATCATCTTCGCCATCCTTTCCTCTACATCCCTAGAACTATTAGGAGGCCTATAAAAAACTCCCAACAGGGTGACCTCTCCTTTCCTGTTTCTAGCTTCAGCCCATACTACCTCGGAAGAGTCCCCATCTAGCATCCTCTCCGCCACCGTAATACTGCTCTTGACTAGCAGCGCCACGCCTCCCCCTCTTTTGCCTCCTTCTCTGAGCTTACTAAAACACCTAAACCCCGGAACCTGCAACATCCATTCCTGTCCCTGCTCTATCCATGTCTCCGAAATGGCAACAACATCGAAGTCCCAGGTACCAACCCATGCTGCCAGTTCCCCTACCTTGTTTCGTATACTCCTGGCATTGAAGTAGACACACTTCAAACCACCTACCTGAACACTGGCCCCCTGCTGCGACGTCAAATCTGTGCTCCTGACCTCTATACTCTCATTCTCCCTTACCCTAAAACTATAATCCAGGTTCCCATGCCCCTGCTGCATTAGTTTAAACCCCCCCAAAGAGCACTAACAAATCTCCCCCCCAGGATATTTGTGCCCCTCAGGTTCAGATGTAGACCATCCTGTCTGTAGAGGTCCCACCTTCCCCAGAAAGAGCCCCAGTTATCCAGAAATCTGAATCCCTCCCGCCTGCACCATCCCTGTAGCCACGTGTTTAAATGCTCTCTCTCCCTATTCCTCATCTCACTATCACGTGGCACGGGCAACAACCCAGAGATAACAACTCTGTTTGTTCTAGTTCTGAGCTTCCATCCTAGCTCCCTGAAAGCCTGCCTGACATCCTTGTCCCCTTTCCTACCTATGTCGTTAGTGCCAATGTAGACCACGACTTGGGGCTGCTCCCCCTCCCCCCTAAGGACCCGGAAAACACGATCCGAGACATCACGTACCCTTGCACCTGGGAGGCAACATACCAAACGTGAGTCTCTCACGCTCCCACAAAATCTCCTATCTGTGCCCCTGACTATAGAGTCCCCAATTACTAATGCTCTGCTCCTCTCCCCCCTTCCCTTCTGAGCAACAGGGACAGACTCCGTGCCAGAGGCCCGTACCCCATGGCTTACCCCTGGTAAGTCCCCCCCCCCCACAAGTATCCAAAGCGGTATACTTGTTTCTCAGGGGAACGACCGCAGGGGATCCCTGCACAGACTGCTTTTTCCCAGTCCCTCTTACAGTTACCTACCTATCTCCAATCTTTGGTGTAACTAATTCCCTGAAGCTGCTATCTCTGACCCCTTCTGCCTCCCGAATGATCCGAAGTTCTTCCAACTCCAGCTCCAGTTCCCTAACTCGGTCTTGGAGGAGCTGGAGATGGCAGCACTTCCTGCAGGTAAAATCAGCAGGGACACTAACTGCATCCCTCACCTCAAACATCCTGCAGGAGGAACATTGCACTCCCTTCCCTGCCATTCCTCTAACTTTCTACCAAGATCTGGCTAACAACTAAATTAAATATTTTATAAAAAATAATAATATAATAAAATATGGTATTTACCTCAGACCAATGGGTTTTATTATTAGGTTAGAGGAGGAGGGCGGGTGGGAGACACTACACGTGTAGTGTCTCGGGTTTCCTCTCCACCAGAATTTATTGGTGAGGGTCTTCCCAGACGTCCGCGGGTCGACTTCCTGTTCCCGCCTAAAACACTAATTTAAAAAAAAAAAAAAAAATTTCTCAGCTCCTGCTGAAATTGACTAACCAGCCAGCTCCACTCCCGCCAAAATCGACTGGCCTGCCCCTGCAAAGACAAGTGCTTTTAAAGGACAGACTTACCTCCCAGCAACCACTTCCGCAATGCTCCCGCTGAAACTGACTCACCAGCTGATTCTCCCGCCGAAATCGACTGGCCTGCCCCTGCAAAGACAAGTGCTTTTAAAGGACAGACTTACCTCCCAGCAACCACTTCCGCACTGCTCCCGCTGACTCATCATCAAAGTTCATAAATGAACCGTGACCACTTGAGTGACGAAGAGAATCAATACTCAGGGAACCTTACACCAGCAAGTAATTGGATTGGCCATGCTAAATTGTTCCCCCAAAAAAGGTTAGGTGGGGTTACTGGGTGACAGGGATAGGGTGGAGACTCGATGGGCTGAATGCCCTCCTACTGCACTGTAAATTCTATGATTCTATTCTAAGTAGTTAATGTATTTAGGTGTCATGGGGAGAAAACTGGAAAGCAAAATACTTCAGCTCTATTAACCCTTATCTTAATGAGCACAAAATTACAAAACAAAAAATGCAGGGAAATGAAAATGCAGAATTTCTCAAATAAGTAGATTTGACTTCAAGTTCAAGTCTAACCATTAACCACTGTAAGAACATCCACACACATCGCTTTGCTCTATGGCAATTTCTTATTTTGTTTGTGCTATTAATATCAATACTGTAGTTTTCTCAGTATTCCCTTATAATGGACCTAGCGTGAATGAATCCTCATTCCAACCATCTGAATTGTATTTCTTTTGGTGAGGAAGGAGAGGAAATTTAGAAACAAATCTGAGAAAAATAAACAGAGACTGGATATGAAAAATTCACTAAATGTACTACTAAAAGATCAGAAACAGAGTTCAAGCTTGTGTATTTACTGGCAAATGCTATCACTAGACAATCACTGACAAACATTTTTTCAAAATCAGCTCTGGAATTTTTTTGAAAAAGGTAAACAAGGGTGGAACAAGGGCATGCAACCAGAGATAGCTATAAAGGAAAAAAAACGGAAATAATATTGGAATGGAACACTTGAGGCCAATTTCAATACTTCTACTGCAGCAATTACATATAACAATTTAACCATTCGCTGCTCAATTTTTTATGTCATTGGCATAGCAGTATTTTAACATGACATATACATTAGCATAATTTGCATTATCATATTCCAAGGCATAAATATTTATTGAGAACAAAGAACAAAGACAAGTACAGCACAGGAACAGGCCCTTCGGCCCTCCAAACCTGCGCTGACCATGCTGCCCGTCTAAACTAAAATCTTCTACACTTCCAGGATCTGTATCCCTCTATTCCCATCCTATGTATTCGTCAAGATGCCCCTTAAATGTCACTATCGTCACTGCTTCTACCACCTCCTCCGGTAGCGAGTTCCAGGCACCCACTACCCTCTGTGTAAATAAACTTCCCTCGTACATCTACTCTAAACCTTGCCCCTCTCACCTTAAACCTATGCCCCCCAGTAATTGACCCCTCTACCCTGAGAAAAAGCCTCTGACTATCCAGTCTGTCTATGCCCCTCATAATTTTGTAGACCTCTATCAGGTCGTCCCTCAACCTCTGTCGTTCCAGTGAGAACAAACCGAGTTTAATCAACCTCTCCTATTGCTGATGCCCTCCATACCAGGCAACATCCTGGTAAATCTCTTCTGCACCCTCTCTAAAGCCTCCACATCCTTCTGGTAGTGTGCTGACCAGAGCTGAACACTATACTCCAAGTGTGGCCGAACTAAGGTTCGATACAGCTGCAACATGACTTGCCAATTTTTATACTCAATGCCCCGGCCAATGAAGGCAAGCATGCCGTATGCCTTGTTGACGAGCTTCTCCACCTGTGTTGCCCCTTTCAGTGACCTGTGGACCTGTACACCTAGATCTCTCTGTCAATACTCTTGAGGCTTCTACCATTTGCTGTATATTCCCAACCTGCATTAGACCTTCCAACATGCACTACCTCACATTTGTCCGGATTAAACTCCCATCTGCCATTTCTCCGCCCAAGTCTCCAAATGATCTAAATCCTGCTGTATCCTCTGACAGTCCTCATCGCTATCCGCAATTTCACCAACCTTTGTGTCGTCTGAAAACTTACTAATCAGACCAGTTACATCTTCCTCCAAATCATTTACATATACTATAAACAGCAACGGTCCCGGCACTGATCCCTGCGGAACACCACTAGTCACAGCCTTCCAATCAGAAAAGCACCCTTCCGTTGTTACTCTCTGCCTTCTATGACCTAGCCAGTTCTGTATCCATCTTGCCAACTCACCCCTGATCCCGTGTGTCTTCACCTTTTGTACCAGTCTGCCATGAGGGACCTTGTCAGAGGCCTCACTGAAGTCCATATAGACAACATCCACTGCCCTACCTGCATCAATCATCTTTGTGACCTCCTCGAAAAACTCTATCAAGTTAGTGAGACACGACCTCCCCTGCACAAAACCGTGCTGTCTCTCGCTAATATGTCCATTTGCTTCCAAATGGGAGTAGATCCTGTCTCGAAGAATTCTCTCCAGTAATTTCCCTACCACTGAAGTAAGGCTCACCGGCCTGTAGTTCCCGGGATTATCCTTGCTACCCTTCTTAAACAAAGGAACAAATTGGCTATTCGCCAGTCCTCCGGGACATCACCTGAAGACAATGAGGATACAAAGATTTCTGTCAAGGCCTCAGCAATTTCCTCTCTAACCTCCTTCAGTATTCTGGGGTAAATCGCATCAGGCCCTGGGGACTTATCTACTTTAATATTTTTCAAGACGCCTAACACCTCGTCTTTTTGGATCTCAATGTGACCCAGGCTATCTACACACCCTTCTCCAGACATAACATCCACCAATTCCTTCTCTTTGGTGAATACTGATGCAAAGTATTCATTTAGTACCTCGCCCATTCCCTCTGGCTCCACACATAGATTCCCTTGCCTGTCCTCAGTGGGCCAATCCTTTCCCTGGCTCCCTCTTGCTTTCTATGAACGTGTAAAAAGCCTTGGGATTTTCCTTAACCCTATTTGCCAATGACTTTTCATGACCCCTTTTAGCCCTCCTGACTCCTTGCTTAAGTTCCTTCCTACTTTCCTTATATTCCACACAGGTTTCATCTGTTCCCAGCCTTCTAGCCCTGACAAATCCCTCCTTTTTCTTTTTGACGAGGCCTACAATATCTCTTGTTATGCAAGGATCACGAAATTTGCCATATTTATCCTTCTTCCGCAGAGGAACATGCCGGTCCTGAATTCCTTTCAACTGACATTTATTTGAAAGCCTCCCACATGTCAGATGTTGATTTACCCTCAAACATCCGCCCCAATCTAGGTCCTTCAGTTCCCGCCTAATATTGTGAAATTAACCTTCCCCCAATTTAGCACATTCACCCTAGGACCACTCTTATCCTTGTCTACCAGCACTTTAAAACTTACCGAAATGCTCCCCTACTGAAACTACCACCTTGCCGGGCTCATTCCCCAATACCAGGTCCAGTACAGCCCCTTCCCTAGTTGGACTATCTACATATTGTTTTAAGAAGCATCCTGGATGCTCCAGGAGTTGGTATGGCAATTGCTCGGCCCAAGATCGTCAGAAACTGCAGTGTGGTGAACTCAGCCCAACGCATCACACAAGCTTGCCACCCCCATATTGATTGTCTCCACCTCCCGCTGCCTCAGGAAGGTCGACAGCATTATCAGAGACCCCTCTCACCCAGGCTTTGCCTTCTTCCAGACCCTTCCATCAGGCAGAAGGTACAGAAGTCTGAAGACCCGCACATTCAGACATAGGAACAGCTTCTTCCCCACAACTACTAGACTCCTCAACGATTCTCCCTTAGACTGATCTGTTCCCTGTAAGAACACTATTCACGACGCCCTATGCTGCTCTTGCTCATGTATTTGCTTTGTTTGGCCCCTTGTTCCGTACTGTAACCAATCACTGTTTGTCAATGTACCATTTGTCAATGTTCTCTGTTGATTATTCTCTTTGTACGTACTGTGTACGTTCCCTTGGCCGCAGAAAAATACTTTTCACTATACTTCGGTACATGTGGCAATCAAATCAAATCCTGTGCCTATATCTTATGTTTTATTTTCTTAAATGGGAGGGGGAGGATCCAGTTGTTGTGGTCCACATAGTAACTAATATCATAGGTAGAACAAGAATTGCATTCTGCTGTGATTGTCTGAGAAGTTAGGGTCCAAATTAACACTCAGAACCTCAAATATTAAAATCTCTGAATTGTTACCAGGCAGCCCTGGCAATGGGAACAGTTTCACTCTGTCTATTCTATGTAGAATCCTCAAGATTTGGAACTTCCATCAAAGAACACAAGTATTAGGAGCAGGAGTAGGCCATTCATTATTCTCCAAGGAGAACAATTCTTTTTTTTTAAATAAATTTAGATGTACCCAATTCATTTTTTCCAATTAAGGGCCAATTTAGCGTGGCCAATGCACCTAACCTGCACAGCTTTTGAGTTGTGAGGATGAAACCCACGCAGACATGGGGCGAATGTGCAAGCTCCACACGGACAGTGACCCAGGGCCGGGCTTCAAACCCGGGTCCTCAACGCCGCAGTCCCAGTCCTATTCACTGTGCCACATGCCGCCCTCAAGGAGTCTCCAATCTGTCCACATAATTGAAGCCTTTCATCCTGAAACTATTCTGGTTCATATTTCAGCAACCTCTTTAAAGTTTTCACATCTTTCAAGTTTGGTACCCAGAATTATAAATAATACTCCAGAGGTTGAATAAGGGTTCTTTGCAGATTTATCAAACTTCCTTCTTTTGTATGCTATGTTTCAATTTATAAACCCAGGATCCCGTATGGATTTTAATTACTTCCTCACCCTACCCTGCCACATTCAATAACTTGTGCATATATATAGCCAGGTCTCTGGAAGTCCCCATACACCACATCAACCCTCTCCATTAATTTATCAAACGCTCAGTCAAGTTGGTTAAACATGATTTGCCTTTCATAAATTTATACTGGTCTCCCTCAATTAATGCACATGCCTAAATGACTGTTAATTTGGTCCCAGCTTATAGTTTCAAAAGCTTTTCTACTATTGAGGTTAAACTGACTAGCTTGTAGTGCTGGGTTTGCTCATACACTCTTTTTTGGGTAGGACGGTTGCAATTCGCCAGTTCTCTGATACCACCTCTATATCCATGGAGCATTGGAAGATTATGGCAAGTACTTCCGCCATTTACACCCGCACCTCCTTCAGCATCCCATCCAATCATGGTGACTTTTCAATTTTAAGTAATACAAGTCTTTCTAAAATCTCCTCTATCGGGCTTTAGCCCAGCTAGTATATCAACTACCTTCACTTTCACTATGAATTTGACAGCATCATCTTCCCTGGTTAAGACTGATGCAAAGTACTCATCTAATACCTTAGCCATGCCTTTGCCACCATTCACAGATCCCCTCTTTGGTCCTTAATCGGCTCTACCCGTCCTGTTACTACTCCCTTTCACTATTTATATGCTTATGGAAGATTTCTGGAATCCTTTTTTATGCTAGCTGCCAGTCTCTCATTATACCCTTTCTTTCTGCCTCTCATTTTCTTTTAAACCTCCCCTCTGAACCTTATATTCAGCCTGGTTCTCTCAAATATTATTCACCTGACATTTGTCATGCGCACCTCTTTTCTGCCTCACCTTGCTCTCTAAATCATGAAAACGAAGGCACAATAGAGCGGATGCTGGAAATTGGAAATTAAACAAAACACCTAGGGAAGAGCCGAGGTTGAAGGTATGCAGGTATTTGCGAGAGCTGAGGAGTAAGAATTCAGTTTCCTGCACATGTAACTGAAGGAGAATTCACTTCATCATTAATGACAAACAAGCAGGGCAGTCACTCTCATTTCATCACTATTGTACAATCTTGAGCTCGTATTTCAAAGAAATTAAAGTGAGTACGCTGAACTGTTTTTGAAGCAGGATACAATATCAAGTGTCAGCCTAACATATTCTCGTGGTTTATGATATAATTGATTGAAATTTTAACATTTAATTACTCCATTGCAATGAATTCAAAGTATTCAATATTTTCTGCATTGTCGGCCATCAACATTTTCCTACTGCCCTTACAAACAGCAGGCCCTATCTCTAAGCTTATCTGAAGAATTGGATTCAACAACTGATAAAAACTATGGTATCCCTTCATTACAGTGCTCGCTTAGAAAATAATGTTTCATTTCAAAAACACTTTCATTAGTACTAGAGGCAAGCGAATGGTTGCCATAGAAGTTGGTTCAAGGGATCAATATTCAAATAGAAAGGAGGTCTCATTGTCACATTGTAATTCAAGAACCGTCAACATTTCAATGATCCAAAGATTAAACAGCAGCACCCGAATTCATTAACATTTATTGCATAGTAATCAATTGGAATATATAATTAAAGGTTGATAATGATGGATTGCGACTTCCGGGTGCGGCGATGACCAGCTGAGTCGCACGTTTCGGCAGCTCCCTGTGAAACGGACTTTTGGGCTCTTGATAGGAGCCCCAACGGCAATTTTGACGGCTAAAAACACTGTGCGGTAAACCAGAAGGGAATCCCCCCTGGATACGGATGGAAAAAGGAGGAGAGAGTGGCCAGATTGCAGTGGATCCTTTAGAACAGCGGCAAGGAAGGCAAGCAAAAACCAAGATGGCGTCGGAAGGTGGCAGTTTAACATGGGGCCCTGAACAACAAGAGTTCTTGAAATGCTGTGTGGAAGAGATCAAAAAGGAAATGAAGAAAGAGCTGTTGGCCCCGATACTACAAGCGATCGAAGGGCTAAAGGAGGAACAAAAGACCCAGGAGCGGGAGCTTCGGGTCGTGAAGGCAAAGGCAGCCGAGAATGAGGACGATATACAGGGCCTGGTGGTGAAGACGGAGACGCAGGAGGCACATCAGAAACGATGTGTGGAAAGGTTGGAGGCACTGGAAAACAACGCAAGGAGGAACAACCTGAGGATTCTTGGTCTTCCTGAAGGTGTGGAGGGAGCGGACGTCGGGGCATATGTGAGCACGATGCTGCACTCGTTAATGGGAGCGGAGGCCCCGGCGGGTCCGTTGGAGGTGGAGGGAGCATACCGAGTGATGGCGCGAGGACCGAGAGCAGGAGAAATTCCCAGAGCCATAGTGGTGAGATTCCTCCGTTTTAAGGTTGGAGAAATGGTCCTTAGATGGGCGAAGAAAACTCGGAGCAGTAAATGGGAGAACGCGGTGATCCGCGTTTATCAAGACTGGAGTGCGGAGGTGGCGAGAAGGAGGGCGAGCTTTAATCGGGCCAAGGCGGTGCTTCATAAAAAGAAGATAAAATTTGGAATGCTGCAACCGGCAAGACTGTGGGTCACATATCGAGGGAGGCACCACTACTTTGAGACGGCGGATGAAGCGTGGACTTTTATTGTGGAAGAAAAACTGGAATGAGCGGGTTATTAAAAAGAACGTTCGAACAAAGTGGTGGGGCGAATGTGGGGGGCAAAGAGGGGTTTTATGTACTAATCCTGCGATGTGGTAACTTTTCTCTCTCCCACAGGTGGTGATGGGGGGAGGAGGGGAGGTGGAGGAGATGGGGCGTTGGCCATTGGGGGCGGGGCCAAGGGAGAAGCGCGGGCTTGGTTCCCGCGCTATGATAATCATGGCGGGAATAGAGAAGCAGGAAGGAGGGGGCGTCGCACGGTGCGAGCCGAGGTCACGGGGGGAAGCCGAGGTCAGCCAGAGTTTGCTGACTTCTGGGAGCAACATGGGGGGAGTAATTACGCTAGCGGGGGATCTTGCGGGGGGGGGTGGGTGGGGGGAATTACTGGGTTGCTGCTGCTGGGGAGAGGGGGGAGCTGGTATGGGAGAGGATGGGCGGGGGGGGGCACCGCCTGGGGGAGATACAGCTGCGTGGGAACCGGGTGAGGAGCTGGAAAAAGGTGATGGCTAATCGACAAGGGGGGGGGGGGGGGGGGTGTGGTAGGAAGACCCCCAACTCGGCTGATCACGTGGAACGTGAGAGGGCTGAACGGGCCGATAAAGAGGGCACGGGTACTCGCACACCTTAAGAAACTTAAGGCAGATGTGGTTATGTTACAGGAAACGCACCTGAAACTGATAGACCAGGTTAGGCTACGCAAAGGATGGGTGGGGCAGGTGTTCCATTCGGGGCTAGATGCGAAAAACAGGGGGGTGGCTATATTAGTGGGGAAGCGGGTAATGTTCGAGGCAAAGACTATAGTGGCGGATAACGGGGGCAGATACGTGATGGTGAGTGGCAAACTACAGGGGGAGACGGTGGTTTTGGTAAACGTATATGCCCCGAACTGGGATGATGCCAATTTTATGAGGCGGATGCTAGGACGCATTCCGGACCTAGAGATGGGAAAGCTGATAATGGGGGGAGATTTTAATACGGTGTTGGAACCAGGGCTGGATAGGTCGAAGTCCAGGACTGGAAGGAGGCCGGCAGCAGCCAAGGTACTTAAAGATTTTATGGAGCAGATGGGAGGTGTAGACCCGTGGAGATTTAGCAGACCTAGGAGTAAGGAGTTCTCGTTTTTCTCCTATGTCCATAAAGTCTACTCGCGAATAGACTTTTTTGTGCTGGGTAGGGCATTGATCCCGAAGGTGAGGGGAACGGAGTATACGGCTATAGCCATTTCGGATCACGCTCCACACTGGGTGGACTTGGAGATAGGGGAGGAAACAGGAGGGCGCCCACCCTGGAGAATGGACATGGGACTAATGGCAGATGAGGGGGTGTGTCTAAGGGTGAGGGGGTGCATTAAGTACTTGGAACTCAATGATAATGGGGAGGTCCAGGTGGGAGTGGTCTGGGAGGCGTTGAAGGCGGTGGTTAGAGGGGAGCTGATATCAATAAGGGCACATAAAGGGAAGCAGGAGAGTAAGGAACGGGAGCGGTTGCTGCAAGAACTTTTGAGGGTGGACAGACAATATGCGGAAGCACCGGAGGAGGGACTGTACAGGAAAAGGCAAAGGCTACATGTAGAATTTGACTTGCTGACTACAGGCACTGCAGAGGCACAATGGAGGAAGGCACAGGGTGTACAGTACGAATATGGGGAGAAGGCGAGCAGGTTGCTGGCACACCAATTGAGGAAAAGGGGAGCAGCGAGGGAAATAGGGGGAGTGAGGGATGAGGAAGGAGAGATGGAGCGGGGAGCGGAGAGAGTGAATGGAGTGTTCAAGACATTTTATAAAAAATTATATGAAGCTCAACCCCCGGATGGGAGGGAGAGAATGATGGGCTTCTTGGATCGGCTGGAATTTCCCAAGGTGGAAGAGCAGGAAAGGGTGGGACTGGGAGCACAGATCGAGGTAGAAGAAGTGGTGAAAGGAATTAGGAGCATGCAGGCGGGAAAGGCCCCGGGACCGGATGGATTCCCAGTCGAATTCTATAGAAAATATGTGGACTTGCTCGCCCCGGTACTGACGAGGACCTTTAATGAGGCAAAGGAAAGGGGACAACTGCCCCCGACTATGTCTGAAGCAACGATATCGCTTCTCTTAAAGAAGGAAAAGGACCCGCTACAATGCGGGTCCTATAGACCTATTTCCCTCCTAAATGTAGATGCCAAGGTCCTGGCCAAGGTAATGGCAATGAGAATAGAGGAATGTGTCCCGGGGGTGGTCCACGAGGACCAAACTGGGTTTGTGAAGGGGAGACAGCTGAACACGAATATACGGAGGTTGTTAGGGGTAATGATGATGGCCCCACCAGAGGGAGAAACGGAGATAGTAGTGGCGATGGATGCCGAGAAAGCATTTGATAGAGTGGAGTGGGATTATTTGTGGGAGGTGTTGAGGAGATTTGGTTTTGGAGAGGGGTATGTTAGATGGGTGCAGCTGTTGTATAGGGCCCCAGTGGCGAGCGTGGTCACGAATGGACGGGGATCTGCATATTTTCGGCTCCATAGAGGGACAAGGCAGGGATGCCCTCTGTCCCCATTATTGTTTGCACTGGCGATTGAGCCCCTGGCGATAGCGTTGAGGGGTTCCAAGAAGTGGAGGGGAGGACTTAGGGGAGGAGAAGAGCACCGGGTATCATTGTATGCGGACGATTTGCTACTATACGTGGCAGACCCGGCGGAGGGGATGCCAGAAATAATGCGGATACTTGGGGAGTTTGGGGATTTTTCAGGGTATAAATTGAACATGGGGAAAAGTGAGTTGTTTGTGGTGCATCCAGGGGAGCAGAGTAGAGAAATAGAGGACCTACCGTTGAGGAAGGTAACAAGGGACTTTCGTTACCTGGGGATCCAGATAGCTAAGAATTGGGGCACATTGCATAGGTTAAATTTAACGCGGTTGGTGGAACAGATGGAGGAGGATTTCAAGAGATGGGATATGGTATCCCTGTCAATGGCAGGGAGGGTGCAGGCGGTTAAGATGGTGGTCCTCCCGAGATTCCTCTTTGTGTTTCAGTGCCTCCCGGTGGTGATCACGAAGGCTTTTTTAAAAAGGATTGAAAAGAGCATCATGGGTTTTGTGTGGGCCGGGAAGACCCCGAGAGTGAGGAAGGGATTCTTACAGCGTAGCAGGGATAGGGGGGGGGGGCTGGCACTACCGAGCCTAAGTGAGTATTATTGGGCCGCTAATATTTCAATGGTGAGTAAGTGGATGGGAGAGGAGGAGGGAGCGGCGTGGAAGAGATTAGAGAGGGCGTCCTGTAGGGGGACTAGCCTACAGGCTATGGTGACAGCCCCATTGCCGTTCTCACCGAGGAACTACACCACAAGCCCGGTGGTGGTGGCTACAGTGAAGATTTGGGGACAGTGGAGACGGCATAGGGGAAAGACTGGAGCCTTGGGGGGGTCCCCGATAAGAAACAACCATAGGTTTGCCCCGGGGGGAATGGATGGGGGATATGGAATGTGGCAAAGAGCAGGAATAACGCAACTGAAAGATCTGTTTGTGGATGGGAAGTTCGCGAGTCTGGGAGCGCTGACCGAGAAATATGGGTTGCCCCAAGGGAATGCATTCAGGTATATGCAACTGAGGGCTTTTGCGAGGCAACAGGTGAGGGAATTCCCGCAGCTCCCGACACAAGAGGTGCAGGACAGAGTGATCTCAAAGACATGGGTGGGGGATGGTAAGGTGTCAGATATATATAGGGAAATGAGGGACGAAGGGGAGACTATGGTAGATGAACTAAAAGGGAAATGGGAAGAAGAGCTGGGGGAGGAGATCGAGGAGGGGCTGTGGGCAGATGCCCTAAGCAGGGTAAACTCGTCGTCCTCATGTGCCAGGCTAAGCCTGATTCAGTTTAAGGTATTACACAGGGCGCATATGACTGGAGCACGGCTCAGTAAATTTTTCGGGGTGGAGGATAGGTGTGCGAGGTGCTCGAGAAGCCCAGCGAATCATACCCATATGTTTTGGTCATGCCCGGCACTACAGGGGTTTTGGATGGGGGTGACAAAGGTGCTTTCAAAAGTAGTGGGGGTCCGGGTCGAACCAAGCTGGGGGTTGGCTATATTTGGGGTTGCACAAGAGCCGGGAGTGCAGCAGGCGAGAGAGGCCGATGTTTTGGCCTTTGCGTCCCTAGTAGCCCGGCGCAGGATATTGCTAATGTGGAAAGAAGCCAAGCCCCCGGGGGTGGAGACCTGGATAAATGACATGGCAGGGCTTATAAAGCTAGAGCGGATTAAGTTCGTTCTAAGGGGGTCGGCTCAAGGATTCACCAGGCGGTGGCAACCGTTCGTCGAATACCTCGCAGAAAGATAGATGGAAGGGAAAAAAGAAGGCAGCAGCAGCAGCCCAGGATCGGGGAGGAACCAGAAGGACTCTCAGGGTTGTTAATATATACTGTATAATATGTATAGGTCGTTGCTACAGATAATTATATATTGGACTGTTAAATTATATTTTTGGAGAGTGTTACTTGTGACAAGGCAGTTGCCAATTAGGGCTAGTTTTCATTTTTGTTATTTATTATTTATTCATTTTTTGTTTATAAAATAGGTCATTGTTATTTGTGTTGTTATAATATTGTGTAAAGGATGCACAATGTACTGTGTTGGTTGACCAAAAATTTTCAATAAAATATTTAATAAAAAAAAGCTAATGGTGGATTGCCTTCTCAATCTTGCACCTCGCCTGAGGTGTGGTGAACCTCAGGTTAATTCACCACCTGTCAGCTCTCCCCTCAAAGGAGAAAGCAGCCCATGGCGATTTTACCTTGCCTAGATCTAACTAACTTAAATTATAGTTTTATGAATAAAAACAAACAACTCGGGTTACATCATTTATAATTAACAATTTATGTACCTGAAAAACACCATTTGAAATATCACTTTGAATTATTGTTAATGGATTTCAAAAATATAATTTTTAAAATTGCCCAATCCCCAGGTTTCACCACTCCTTCCTTTCTTGAGGATCTTGAATTATTGGAGGCCTCAATTTAATGGGTATGCCCCCTTGCACTGTAGCCTTGTAGCTCTTCTTCTAGGTGGTAAATACCATCAGGCTATCAACAACGGAGATCATCAGAGTCATACTGAAACCTCAACCAAAGTCCAAACATACAATAATCCATTCTAATAAGTGAATAAAAAGGAATAGATTATTTGTTTTCTTACACTCTCCTTCTTCCAGGCCCCTATGCTTTCACAGGCTTAGTACTGCCATTTCAGAACAAACAACCATAACTTGTATTTCACGTAATAAAACATCCCAAGGTAATTCACAGGAGTCTTAAGCAATAATTGTCACCAAGGTAGGCAAGATAATATTAGGACAGAGCTTGGGCAAGGAGGCAGGTTTTAAGAAGTATCTTAAAGAGCCATAAAGTTTTTACAGCACAGAAAGAGGCCCTTCAGCCACGGAAAGAGGTGTAAAGAGATTTAGGAAAGGAATTCCAAAGCTTTAGGGCTTTGACATCTGAAGACATGGCTGTCAATACCAGGTTAAAGTCCAACCGGTTTGTTTGGAGTCACTAGCTTTCACTAACTTTGCGCTCCGAAAGCTAGTGAGTCCAAACAAACCTGTTGGACTTTAACCTGGTGTTGTAAGACTTCTTACTGTGCTCACCCCAGTCCAACGCCGGCATCCCCACATCATGGCTGTCAATGTTAGGACAATTAAAATTGGTTTGCTCAGGAGGCCAGAATTGGAGCAGGGAAAATTTCTGAGGGTCTGGAGGCGATGGCAGAGATAGATCATGGAGGGATTTGTAGACAAGAATGAGAATTTTGAAAATCAAGACATTGCTTAAATGAGAGCCAATTCAGATCACCGAACAGTGCAAGCTTAAACATGGATTACCTCAAAATTACAGAGAACATAGCATGTGAGTGTGGTAGTATGCATTAGGGGTCATGTGGGACTGTGAAGCCGTGATGTCATTGGCTGACAGATCCCGGGTCCTGGTTGGACATTGACCTCTAGCTCCGCCCTGAAGGTGGAGTATAAGTACCAGGAGTCCTCCCCCGCAGGCAGTCTACTACTGAACTGCGGGGGAACAGTCACGCTTAATAAAGCCTCATCGACTTCACTCTATTCGTCTCTCGGAGTCTTTGTGCGCTACAGTGAGGTCAGGCAGGAATGTGTTGAGATCGTCACCTAGAGATAACAAAGACGTGAAAGAGGGTTTCAGCAGCAGAGTAGCTTCGGCAAGGATCGAATCAGGTGATGTTACAGAGGTGGAAGCAGGTGGTCTTTAGTGGTGGCACACTGTGTTATCAGAAGCACATTTGAGGATCAACTATGACACTAGGGTTGGGAATAGTCTGGTTCAGCCTCAAACAGTTGCCAGAGAGAGGGATAGAGTAGGCGACTTGGGAACAGTATTTGTGGTGGGGACCGAAGACAATTGCTCTGGTCTTCCCAGTATTTAGTGGAAGATATGTCTGCTCATCCAGTTCTGGATTCCAGACAGGTTTGACAATTTAGAGACAACATAGGGGTTGGGGGAGGTGGTGGGGGTGTTAAAGTTGGGACATCAGCATACTGGTTGGAATCAATGGTGTGTCTTTGGTGAATGTTGCTAAGGGGCAGCATGTAGATGAAAAAAAGAATGAGATCAAGGATAGCTAGGGACCATGATAGGAGAAAACCAGAGGTAACAGTGTGTGAGAAGGAAGAGAAACCAACAGGTGATTCTCTAGCTAATGCTTGGCACACAAAGAGACAGACAACAGCACTACAAACTGATTCTCTCCGCTGTTCCAATGGGCCTCAACTTGCACAGTAGTTCAGCTGAGATTTGGAACACAACAGATCAAACCGGCACTCTACTATTGTCACGACTGTGTGTGATATGCCAGTCTCTGATGATAAGTGAATATTTTATCAGAATGACCTTTGGCCATAACATGCTATAATTTTAAGAACAATGCTGTTTTTCATAATTATATACTGCGCCAACTTCAATTTAAAGAAATACTTAAGTCTATTCAAACACTACATAATGTTATACATTCTAAACTAGATCTATTGACTTTTCTGTGCCTTTGCATTCCCGTTTGTCACTGTGATGAGTGCTTTGAAATTGCTAAATAGTGGCAGCCTAAAGTAATTCACATTTAGTGAATTTCCTCCGTTGAGATCGTAAAAGGGGCTGGTTTAGCACAGCGGGCTAAATAGCTGGCTTGCAATGCAGAACAATGCCAGCAGTGCGGGTTCAATTCCCATACCGGCCTCCCCGAACAGGTGCCGGAATGTGGCAAGTAGGGGCTTTTCACAGTAACTTCATCCGAAGCCTACTTGTGACAATAAGCGATTATTATTATTATTAGTGACATTTCTGCACCAGTGATGACATGATTGTAAACAATTCTTTTCTTTTCCCAAAAAATATTCATAGTCCTCTAACCCAGGTCATTAATCAATCTGTATTAAAGTTCTGCGTTTCAGAAGGAGTACTGCAATACAAATTGAGGCAGCATATGTTTTTTTTTCTTGGCCCCACCACCAAAGTATCAGCAGGAACACAGGTAAATGAGTATTTTTAGCATTGCTTGACCAATTCCTACTGGTTGCTGACACTCTGCCTACATATCTAGAAATATTCCTACATTGTTGCGCAGTATAAACCTCCTCTTTGGGTAAGGTTCAAAAGTAGAACAACTGCTATATGATTCTTTTTAGCCATGTCAGTTTGCAAATTAGTCCTGTAGTATAAATGAATTTTGAACTGAAGTAATCAAAACATGCTGCCAAATATTTTATTAGTTGCATTAAATGCAACAGTAATGCCAGATTAAGAACTTAGAGACAATCTTAAATTGTGCGGATGTGCGGAGTCTGCACATCCTCCCCGTGTGTGCGTGGGTTTCCTCCGGGTGCTCCGGTTTCCTCCCACAGTCCAAAGATGTGCAGGTTAGGTGGATTGGCCATGATAAATTGCCCTTAGTGTCCAAAATTGCCCTTAGTGTTGGGTGGGGTTACTGGGTTAAGGGGATAGGGTGGCGGTGTTGACCTTGGGTAGGGTGCTCTTTCCAAGAGCCGGTGCAGACTCGATGGGCCGAATGGCCTCCTTCTGCACTGTAAATTCGATGATAATCTATGATTAAACACTGTACAGAGAATTACATATTGGGAAATGTTGAAATACAAAGGGACCTGGGTGCCCTTGTAGACCAGCTACTGAAAACAAGCATGCAGTACAGCAAGTAGTTCGGAAGGTAACTGCTATGTTGGCCTTCTTTCATTGCAAGAGGATTTAAGTAGGGGAGCAAGGATGTCTTACTGCAGCTGTACGGGGCCTTTTTGAGACCACATCTGGAATATTGTGTGCAGTTTTGGTCTTCTTACTCAAGAAAGGATATACTTGCCTTAGAGGGAACGCTGCAAAGGTTCACCAAACTGATTCCTGGGATGGCAGGACTGTCGTATGAGGAGAGATTGGGTCAACTGGACCTGTATTCACTGGAGTTTAGAAGAATGAGAGGGGGTCTCATTGAAACACAAAATTCTGACAGGGTTGAACAGACTAGATGCAGGGACCATGTTCACCCTGGCTGGGGTTCTAGAACAAGGGGTCACAGTCTCAGGATATAGGGTAGGCCATTTAGGACTGAGATGAGGAGAAATTTCTTCACCCCGATGATAGGGAACCTGTGAAATTCTCTATCGCAGAATGCTCTGGGCAGCAAGTCACTGAATATATATTTAAGGACATAGATAAGACTTCTAGACACAAGAGGTTTCAAGAGGCACAGGGAGAGAGTGGGAGTATGGCATTGAGATAAAGGATCAGCCATGATCAGACTGAATTGTGCGGCAGGCTTGAAGGGCCAAATAGCCAATCCTGCTCCTATTTTCTATGAGTAGGACTTTCTGGCCCTTCCCACCGATCGACACCCCACAGTGGGTCCTATGTGGCGGGGCGGACAATTCATGCAAACACCATAGACTATGGCAGGATGGAAGGTCCCATCAGCTGACATCAGGCGGGAAAGTCCGCCACAGTGTGTCATAAAATCCTGGCCTATTATTCTATCCGAATTTCAGCAGGATACACTTCCTCTTTTGTGTACATATTAATCCGTCATGAAATTCACACAGTATCACTGAGGCACATGAAGAAAAAGGAAGAAACAAAGAAATCAATCAATCAATCCTGGACTTGTGCATGGCAATTCTTCCGCATTTTAAAATCATATTTAAAAATCCTCCAACTTACAACATAACTGTGTACACACTATTCCAATGAACTACGGTTATATTGTTGGCAGCCTGACCAGAGTAAAAATAAACACTTCAATAAAATGCAACATGCAAACACATAACAAGATACATGAGGAACAGCATGCATCATTACAGAGCTTGCAAGTTAGAATTGATCAAAGCTACAGCAACCTGCTTAAAACAATAATGAAATTGGAAAGTCTGAATCGAGTGGTGTGCATCAAGTTCAGCACCCACTGTCCCGGTTTTTGGACGCGAACAAAATATACCATTAGGAAAACACCAAATGCATAGCTTCAGAATACATTTGTCTGGATTAAAAGTTACTGTTCACATACAACCAACTTTCGGAAGTAGAGAGAGGCTTTCCCTGACTTCAGGCTAATGACCAACAAAATTGAATGAGCAGACTCAAGTAACCAAATAATCTACATCTGCGTTTATGTTGCGCTGATCTATCCGATTGAGGTATTGCTTAATACGCAAGAGTCCTTCATGTTCCTTCTTGTTTATTCCCTATCTATTCCCTTGTTTTCCCTTTTCTTTTATGAAAATTAAATGAAAATTGCTTATTGTCACGAGTAGGCTTCAATTAAGTTTTTTTTGCCATTACACTTTTGATCGATGAATGTTGAATAGCCCTGCGACTTTAAGGCAAAACAGCCTGCAAGGTGCAGCCTTTAATTCAAACAAGCAGATTCCAGAAGGCTGTGCTGTTCTAGACTGGTGATTGGAGATTGGCTGGCCTCAGTGCTGACTCAGTTTGATTGCTGTGGCTGATGGCCAATGAATTGGTCATAGGCTGTGCTCTGTCTGGTATCAGATGGTGATAGGGTCTGATCCCACAGAAATGGTTCAGAGACCTAAAGAGCTTTCAGTTTTGTTTTGGCAGCTTAGAGGGAAGGCCCACTCTCTTTTTCTCCAGAAAGATTGTGTGTTTCTGACCTGGCAGAAAGCCCAAATTAATCGGTTTACAGAACCATTATAGGGTGTGCATGAAAGAACATAGAACATAACAGCGCAGTACAGGCCCTTCGGCCCTCGATGTTGCGCCGTCCTGTGAAACCACTCTAAAGCCCATCTACACTATTCCCTTATCGTCCATATGTCTATCCAATGACCATTTGAATGCCCTTAGTGTTGGCGAGTCCACTACTGTTGCAGGCAGGGCATTCCACGCCCTTACTACTCTCTGAGTAAAGAACCTACCTCTGACATCTGTCCAATATCTATCTCCCCTCAATTTAAAGCTATGTCCCCTCGTGCTAGACATCACCATCCAAGGAAAAAGGCTCTCACTGTCAACCCTATCTAATCCTCTGATCATCTTGTATGCCTCAATTAAATCACCTCTTAACCTTCTTCTCTCTAACGAAAACAGCCTCATGTCCCTCAGCCTTCCCTCATAAGATCTTCCCTCCATACCAGGCAACATTCTGGTGAATCTCCTCTGCACCCTTTCCAATGCTTCCACATCCTTCCTATAATGCGGCGACCAGAATTGCATGCAATACTCCAAATGCGGCCGCACCAGAGTTTTGTACAGCTCCAACATGACCTCATGGCTCCGAAACTCAATCACTCAATAAAAGCTAACACACCATACGCCTTCTTAACAACCCTCTCAACCTGGGTGGCAACTTTCAGGGATCTATGTACATGGACACCGAGATCTCTCTGCTCATCCACACTATCAAGAATCTTACCATTAGTCCAATACTCTGTCTTCCTGTTATTCCTTCCAAAATGAATCACCTCGCACTTTTCTGCATTATACTCCATTTGCCACCTCTCAGCCCAGCTCTCCAGCTTATCTATGTCCCTCTGTAACTTGTAACATCCTTCCGCACTGTCCACAACTACACCGACTTTAGTGTCACCTGCAAATTTACTCATCCATCCTTCTACGCCCTCCTCCAGGTCATTTATAAAAATGACAAACAGCAGTGGTCCCAAAACAGATCCTTGTGGTACACCACTAGTAACAGGACTCCAGTCGGAACATTTCCCATCAGCCACCACCCTCTGTCTTCTTCCAGCTAGCCAACTTCTGATCCAAACTGCTAAATCACCCTGAATCCCATGCCTCCGTATTTTCTGCAGCAGCCTACCGTGGGGAACCTTATCAAACGCTTTACTGAAATCCATATACACCACATCAACTGCTTTTCCCTCATCCACCTGTTTGGTCACCTTCTCAAAGAACTCAATAAGGTTTGTGAGGCACGACCTACCCATCACAAAACCGTGTTGAATATCTCTAATCAAATTATTCCTTTCCAGATGATTATACATCCTATCTCTTATAAACCTTTCCAAGGCTTTGCCCACAACAGAAGTAAGGTTCACTGGTCTATAGTTACCGGGGTTGTCTCTACTCCCCTTCTTGAACAAGGGGACAACATTTGCTATCCTCCAGTCTTCTGGCACTATTCCTGTAGACAAAGAGGACTTAAAGATCAAAGCCAAAGGCTCAGCAATCTCCTCCCTAGCTTCCCAGAGAATCCTAGGATAAATCCCATCTGGCCCAGGGAGTTATCTATTTTCACACTTTCCATAATTGCTAACACCTCCTCCTTCTGAACCTCAAGCCCTTCTAGTCTAGTAGCCTGAATCTCAGTATTCTCCTCGACAACATTGTCTTTTCCCTGTGTGAATATGGACGAAAAATATTCATTTAGCACCTCTCCTATCTCCTCGGACTCCACGCACAACTTCCCACCACTGTCCTTGACTGGCCCTACTCTTACCCTAGTCATTCTTTTATTCCTGGCATATCTATAGAAAACTTTAGGGTTATCCTTGATCCTACCTGCCAAAGATTTCTCATGTTCCCTCCTGGCTCTTCTTAGCTCTTTAGGTCCTTCCTAGCTAACTTGTAACTCTTGAGCGCCCTAACTGAACCTTCCTGTCTCATCTTTACATAAGCCTCCTTCTTCCTCTTGACAAGTGTTTTGACTGCTTTAGTAAACCACGGTTCCCTCGCTCGACCACTTCCTCCTCCCTGCTGACAAGTACATACTTATCAAGGACACGCAGTAGCCGTTCCTTGAACAAGCTCCACATTTCCATTGTGCCCATCCCCTGCAGTTTTCCTCTCCATCCGATGCATCCTAAGTCTTGCCTCATCGCATCATAATTGCCTTTCCCCCAGATATAACTCTTGCCCTGCGGTATATACCTATCTCTTTCCATCACTAAAGTAAACGTAGTAGAATTGTGGTCACTATCACCAAAGTGCTCACCTACCTCCAAATCTAACACCTGTCCTGTTTCATTACCCAGTACGAAATCCAATATGGCCTCGCTTCTCATTGGCCTATCTACATACTGTGTCACACATTGGACAAAAACGGACCCATCTAATGTACTCGAACTATAGCGTTTCCAGTCAATATTTGGAAAGTTAAAGTCCCCCATAACAACTACACTGTTGCTTTCGCTCCTATCCAGAATCGTCTTTGCAATCCTTTCCTCTACATCTCTGGAACCTTTCGGAGGCCTATAGAAAACCCCTAAAAGGGTGACCTCTCCTTTCCTGTTTCAGAAGGAAAGGATTAGAATCTGATAACTCTCTCCAGAAATGACCAGCTGATTCTCACGAAAAGGCCAGAATGAGAACCAACTCTCTGCAGTAAAGGCTGGCATGAACCAACCAATTCTTTCTTCAGAAAAGGCAAAGGCCTTGAAGCAAAGCTGGATGTGAAGCAAGGGGCCTCTCCAGGAGAAACTGAGAGTAATATTGCTAAACTGCAAGGAAGATCATTGCTGGCTATAAACCAGAGACTTTAGTTCACAAGCATACTGTGGAGAAAGCATGCTGCTAACCACCATTTGAAGCAAAGATTCTTGGGCGGGATTCTCCAATCCCGCGGCAGAGTGCCCACGCCGTCGTAAACACCGTCACGTTTTACGACGGCGTGAACAGCCGCTCCCACGTCTAATTCTGGCCCCGTGCTGGAGCGGTTCGTGCCACTCCAGCTGCAGATCCCGGCGTGAACTGGGCGCCGCGGGATTTGCGCATGCGCAGTTGCGCCGGCGCCAATGAGGACATGCACAGTGGCGCCGGTGCCAACGCGCGCATGCGCAGTGGCCTCCTTCAACGCGCCGGCCCCGATGCAAAATGGCGCAGGGTTACAGAAGCCGGCGCGTAGAAAAGGAGGCCCCCAGTCACAGAGGACGGCCCGCCGATCAGTGGGTCCAGATCACGGGCCAGGACACATCGGAGGCCCGCCCCCGGGATCGCACCCCCCTCCTCCCCAACAGGCCGCCACCCAACCCTTACACGCTGAGGCCCCGCCGGCCCAGAGCAGGTTAGAACGGCGCCGGCGGGATTCGGCTCTTTTCCTATGGCCGCTGTGCCCCTCTGGGCCGGAGAATCAGCGGGCCGGCCGCGTAGAGCGGCCCGCGACCGTGCGCCGCGCCAACCACGCTGGCGCCAATGGCGCCGATTCTCCACACTGCAGAGAATCACATGCCGGTGTCGGGGCGGCGTGGCCCGTTCACAGGGATTCTCCGGGACGGGGCTGGGAGAATCCCGCCCCATATCTTTTGACCTACACCCTTATGATTTTCACCCCTCCCTGTCTGTGTCTTTCTTGGGTGTGGGGTAGAGGGTGGGCCAGTTAAAGGGGGTAGTAGGTTATCTTGCTTGTTTTTCAGTTGCAGTCACTGCATATTTTATCATTGTTTGTGTTCTCAATAAACTGTAATTGTGCTTCTACTTACAAATCTACAAATCTGTGAGTATAATTATTGGGCAACTAATGGCCAAAGACTTCGGGAATTCTTATAAGAATTATTGGTTAATTCACTTGTGACTCCGTTATGAGTGGGGCTGGAATTGACCGCACACTTGCCCAGGGTGTCGTAACAAATAAAATTAATTTCTTAACAATTTGAAGTACAAATTTGGAGTGCTATCATTTAAATTCTCAAAAGCTGGCAATTAGCAAGCCTTCAGTTTGATCACATAATTCACCAGAAGGTTAATAATCGCTTTTATTGAGAATTAATTGTGGGAGGGTAAAAGGGAAAGCAACTGTTTGTAGTATCTGCATGCTCTCTTTGTGACAGGTTGGTTAAGGAATTGTTTGTGTAATAATAAGTAACATTAACAATAAGGTCTCAGGTTCAATTGCCCCTTAATGTCCAGGGATGTGCAGGTTAGGTCATGGGATTACAGGGATAGGGTGGCGTGGACATCGTAGAGTGCTCAATATGATTTTGATTTGTTTTATTGTCACGTGTACAGAGGTACAGTGAAAAGTAATGTTCCGCATGTGGTCCAGACAGATCATTCCATACATGAAAAGAAAATATAGGACATACATAAATACACATTATAAATACACAGACACAGGTATCGGGTGAAGCGTGCAGCAGTGCAGTACTACTCAGTAGAGAAAATGTGTGAAGAGATCAGATCAGTCCATAAGAGGATCGTTTAGGAGTCTGGCAACAGCGGAGAAGAAGCTGTTTTGAATCTGTTAGTGCGTGCTCTCAGACTTTTATATCTCCTGCCCGATGGAAGAAGTTGGAAGAGTGAGTAAGCCGGGTGGGAGAGTTCTTTGATTATGCTGCCCGCTTTCCCAAGGCAACGGAGTTGTAGACAGAGTCAATGGATGGGAGGCAGGTTCGCGTGATGGATTGGGCTGTGTACATGACTGATAGAAATCTAACTTTTATTATATAGTAAGTTTAAAGGAAGAAATGGTTCAGAATTAAAATGGTTTATTAAAATGGTTTATTAAGGTCACACAGTTCAAACATCACAGTGAGAACTGCTGAACAGCATGAGAATGATCAGATTAAAACAGGCCAGACAGAAGCAAGGACACATTTGTAAGTATGAAAATCTGGGCAATGTTCCTAGTCCTGTTTTCATGACAACGGATAAAGATTGGTGGGAACGAAATATCTCAGTCGCACCATATCAAAATTTGATGGACAGACATTTCAATCGAATTGAATGAACTATAATTATTATGACCCAATCACAGCCAGAAAGGGGACAGAACTCCCGGATTGCCGTAGAATCCTGTTCGGTTGGCAGTTGGCAGCACCACCCAAAGGTGGCTGTCCAACCTCTCAGAATCTCTCCAAATGGAGAAAATCGAATTCGCCAGCCGAGGGTCAGACGACGGCTTCCACAGAGCATGGGAGCCATTCACCCAATTGTTCCGGGACCTGATTGTGGCCAATGAACAAACAGAAGAATAGCCAGGTAGCCAAGAATCAGGGGAAAGTAGCCAAGGCGTGAGAGGGAGGGATAGACCAAGGGGGTGGGGGGGGGGGGGGGCAGCTAAACCTAAGAGAAAAGAAAGGTGATCCACAGGAGAAGGGAGGGGAGGGGGGGGTGCGGGGGGGGGGGGGGGAAGAGGGAGGAGACAGGGAACAATAGAGGGGAACCAGAGAGGGGGCGGGGGGGGGGGGGGGGGGGGGGAGGCAAGGAATGGCAGGCGGAAGTATAGCACGGGAAACGATAACAAACTTGGCAAACACAGGAACAGAGAGCATGGAAAATATGGACAAAAGACGGGACAAATGGCCGAAGCGGAGGTGAACACGAGATGACAACGGCAGCGAAAAACGTCCAGGAGAAGCAAATAACAACACCAAAACCAGATCCACTCCCGTATTGCCCTCTCTGTATTGGACATAACCAATGTAATTGTTTCTCCAGAACGCAAATGTATATGTACCTCCCAAGTCCCCTCCCACCACCACCCCCAACCACCCCCCCCCTCCCCCCCCACCAACAAACAGGTGCCTACTTATGTGTCAAAAATAATATTGCCAATTGCTGTTGTTGAGCTAGTGCACAATATCGTACCAGTTTTTTTTCTTTAGTTTTCTTCTCTTCTATGTGTATAAATGTTATTCTGTGTACATAACTGTAAATATACTTTGTTCAAAAGCCCAATAAAAAACATTCATATAAAAAAGGGGACAGAACACATGATGATAGCAATTACCTTAAAGCTAGGTGCCGGTTTTGAACAATTCATCCTGGGATCATCTAACTTCATTTCTGAAACTATTTCCTGAGCTTTGCTTTGAAAGCCATTTTGTTTATTGTCAACTTCTCTGTATTGAGTATTTTGATTTGAAGAAATTAATCAAGAACTGTAATCTGCATTGAATTCTACTCAGTCATCTGTATTTGCTTGGACAAAATGAACTTTCTAAAACTCTGCAATTACAAGAAAACTGACCTGATCAAGAGACATTTTAAAATTGACTGAATAAAGCTACAATTTACTCGACGCATGAAGCTCAGTTTTATGTTCTGTCGAGTAATATATGAGTGCGGCGACACATAAGATATATTAATCAAGTACAGATCTATCAATGACTCTGTAGTTTCTTACGGTCTTGGGTCGAGCAGTTGCCATACCAGGCTGTGATGTAGTCAGATAGGATGCTTTCTATGCACCCTTCAATCGAAGAGCCGGTGCAGACTCAATGGGCTGAATGGCCTCCTTCTGTACTGTAGGGATTCTATGATTCTCTGAAGACTCTGTACACCCAAATTTAATGAGGATGAGCTCCCCTTTATGAAAAGGTTAATGCACAGGATTATTCTGCAAAGCTTGCTGGATAAAAGGAATACCTCTGCTGCATTTAAAATGCATGTTTTTTTTTCTGGAACTCAATCACAATAACATACTGCCATGTCAACTGTAATTTAGGAGCAAGAGACATTTCATTCCTGAGCTTCAGACCACTGACCAACACGATGGTCTCACTGTTCTTTACAAATGTAGCGCGTATGTAATTTTTTTTCCCGGGCCAACGCCATAATTGGAGAAGAACGGCAGACCATGGCCAGGATTCTCCGAAATCCTGGCCAAGTGTTGACGCCGGCGTCAAAACGGCACGAGTGTTACCAGCACCAACAGGCCTCCAGGCCCAGGCATTCACCCCTTCGTAGGGTCTAGAACGGCGCCGGAGTGCTGTGTGCTGCCCCGGCGCCATAAGCCGGCCCTACACGGTCCGCGCATGCGCGCCACGGCCGTCTCGGCACTGGCCCGCGGACAACATGGCGGAGCCCTACAGTGTCCCGGCGCGGAGGAACATAGGCCCCCCCTCGGAATGAGCCCGCCCGCCGAACGGTTGCCCCCGATCGCGAGCCTGGCCACCGTGGAGGCACCCCCCGGGGTCGGCTCTCTCCCCCCCCCCCCACTAGCACAGCCCCCGCAGCCAGAACGCCGCGGTCCCACCGGGTAGGACCATGCATAAACGACGCCGGCGGGACTCGGCCCATCAAGCGCGGAGAATCACCGGGGGGGGGGGCACTTTCAAAGGCCCCCAACCGGCGCCGCGGCTACCGCGCCGGCGCGATTGCTGCCGATTCCACGGTCGCCGGAAAATTGGCGGCCCGGTGTCTGAACGGCATGGCGGGATTTGCGCGCGCGCCCCCCCACCCCCCGGCGATTCTTTGCCCCGACGTGGGATTGGAGAATCCCGGCCCGTAACTCTACCAACCGCGGTTGGCAGGCCAACATGTGCACTTATTAAAAGCTTGACACACTGGACATACCTGACTCCTGATCTTTTGCAGCTTTGGTGGAAGACCACTTAAACCCAAAACCACCACTTGTGGTTCACCAATTCCACTTCCACATGGCCACGCAAGTCCAAGAAGAATCAAACAGTGATTTTTTTGACACCTTTTTGGGAGGTTGGTTGAGACTTGCGAGTTAGGGCCTACTCTGAACGAATCTCTTTACGACCCCATTTTGTCTGCAGGATCCAGGCCACGTAGAAAAAGTCAATAACCAAAATCATGTTGACTTTGCAATGGGCAATTGAGATTGCCACCTTCCACGAGAGCGAGGAGCTGGGAGTCCAAGAGCTATAAAGGATAGAGCTACTGAATCAGGGGCAGTCCCGGCCAGAGGATTGGGAGTCCCGGCTGTGGGGTTCCTGCCACTGCAGAGCAACTGCAGAGCGCAGGGACAAATCTGTGGAGCAGAGGTACACAGGTAGACATCCAGGCCCAAGGCCCAGTGGGTCATGCGTGACCTGCCTGCCCACTGCCCCTCCAACCGGTTCCAGCCCCCTTGTGATAGGGCATACGATGTTGTTGACCACAAGGAGGACCCTTACCAACAACTCCACAGTGTTAAGGCACCCCGAGTTGCCACAATTCAAGTGTCCCTTTTGGTCAATGGGCACCCCATCGACATGGAGCTGGATACTGGAGCAGCTGTGTCCAAGATCAGCCGTCGCATATTTGAGGGCATCCACACCGGCCTCCACACATTGACACTCCGCGACACCGAGGCCGAGTTGGCCACTTACACCGGAGAGCCGTTGACCATTGAGGGCATCGCCCAGGTACCGGTGATTTCTGGGCACCAATCCGCTAACCTACCATTGGTGGTAGTCCATGGTGGGGGACCGTCGACGGCCAGGGAGATGAGATGCCAGACTCCGTTTTCTCGGATCCTGACTCGGACTCCGACATAGACATCCAGCCGCAGGAGACAGAGATCCACGGCATCGACACCGATATCCGCATCCGCTCCTCCTCAGACATTAGCCCCGCTGGTCCAGCCTCGACGCTTAGTGTGGAAGTGCCGCTCACCGATCAGTTATACACCACCAACAGCAGGCAAAACAGACAAAGGGTCCTGCGGATCGGCCTGAAGACATGGTCATTTTTCCTGGACTGGGGGGGGGGGGGGGGGGGGGGGGTTGTTTATCAACCCCTGGGATGTAGGGAGTGTGCCCCATCTGATTCGCATTAACTCGTGACGAGTATGAACTCCCCCAGTAATTGGGGGCGGAGTTTCCCCATTAACAGAGAAGGCTCCACAGTTTAAAAACCCTGGTCTGGATGCAGGACGGGGAGAGTGAGCCTTCAGGGTGTGAGTGTTTAGTAGTGTATCTTAATAAATCTTGGATTCTACAATGTAAAAAATGGTCTAATCTAATTACCGAGTGACTCCTACCTAGTATGTATATCTTAGTGCGAGTCAAGAGAAGGCATCAGCCTGAAATGTTAACTGCTTTTCTCTCCGCAGATGCTGACCCGCTGAGTATTACCAGCATTTTCAGTTTTTGTTTCAGATTTCCAACATCTACAGTACTTTGTTTCTATATAAATACAAGACCTTTTCTCGTTTTACTCCAAGTGGTATACTTGCACAGTACAAATCCCAGATTTTTTTGCATGCCTTCATCGTGATGATAATTTGCCAGACAGTTATCATGTGTGGAACTCGTACTTTTGTCCATTTAGAGCAGTAGGCATACTGGAATGAACACAGAGGATCAATTAAGCATTAATTTGCTTATGGACAATCATGGGCATTCTTAACTTCATTTCCCAAGTAATTTCAAATTTGATCATACAGCCTGTTGACCTTGCTCCACCATTCAATAGGATCATGGCTGAGCTTGGTTTCAACTCTCATGCCCGCGTCCCATATCCTTTGCTTCACTGAGACACCAACAATCTGTCTATCTCAGCCTTAATTATGGCACATCCACAACCTTCTGGGGTAGAGAAATGGAAAGATACTCAACTCTTTGAGTGAAGAAATATATTTTCATATCAGTCCTAAATGATCAGCCCCTTATTCTGAAACTGTCCCCAACCAGAGAAAACAAACTCTCAGTATATATCCTGTTAAGTCCCGTCATAATCTTGATTTTTGTAAAACATGAGATCACCTCTCCTTTTTCTAAACTTCAGAGAATATAGACTCAATTTGCTCAGCCTCTCATCGTAGGACAACCTTCTCATCCCTAGGACCAATCTGGTGAAGATTTGTTGTATTTCCTCGAATGCAAGTCTATCCTGTCTCAAGTATGGAGATCAAAACTGCACACAGTAATTCCAGGTGTGGTCTCACCAAAACCCGCACAACTGTAGCAAGACTGTTTTATTCTTCTACTCCAATCCCATTGCAAAAAAGGACTACAGGGCATTTGCTTCCTTAACTGCTGGCTAACTTTTTACTCCTTGCATGAGCACACCCAAATCTCTCTGAATATCAATATTTACAAGCTTCACACCATTTAAAAAACATTCTGATCTTCTATTCTTACGACCAAAGTGAATGAGCTCTCACTTCCCTACATTACACTCCATCTGCCGCCTTTTTGCCTATTCACTTGACTGCCTGTATCTCGTTGCAGCCTCTTTATGTCCTCCTCAAAGCTTGTATTCTCACCTAACATTGTATCCTCAGTAAAATGTAATATATTGCTCTGTTTCTTCATCTAAGTTATTAATATAGGTTGTAAATAGCTGAGGCCCCAGCAAGGATCCTTGCAGCACTCCACTAGTCACAACCTGCCAACTTGAAAATGCCCCATCTATCCCTGCTCTCTGCTTCCTGTCCGTTAACACATCCTCCATCCATGCTAATATATCACGCCCCATCTCCAACAGTCCTTATTCTGCATATTAACCTTTTCTATGGCACGTTATCCAAAGCCCATTGGAAATTCTAGTATACTACATATAATGGTTCCCCATATCCAGCCTACTGGTTACATCTTAAAATACTCTAATAAATTTGCCAAATACTGTTTCCCTTTCATTAAACCATGTTGGCCTTGTCTGATCATGCATTGTTTAGATTCCAACTTCTTCCCAATGACCAATGTCAGGCTACTGGCATGTCGTTCTGGGTTTGTGGGCAGCACGGTAGCATTGTGGTTAGCACTATGGCTTCACAGTGCCAGGGTCCCAGGTTCGATTCCCTGCTTGGGTCACTGTCTATGCGGAGTCTGCACGTTCTCCCAGTGTCTGCATGGGATTCCTCCGGGTGCTCCGGTGTCCTCCCACAAGTACCGAAAGATGTGCTGTTAGGTAATTTGGACATTCTGAAATCTCCCTCTGTGTACCCAAACATGCGCCGGAATGTGGCAACCAGGGGCTTTTCACAGTAACTTCATTGCAGTGTTAATGTAAGCCTACTTGTGACAATAAAGATTATTATTCTTTCTCCATTCTTTCTCGAATAGCAATTACATTTGCTAATTTCTAATACACAGAACCGTTCTCGAATCAAGGGCGTTTTGGAAAATCATAACTAGCACATCCAACAGCTCTGAAGCTCTCTCTTCTAGAACACTAGAATGTTGGCCATCAGAGACTTGTTGGATTTTAGTCCCTTAAGTTTTTTTAGTACTTTTTCTCTGTTGATATTAATATCTTAGAATCATACAGCACATTCACAAAGCTTCGGTTTAAACATTTAGCTGTTCAGTTTCAGTATGTATAATTTAGGCTTAACAAATGCTGTTTTGTGACCAGTTAAAATTACAGCTTCAGTCCACAACTACATTTTGAGGGGTTTAAAGTTAAACACCAAATTACTCTTTCAAATGTGTCAATTAATTAGAAAACAAGGGCAAGCACAGCGGTGCAGTGGTTAGCACTGCTGTCTCACGGCACCACGGTCCCAGGTTCGATCCCGGACCTGGGTCACTGTCCATGTGGAGTTTGCACATTCTCCCCGTGTCTGCTTGGGTTTCACCCCACAACCCAAAGATGTGCAAGATAGGTGGATTGGCCACGCTAAATTGCCCCTTAACTGGAAAAAAAACAATTGAATTAGAAAAGTAATTGTGATCACCAGATGGCTCACTTGGTATGATACACAAGTTAATAGCCTATTCAACCAGGAATTGTATCATGTCCAGAACCATAGAACATTACTTAGCAAGAGTTATTAGATAATAGCAGCTCTCCTCCCTAACCCTGGAATGCCAAGACCAAATTGCAATGGTTCAACCAAATTTGTCAATTCAACACAGATTAGGTATTAAATCTGGAGCATTCGGTTCTGCATGGATTAGCATCACACTGCACAGATCACATCGCACATCCAAACAGCCATTGTGGAGCTCCCCCAATTATTTATTAAGGGTTGCAAGTGGAGGAGGCGACACCACAGCTTCAATAGTGACAGTACAACATTGTAGCAACATGCAAGATCAGGCAAAGGGAACTGCAGCATGCAACACAGTACATGGGAACAGCAAAGGTTAATAACCTGGACGCATAAGACTTGAGAATGTGGGAACAAGGGAAGTATATTAAGTCCTCTCCAGTGTCACTGCAAGTTGAAAACCACTGTTGCAATGTGGTGCAGTGAGAGCGGGGGAAATACATTTTGTCCAATACATACAGGTATCTCCGCAAGAGGCGGCACGTGTAACTGAAAGACAAAGTTAAGGAGAAATGTAGTTAAAGGTGAATTCTCTCTTTCAGAAAAAGGAACTGGGTGCAATTTTAAACTATTTTATCTGTAGTCACAATAATCAGATAAATGAGAGATGTCAGTGGTCTGAGTGGTAAACAATATTACATATGATTACATTGATGAGCGAAAAGATAATTTGTAGGAAAGTAAAACCTGAGGAAGAAAACAATGATTTAATTATTTGAACTTAAGACAACATTTTTATTGCACCTATGAGATGGGTTTAAGTTTATATCTGTCCATCACAGTAATAGTAGGAATGACCGCTTCACAGTCTTTGTGGAAATCAAGTTTCATTTTCACACTGCTGTCATCCTCCACGCTTAAGGCACTGTGGGTCAGCAGATTTACTCCACTATAATGTATCATCTAGTGGCTCAGTATATCCCTCACTCCATCCTTATCAATCAACAGGTGGCCAATTCTGACTTACTGAATGCAAAAAAACATGCTCGAAGCAGCACCAGGGGTATCAGGAAATCTGTAGCAACACACAACTACATGGATACTAAACTGCAAAAGCAGCATGCTATAGACGGCCAAGCAATTCTGCAACTACTAGATCAAATAATAGTTCTGCAGTCCTGCAACACCAATCGTCCATTGTGAGCAAATAAATAACTAAAAGGATGAACATCCCCATCAATAATGATGATAAAGCCCGGTATGTGGTTGCAAAGACAGGGCTTTGAAGTATTCCCAAATCTCTTCAGCTAGAAGGGCTTCCTTCTTGAGTATTCACCAGAGGTCTCCAACATCACAAATTCTATTTTTCAAACCATTTGATTCGCTCCGGTTTCCTCCCACAAGTCCCGAAAGACGTGTTGGTTAGGTGAATTGGACATTCTGAATTCTCCCTCGGTGTACCCGAACAGGCACTGGAGTGTGGTGACCAGGGGATTTTCACAGTAACTTCATTGCAGTGTTAATGTAAGCCTATTTGTGACACTAATAAAGACCATTATCAGGAACTAAAGGAGTGCATGAACACAATTACAGGCTCTGACAACAACCCAGATATAGTGCTGAATAGAGGTTCCACAACTCGCCATTCCCCTGTTCAAGCCACTCCATTAGAACTAAAACGCTGGCACATACTGGACAAAGTAGAAAAGTGCCCAGGAATGACCTGACCAGCAAAAAAAAGGACAAGTCCAACCCTGCCAATTACTGCTTTAACAGACTACTTCAATCATCAATTAAGCGCTGGATGGAATTGTCAAGAATGTTATCAAGCGGCACTTACCAATAATCTACTCACCGATGCTCAGTGTGGATTCCGCCAACATTCCTTGGTTCCAGACCTCATTATAGCATTGACTCAAACACAAATATAGCAACTGAGTTCTAGAGATGAGATTAAATTGGCCTTCGCATTAAGGTAGCATTCGACCAAGTGTGGCACTAATGAGGCCGACTAAAGTCAATGGGGATTAGGGGAAAATCTTTGTGGTTACAGTAATAAATGGCACAAAAGATGAAGGTTGTGATTGTTGGAGGCCAAATATCTAAGTCCTGGGACATTGTTGCAAGAGTTCCTCAGGGTGGTGTTCCAAGCGGAACTATCTTCAGCTGCTTCATCAATGACCCTCTCTTCATCATAACATCAGAATTTATACTGTTTTCTGATGATTGAAATGTTGAGCTTCATTCAAAGTTCCTCTGGTAATGAAGTAGCTTTATATCTACAAGCAGCAAGAACTGGACAATATTTAGCTTGAGCTGATAAGTGACAACTAATATTCTTAAAATACAAATGATAGGAAATGACTACTTCCAACAAGAGAGAGCCTGAGCACCTCCTTTTGACATTTAATGACATTACAATTATCAAGTACTCCACCATCAACATTAATTGATTAGCACTCCAACTCAACCAACTACATAAATGTCATAGCTAGTGGAGGAGTTAAAGCCTGGGTCTCCTGCAGCAATTAATTCATTCTCTGACTTCCCAAAGCCTCTTGACTCCTTCCAAGGCACAAGTAAAGAGTGTGATAGAATATTCTTCATCTGCCAGAATCAATTCAATTGCAAAATTCAAGAAATTCAACATCATCCAGAACGTTGCCACCTCATCATTGTCTAAACACCTAGCCCTATATGACAAGTGTACCATGGCTGCAGTATCTACAGGATGCACTTATATCAATTTACCATGGCTTCCTGGATATTACCTTGCAAGCATACAACTTTCAAGGACAAGAGCAACAAGTGCATGGGAACATCACCACCACCACCCAGTTTCCCTCCAAATCACATACCATGGTTTTGTGAAGGGGTGGTCATGTCTCACTAACTTGACAGAGTTTTTCGAAGAGGACACAAAGATGATTGATGCAGGCAGGTAGGGCAGTGGATGTTGTCTATATGGACTTCAATAAGGCCTTTGACAAGGTCCCTCATGGTAGACTGGTACAAAAGGTGAAGTCACACGGGATCAGGGGTGAGCTGGCAAGGTGGATACAGAAATGGCTAGGTCATAGAAGGCAGAGAGTAGCAATGGAAGGGTGCATTTCTAATTGGAGGGCTGTGACTAGTGGTGTCCTGCAGGGATCAGTGCTGGGACCTTTGCTGTTCGTGGTATATATAAATGATTTGGAGGAAAATGTAACTGGTCTGATTAGTAAGTTTGCAGACGACACAAAGGTTGGAGGAATTGCAGATAGCGATGAGGACTGTCAGAGGATACAGCAGGATTTACATTGTTTGGAGACTTGGGCGGAGAGATCGCAGATGGAGTTTAATCCGGACAAATGTGAGGTAATGCATTTTGGAAGGTCTAATGCATGTAGGGAATATACAGTGAATGCTAGAACCCTCAAGAGTATTGAAAGTCAGAGAGATCTAGGTGTACAGGTCCACAGGTCACTGAAAGGGGCAACACAGGTGGAGAAGGTAGTCAAGAAGGTATACGGCATAGAACATAGAACATAACAGCGCAGTACAGGCCCTTCGGCCCTCGATGTTGCGCCGACCTGTGAAACCACTCTAAAGCCCATCTACACTATTCCCTTATCGTCCATATGTCTATCCAATGACCATTTGAATGCCCTTACTGTTGGCGAGTCCACTACTGTTGCAGGCAGGGCATTCCACACCCTTACTACTCTCTGAGTAAAGAACCTACCTCTGACATCTGTCTTGTATCTATCTCCCCTCAATTTAAAGCTATGTCCCCTCATGCTAGACATCACCATCCGAGGAAAAAGGCTCTCACTGTCCACCCTATCCAATCCTCTGATCATCTTGTACGCCTCAATTAAGTCACCTCTTAACTTTCTTCTCTCTAACGAAAACAGCCTCAAGTCCCTCAGCCTTTCCTCACAAGATCTTCCCTCCATACCAGGCAACATTCTGGTAAATCTCCTCTGCACCCTTTCCAATGCTTCCACATCCTTCGTATAATGCGGCATGCTTGTCTTCATTGGCCGGGACATTGAGTATAAGAATTGGCAAGTCATGTTGCAGCTGTATAGAATTTTAGTTAGGCCACATTTGGAGTATAGTGTTCAATTCTGGTCGCCACACTACCAGAAGGATGTGGAGGCTTTAGAGAGGGTGCAGAAGTGATTTACCAGGATGTTGCCTGGTATGGAGGGTATTAGCTATGAGGAGCGGTTGAATAAACTCGGTTTGTTCTCACTGGAACGACAGAGGTTGAGGGGCGACCTGATAGAGGTCTACAAAATTATGAGGGGCATAGACAGAGTGGATAGTCAGAGGCTTTTCCCCAGGGTAGAGGGGTCAATTACAAGGGGGCATAGTTTTAAGGTGCGAGGAGCATGGTTTAGAGTAGATGTACAAGGCAAGTTTTTTACACAGAGGGTAGTGGGTGCCTGGAACACACTGCCGGAGAAGGTGGTGGAGGCAGGGACGATAGTGGCAGTTAAGGGGCATCTTGACAAATACATGAATAGGATGGGAATAGAGGGATACGGACCAGGAAGTGTAGAAGATTATAGTTTAGTCGGGCAGCATGATCGGCACGGGCTTGGAGGGCTGACAGGCCTGTTCCTGTGCAGTACTTTTCTTTGTTCTTTGTATACTGACGTGGACTTGTATCATCATTCCTTCAATGTTGCTGGATCAAACTTCTGGATCCCTACATAATAGCACTATCGAGTACTTTCACCACAAGGACTGCAATGGTTCAAGAAGCCAGCCCACCACCTTTTCATGGCAAGTAAGGATGATCTATAAATTCCAGCCTGCCCTACAATACCCATATTTCAAGAAGATACATTATTGCAACAAACCAGTTATTTTCAATGAAATGCATAATTGAAGAGATTACGGTTTTCAGATAGACAGTACTAGGCAAGAAACTCAATTGGTGTTGAACTGTGTGCCAAGGCTTTGAGCAGTCTAGTTCAGCTTGATTAGGAGGGGGTGGTGTCAATGCTAAGTATGCAGAGTTTGTGGATGAGACTAAGATGATGGTTTCAGTCTCCCCAATGTATAGCATAACTTGAGAATGGATGACATCAAGTTCCACCCAACTCTACCATTCCTTGATCTCTCTCCACTGCCACTCTTACCAGCCTGTTTGTCCAACAGCCCCAGGTGAGTTGCCTTAAAGATATCCTCCACCTTTTAAGGAAGACCCTCAGTGAAAATATTTTGCCTGACCTCCATTGCAAATCGATAACCCCTTATTTTTAAACAATGACCCCTAGTTCTAGATTCTCACACAAAAGGTAACATCCTCTCCACATCCACCCTGTCAATGCCCCTCACAATCTTATATGTTTCAATCAAGATCCCTCTTACTCTTCTTTTTTTTAAAAATAATATTTTATTGAAAATTTTTGGTCAACCAACACAGTACATTGTGCATCCTTTACACAACATTGTAACAATACAGATAATAATGACCTTTTTAAATTTAAACAAAAACAACCAATAAATAAATATTAAATAACAAAAAAAAAAACAAAAAAAAAAACTAGCCCTAATTGGCAACTGCCTTGTCTCAGGCCACCCCCCCCCCCATCCCCCCCCATCCCTCCCCCCCCCCCCCAAAGTCCTGGGCCGCTGCTGCTGCCTTCTTTGTTCTCCCCTATCTATCTTTCCGCAAGATATTCGACGAACGGTTGCCACCGCCTAGTAAACCCTTGATCCGACCCCCTTAGGACGAACTTAATCCGCTCTAACTTTATGAACCCCGCCATATCATTTATCCAGGTCTCCACCCCCGGGGGCTTGGCTTCTTTCCACATTAGCAATATTCTGCGCCGGGCTACTAGGGACGCAAAGGCCAAAACATCGGCCTCTTTCGCCTCCTGCACTCCCGGCTCTTGGGCAACCCCAAATATAGCCAACCCCCAGCTTGGTTCGACCCGGACTCCTACTACTTTCGAAAGCACCTTTGTCACCCCCATCCAAAACCCCTGTAGTGCCGGGCATGACCAAAACATATGGGTATGATTCGCTGGGCTTCTCGAGCACCTCGCACACCTATCCTCCACCCCAAAAAATTTACTGAGCCGTGTTCCAGTCATATGTGCCCTGTGTAATACCTTAAACTGAATCAGGCTTAGCCTGGCGCACGAGGACGACGAGTTTACCCTGTTTAGGGCATCTGTCCACATCCCCTCCTCAATCTCCTCCCCTAGCTCTTCTTCCCATTTCCCTTTTAGTTCGTCCATCATAGTCTCCCTTCGTCTCTCATTTCCCTATATATATCCGACACCTTACCGTCCCCCACCCATTTCTTTGAGATGACTCTGTCCTGCACCTCTTGTGTCGGGAGCTGCGGGAATTCCCTCACCTGTTGCCTCGCAAAAGCCCTCAATTGCATGTACCTGAATGCATTCCCTTGGGGCAACCCATATTTCTCGGTCAGCGCTCCCAGACTCGCAAACTTCCCATCCACAAATAGATCTTTCAATTGCGTTATACCTGCTCTTTGCCACATTCCATATCCCCCATCCATTCCCCCCGGGGCAAACCTATGGTTGTTTCTTATCGGGGACCCCCCCAGTGCTCCGGTCTTTCCCCTATGTCGTCTCCACTGTCCCCAAATCTTCAGTGTAGCTACCACCACCGGACTCGTGGTATAGTTCCTTGGTGAGAACGGCAATGGGGCTGTCACCATAGCCTGCAGGCTGGTCCCCCTACAGGACGCCCTCTCTAATCTCTTCCACGCCGCTCCTTCCTCCTCTCCCATCCACTTACTCACCATTGAAATATTAGCGGCCCAATAATACTCACTTAGGCTCGGTAGTGCCAGCCCCCCCCTATCCCTACTACGCTGTAAGAATCCCTTCCTCACTCTCGGAGTCTTCCCGGCCCAAACAAAACCCATGATACTCTTTTCTATCCTTTTGAAAAAAGCCTTCGTGATCACCACCGGGAGACACTGAAACACAAAGAGGAATCTCGGGAGGACCACCATCTTAACCGCCTGCACCCTCCCTGCCATTGACAATGCTACCATATCCCATCTCTTGAAATCTTCCTCCATCTGTTCCACCAACCGCGTCAAATTTAGCCTGTGCAATGTGCCCCAATTCTTAGCTATCTGGATCCCCAGGTAACGAAAGTCTCTTGTTACCTTCCTCAACGGTAGGTCTTCTATTTCTCTACTCTGCTCCCCTGGATGCACCACAAACAGCTCACTCTTCCCCATGTTCAATTTATAACCTGAAAAATCCCCAAACTCCCCAAGTATCCGCATTATTTCTGGCATCCCCTCCGCTGGATCCGCCACATATAGTAGCAGATCATCCGCATATAAAGATACCCGGTGTTCTTCTCCTCCCCTAAGTATTCCCCTCCATCCCTTGGAACCTCTCAGCGCTATCGCCAGGGGCTCAATCGCCAGTGCAAACAGTAATGGGGACAGAGGACATCCCTGCCTTGTCCCTCTATGGAGCCGAAAATATGCCGATCCCCGTCCATTCGTGACCACACTCGCCACTGGGGCCCTATACAACAGCTGCACCCATCTAACATACCCCTCTCCGAACCCAAATCTCCTCAACACCTCCCACAGATAATCCCACTCCACTCTATCAAATGCTTTCTCGGCATCCATCGCCACTACTATCTCCGTTTCACCCTCTGGTGGGGCCATCATCATTACCCCTAACAACCTCCGTATGTTCGTGTTCAGCTGTCTCCCCTTCACAAACCCAGTTTGGTCCTCATGAACCACCCCCGGGACACATTCCTCTATTCTCATTGCCATTACCTTGGCCAAGACCTTGGCATCTACATTGAGGAGGGAGATTGGTCTGTAGGACCCGCATTGTAGCGGATCCTTTTCCTTCTTTAAAAGAAGCGATATCGTTGCTTCTGACATAGTCGGGGGCAGTTGTCCCCTTTCCTTTGCCTCGTTAAAGGTCCTCGTCAGTAGCGGGGCGAGCAAGTCCAAATATTTTCTGTAAAATTCAACTGGGAATCCGTCCGGTCCCGGGGCCTTTCCCGTCTGCATGTGCCTAATTCCTTTCACCACTTCTTCTACCGTGATCTGTGCTCCCAATCCCATCCTTTCCTGCTCTTCCACCTTGGGAATTTCCAGCCGATCCAAAAACTCCATCATTCTCTCCCTCCCATCCGGGGGTTGAGCTTCATACAATTTTTTATAAAATGTCTTAAACACTTCATTCACTCTCTCCGCTCCCCGCTCCGTCTCTCCATCTTCGTCTCTCACCCCCCCTATTTCCCTCGCTGCTCCCCTTTTCCTCAATTGGTGTGCCAGCAATCTGCTCGCCTTCTCTCCATATTCATACTGTACACCCTGCGCCTTCCTCCATTGTGCCTCTGCAGTGCCTGTGGTCAGCAAGTCAAATTCCACATGCAGCCTTTGCCTTTCCCTATACAGTCCCTCCTCCGGTGCTTCCGCATACTGTCTGTCCACCCTCAAAAGTTCTTGCAACAACCGCTCCCGTTCCTTACTCTCCTGCTTCCCTTTATGTGTCCTTATTGATATCAGCTCCCCCCTAACCACCGCCTTCAACGCCTCCCAGACCACTCCCACCTGAACCTCCCCATTGTCATTGAGTTCCAAGTACTTTTCAATGCATCCCCTCACCCTTAAGCACACCCCCTCATCCGCCATTAGTCCCATGTCCATTCTCCAGGGTGGACGCCCTCTTGTTTCCTCCCCTATCTCCAAGTCTACCCAGTGTGGGGCATGATCCGAAATGGCTATAGCCGTATATTCCGTTCCCCTCACCCTCGGGATCAATGCCCTACCCAACACAAAAAAGTCTATGCGTGAATAGACTTTATGGACATAGGAGAAAAACGAGAACTCCTTACTCCTAGGTCTACTGAATCTCCACGGGTCCACCCCTCCCATCAACTCCATAAAATCCTTCAGCACCTTGGCTGCTGCCGGCCTCCTACCAGTCCTGGACTTCGACCTATCCAGCCTTGGTTCCAACACCGTGTTAAAGTCTCCCCCCATTATCAGCTTTCCGGTCTCTAGGTCTGGGATGCGTCCTAGCATTCGCCTCATAAAATTGGCATTGTCCCAATTCGGGGCATACACGTTTACCAACACCACCATCTCTCCCTGTAATTTTGCCACTCACCATCACGTATCTGCCCCCGTTATCCGCCACTATAGTCTTTGCCTCGAACATTACCCGCTTCCCCACTAATATAGCCACCCCCCTGTTTTTCGCATCCAGCCCCGAATGGAACACCTGCCCTACCCATCCTTTGCGCAACCTAACCTGATCTATCAGTTTCAGGTGCGTTTCCTGTAACATGACCACATCTGCTTTAAGTTTCTTAAGGTGTGCGAGTACTCGTGCCCTCTTTATCGGCCCGTTAAGCCCCCTCACGTTCCACGTGATCAGCCGAGTTGGGGGGCTTCCCACCCCCCCCCCCCCTTGCCGGTTAGCCATCATCTTTTCCAGCTTCTCACCCAGTTCCCACGCTGCTGTATTTCTCCCAGACGGTGCCCCCCCGCCCATCCTTTCCCGTACCCACTCCCCCCTTTCCCCAGCAGCAGCAACCCAGTAATTCCCCCCTCCCCCCCCCCGCTAGACCCCCCGCTAGCGTAATTACTCCCCCCATGTTGCTCCCAGAAGTCAGCAAACTCTGGCTGACCTCGGCTTTCCCCCCGTGATCACGGCTCGCCCCGTGCGGCGCCCCCTCCTTCCTGCTTCTCTATTCCCGCCATAATTATCATAGCGCGGGAACCAAGCCCGCGCCTCTCCCTCGGCCCCGCCTCCCATGGCCAACGCCCCATCTCCCTCTCCCTCCCCACCTCCCCCCATCGCCACCTGTGGGAGAAAGAAAAGTTACCATACCGCAGGATTAATCATACAATCCCTCTTCGCCCCCCCCCCCCCCACTCGTCCCACCACTTCCAAACGTTCATTTTCGTAGTCCAATCATTCCAATTTTTCTTCTACAATAAAAGTCCACGCTTCATCCGCCGTCTCAAAGTAGTGGTGCCTCCCTTGATATGTGACCCACAGTCTTGCCGGTTGCAGCATTCCAAACTTTATCTTTTTTTTGTGAAGTACCGCTTTGGCCCGATTAAAGCTCGCCCTCCTTCTCGCCACCTCTGCACTCCAATCTTGATAGACGCGGATCACCGCGTTCTCCCATTTACTACACCGAGTTTTCTTCGCCCATCTAAGGACCATTTCTCTATCCTTAAAACGGAGAAATCTCACCACTATGGCTCTGGGAGCTTCTCCTGCTCTCGATCCTCGCACCATAACTCGGTATGCTCCCTCCACCTCCAACGGACCCGTCGGGGCCTCCACTCCCATTAACGAGTGCAGCATCGTGCTCACATATGCCCCGACGTCCGCCCCCTCCACACCTTCAGGAAGGCCAAGAATCCTCAAGTTGTTCCTCCTTGCGTTATTTTCCAGTGCCTCCAGCCTCTCCACAGATCGTTTCTGGTGTGCCTCCTGTATCTCCGACTTCACCACCAGGCCCTGTATATCGTTTTCATTCTCTGCTGCTTTCGCCTTCACGACCCGAAGCTCCTGCTCCTGGGTCTTTTGTTCCTCTTTCAGCCCTTCAATCGCCTGTAATATCGGGGCCAACAACTCTTTCTTCATTTCCTTTTTTATCTCCTCCACGCAGCGTTTCAAAAACTCTTGTTGTTCAGGGCCCCATATGAAACTGCCACCTTCCGACGCCATCTTGGTTTCTGCTTGCCTTCCTTGCCGCTGCTCCAAAGGATCCGCTGCAATCCGGCCACTTTCCTCTCCTTTTTCCATCCGTGTCCAGGGGGAACACCCTTCTGGTTTACCGCACGGTGTTTTCAGCCGTTAAAATTGCCGTTGGGGCTCCTATCAAGAGCCCAAAAGTCCGTTTCACAGGGAGCTGCCGAAACGTGCGACTCAGCTGGTCATCGCCGCACCCGGAACTCCCCCTCTTACTCTTCTAAACACCAGTGGATACATACCCAGCCTTTCCTCATAAGACAACCTTGCCCATTCCAAGTATTAATCTAGTAAACATTCTCTGAACTACTTCCAATGCATTTACATCCTTCCCTAAATAAAGAGACTAATACTGTACATTATGCTTCAAATGTGGTCTCACTAATGCACTGAATAACTGAAGCATAAACCTTTGTAATTAATTCCCCTCACAATAAACGATAACATTCTATTAGCTTTGCTAATTACTTGTACCTGCATAGTAACCTCTTGTGATTCATGCACCAGGACATGCAGATCCCTCTGCATCTCAGAGCTCTGCAATCCCCTCCCATTTAGATAATATGCTCCTTTATTATTCTTCCTGGCAAAATGGACATTTTCCCACATTTTTGTCACCTGTTCACCATTCTTTGGCAGAGTGTCAAACTTTTGTCTGATTACATTCCTGTGAAGTATCTTGGGATATTTTCCCGTGATAATGGTGCCATGCAAATGAAGGTTGTTGTCAATTTACATGTTTGACAAACAATTTCATAGCACAGAAGAAAAGAAAGGATCCAAAAAAGGGACAGGCAGAGCTGGGTGTCAGGAAGTATGGATGCTGACCCCATATCTGCAATGATGTCACCAAAGGCAGTATGTTGATGACGAAGGGGAGCAATGGATGGGCTTAGCTAGTAAAACATTGGATGGATTCAATCTAAGACCGGCTTGCAAGATGGGCATGGATTTGATAAATCAATTATTGAATTCTAGAAACACTTCAAACAGTTTTCTACCTTGCTATAATGTTCATGTCAGCTGCTTTTTGCAGTTGAAAACATTCCGACCCAAGGTCATCTTAAATGTCACGAGTCCAGACAATTAGCTAAGGTAATATCTCTTTATTCAACAATAATAGCTAAGAATTCATGTTAAAAGGCATTATTTTTCATCATAATTCTTTGCTAAAGCATTTGATTGTGGAGAAAAGAACAGCAAGTATTATTTATTATTTCATGGGAAGATTATGGGCTTTTAATGTGACATGCCTGCAAACTGACACTAAACATTTTTCAAAACACTAATGATTTCAAAGCCATGTTGACAGATACACATGGAAACATTATTTTTATAAATGCAATATCTCATGAATCTTTCTATGCATGTTCCTCCTTATCACAGTTTAATTCAGACAGGCAAGATCTTGCATACTTTTGATGAGTTCAAATATGCATTGTAAAACACATTAAGGAGTGATGGAATTATTTATAGATTAGGTAAGCAATGCAAAAAGAATATTAAAGAATGGCATGCCGAGTTTAAATGACTTTTGAATGTAACTGTTTTGAATAGGTACAAAGCACATGGACAAGTATCTTTATACTTTATGAAAGTTTCAAACCTATTGTAGCATATGTATTTCAAGCACAAGGATAACCAACAGATAGTATGAGTTAAAGTGTAATGTTAACTATTTGGGAAAAAACACAAAGCTATGGGATCAGAGCAGGAGAGAGGGATCAATTGAAAAGCTATTTCAAAGAACTGGCTCACGCATAATGGGCTGAATAACTTGCTTCTATTCTCTGATTCTATTTCTTAATATCACATTTCAGTTTACAGGTTATCTATTGATTGCCTCCAAAAGGATACCAGTTCTCACCCTGACTTTATTTCAACTAATCTCATGCAGAAGGTACTTTGGTACTTAACTATTTAGCTTGAAGGGCTATTTGATCCAATGCTAAATACATTTTGTGCATAACTTTTCCTATTCCATTTTCCTGCAGTATACTTTATGAATTATAAAATGAGTTTCATTTTATTTAAACGGAAGTTTCTATTTTTTAAGAGGCGCACACACAGACACGCAAGAATGAAAACTCCATTTATCTGAATATTCTCATTGTATTTAAAAACTAAAGTACAGAAATGTCATTGCCAATACCTGCTGTTTCAAGTATCACCTAAAGAAAACCTTTCAATTCTAAAATGCAGTACTTTATCCAATTAGGAATGTATAAAAGCACAAGGAGCTCACAGACTTCTTTGTCACCGCGAGGTATACCAATCAGCGTTCTTCCCTTCCACTAGCTTACCTGGCCAAACTTCCATTAATGTTCCCCTGCCCTCGCCATGGAGGCACATCTTCCTATAGTTTCTCCCGATCTCCCCTCATGCCTTCTCTGAGCTCATCTTGTCTATGTGACCCACATCTGGTTCCCTCAAATCCATTCCTTCTAAACTGTTCACCCAATTTCCCCTCCTGACCTCCATGTCAGATGATACTGTAAACATTTCTCTCAAGTGTTGTCCCTCTCTCCTTTCAATTTGTCATCAATACCCCTTTCCACATAAAGCCAAACTTTGACCCCACTGTCCTTGAAAACTACCATGCACTCCCGTTACTCTCCAAAGTCCTTGAACAAGTTGTCGGTTCGCAATTCTGTTCCCATCTTTCCCAAAATCTTAATTTTGAATTCCTCGAATCAAGTTTCTACCCTTACACAGATACCAAACAGCACCAAGTCATAAATGTATGACTGTGACAGAGGTTAAAACATTTCTTCGTCTGCAGGCTTTGGTACAGTTGATCGCACCTTCCTCCTCCAATGCCATGCAGCTAGTTGGCACGACTCCCATCTGGTTCCATTTTTATCTATCTAATCACAGCCCGAGAATCACTTGCAATAGCTTCTCTTCCTGTACAGGCACCATTACTATTGGTGTTCCCCAAGGATCTATCTTTGGCCCTTATCCTATGTCTTATGGACATGTTTTCTCCTGACAACATTAGTCGAAAGCAGATCATTAGTTTTCATAGATACAATGACATCACGAGTGCCGAGTGGATGGTCCCTCCCAGCCTCCAGCATCACAGGTGCCTGTCTTCAGCCAATTCAATTCACTCCATTTGATATCAAGAAATGGATGAAGACACTGGATACTGCTACAGTTATGGAACCTGACAATATTCCGGGAATAGTACTGAAGGCCTGTGCTCCAAAACCTGCCACATCCCTAGCCGAGCTGTTCCTAGCAGCAACTAGACTGGCATCTACCTAAAAATGTTGAAAATTGCCCAGCTATCCTGTACACAAAAAGCAGGCCAAATCTGACCTGACCAATTACCGCCCCAGCAGTCTACTCCTGATTACCAGCAAAGTGATGGAAGAGGTATTCAACAGTGCAATCAAGAAGCATTTGCTTAGCAATAACATGCTCATTGATGCTCAGTTTGGGTTCCACAAAGGTAACTCAGCTCCTGACCTCATCACAGCCTTGGTTCAAATATGGGCAAAAGAGCTGAACTCCAGAGGTGAGAGTGACATCAAGGCAACATTTGTTCATTTTGGAATACTGAGGTGCGGAGGGATTTAGGTATTCTGATGAATCACCAAAAGTTAGTATGCATGTGCAGCAAGTAATTAAGGAGGCTGATGGAATGCTATCCTTTATTTTGAGAAGAATTGAACCTGAAAGTAAGGACATTTAGTTATACAGGGAATTGATGAAATCACATCTTGAATACTCTGGCGTAGAAAGTATGTATGTGAGTCCAGAACTAGGGGACACTGTTTTAAAATTAGGGGCTGCCCTTTTAGGACAGAGATGAGGTAAATTTGTTTCTCTCAGAGGTTTGTATAGCTTTGGAACCCTGCCTCCAAAGGCAGTGGAGGCAGATTCATTTAATATTTTTAAGGTGGAGGTAGATTGAGTCTGTTGCCCAACAAGAACTAAGGTTATCACAGGTAGACAGGAGTGTAGAACGTGACACACAAATAGATCAGACATCATCTTATTGAATGGTGGAGCAGGTTTGAAGGGATGAGTGTCTTACTCCTGTTCCTATTTCATATGTTTGTATGAGTGTGGCATCAAGGATCCTAGAAAAGATGGTGTCAATCGAAATCGGGGGGGGGGGGGGGGGGGGGGGGGGGAGACTGTCCACTGGTTGGAGTCATACCTAGGACAAAGGACGAGGGATGTGCTTGCTGGAGGTCAATCATCTCATTTCCAGGACATTACTGCAGGAGTATGTCCTGTCTGTCCTATGTCCAACCATCCAGCCGCTTCATCAATTACCTTCCTTCCATCATAAGGTCAGAAGTGGGAATGTTTGCTGATGATTGCAAAAGTTCAGCATAATTTGCAACTCCCAAGATATTGAAACAGTCTATGTTCAAATGCAGCAAGACCTGGACAATATCCAGTCTTGGGCTGACAAGTAACATTTGTGCCACGCAAGTACCAGACAATAACCATTGCAAAGAAAGAATGTAACCATCACCACTTGGCATTCAATCACTGAATCTCCCACTATCAACATCCATTGGCCAGAAACTCAACAGGACTAGCGATATAAATACTGTGGCTACAAGAGAAGGTTAGAGGCAAGGAATCCTGCAGCATGTAACTCACCTCCTGACTCTCCAATGCCTATCCAACATCTTCAGGGCACTTATAGGAGTGTGATGGAATACTCTCCACTTGCCTAGATGAGCGCAACTTCAACAACACTCAAGAAGCATATCATCATTTGGGACAAAGCAGCCCGCTTGATTGGCAACCCATTCACAAACGTTCCTGCTCTCAATCCCTGACAAACAGTGGCAACTGTGTGTACCACCTATAAGATGCACTGCAGGAACTTGCTAAGGATCTTTGGACAGCACCTTCTAAACCCACAACCACTACCGTGTGGAGGGACGAGGTAAGCAGACATATGGAAACACCACCACCTGGAAGTTCCCCTCCAAATCACTCACCATCCTGACTTGGAAATATATCGCCATTCCTTCACTGTCCCTGGATCAAAATCCTGGAACACCACGCGAACTGCACTGTGGGCGTATTTACACCATATGACTGCAATGGTTCAAGAAAGCAGCTCACCACCATTTTCTCAAGGGCAATTAGGGATGGGCAATAAATGATGGCTTAGCAAGTGACACCCACATGAATTAAAAACACACTCTGCGCACCACCTTGAGTCCTTCACTGTTGCCAAATTATCAGACCACTTAATCGACATCCAATACAGGATGAAAAGTTTCCTCCAAATAAATACAGGGAGGACTGGGAAGCCATTTATTTCAGTCCCCTTCCAAGATTTTTTCCCTAGCTTCATTCCTCTTTTTAGCAAATCTAATATTAAGCAAGATTATTTCTACTTCCGGTGAACGGGATGTGCTGAGCAGACGCACAAAAGATGACTATCTGCCTGAGATTTTGGATTTAGGCACTTTAAACTCAAAATAGCCCGCCAGAATCGGACAAAAACACCCCCCTCACCCTCTTCCAACAACATCAAGGCTAGTCATGCCGAGCAGCACCAGCTCCAGGGGACGAAAAGAAATAAAAGGCAACAAAAGCCTGGAGAGGCGAACTGAAGAGACGGTAAACAGGTGGGGCGACGAAACCGCAGCCATACCCGACTGAGAGGTACCACCAGGCCGTACACAGCGAGCGAATGCAGGGAATTCCTTACAAAGGAACGCCAGGAGGCCATTAAAGTTGATATGAGGGCGAGTGTCACGCTGGTGGTGACGGAGGCTCTGATCACCATGCAGGCAGCCTTGGAAAAAGCGAAGAGGCAGCTGGATTTGAATTGATTTGATTTAGATTTATTGCCACGTATACTGAGGTACAGTGAAATGCATTGTTCTGCGTACAGTCCAGGCAGATCATTCCATACATGAAAATATAGGACACATGATAAGTACACAAATGTAAATACTTAAACATAGACATCGAGTGAAGCATACGGAGTGTAGCGCTACTCAGTAGAGAAGATGTGTGGAGAGATCAGTTTAGTCCATAAGAAGGCCATTCAGGAGTCTGGTGACAGTGGGGAAGAAGCGGTTTTTGAACTTGTTAGTGCATGTTCTTAAACTTTTATATCTCCTGCTCAATGGAAGAGGTTGGAAGAGAGAATAACCCGGATACGAGGGGTCTTTGATAATGTTGCCTGCTTTCCCAAGGCAGTGGGAGGTGTAGACAGAGTTAATAATAATAATCTCTTATTGTCACAAGTAGGCTTTTGTGAAGTTACTGTGAAAAGCCCCTAGTGGACGGATGGGAGGCGGGTTTGCGTGATGGATTGGGTTGTATTTACGACTTTTAGTTTCTTACGGTCTTGGCAGAGCACTTGCCATACCAGGCTATCTTACAGCCAGATAGGATGCTTTCTCTGGTGCATCTGTAAAAGTTGGTAAGAGTCAATTCTCTGGTGCATCTGTAAAAGTTGGTAAGAGTCAATGTGGACAGGATGAATTCCCTTAGTTTCCTGAGGAAGTATAGGCGCTGTTGTGCTTTCTTGGTCGTAACGTCGATGTGGGTGGACCAGGAGAGATTTTTGGTGCTGTACACACATAGGAATTTGAAGCTGTCAGCCATCTCCACATTGATACCATTGATGCAAACAGGGTTGTGTACGATACTTCGCTTCCTGAAGTCAAGGACTAGATCCTTAGTTTTGCTGACATTGAGGGAGCGATTGCTGTCGTTACACGACTCCACTAGGTTCTCTATCTCCCTCTTGTACTCAGACTCATTGCTGTTTGAGATCCCACACTTGGGGGTCTCTCAAGGGTTTGGAGACCCCCAGCTGCGTGCCCTGGCACTACTGGTAACGCCAGCCTGGTACCTCGGCAGTGCCACGTGCTGCCAACCTGGCACTGCCAAGGTGCCCAGGTGACACTGCCAACTGGCATGGGCACTGCCAAGGAGCCAAGCTGGCATTTTCGGCGCACGCGATCGGGTCCGGGGGGTGCCCAGCATAGGTATGGGGGGAGGTTGCCGGGGACCCTCCCATGGTGCGTTCCGGCTTGGGGGGGGTGGAGAAGAGGTCGGGGTGCGTCTCGGGGCTCGGAAATTGGCGCCCCGATCTCTCGCTACACTGTACAAAATGGGGCTGTGTGGCCTCAGCCGTGCGTTCCCTGTTCAGGCCCCTTATACAATGCAAGCTGCGTTGAATAGCTGTGTGATTCTCGGCACTGCGAGCGAGCACCGGGAAACATGTGGCAAAACACGCTAGCAATGGGACTTTGTTCCCTTTTGGGAGAATCGCGCCCAATATCACAGGCCATTGGTACATTACCAATAACCAGCCTGGGAAGGTCTCACCCTTCATGATCTGGGAGGTGCTGAAGGCTCTGATGAGTGGAGAGATTATTGCTTACAAAGCGCACAGAGACAGGGAAGAGAGGATGGCTAGGCAACAACTGGTCGACTCCATACTGAAGGAGGACCGGCAGTTCTCCGCGGCCCCGACCGTAGAGCTTTAGAGGAGAGGAAAAAGCCACAAATAGACTTCGACCTGCTCTCCACGAGCAAAACAGTATTGCAACTCCGCCAGACACGGCGGACCTTCTATGAACACAGAAACAAAGCCAGCCGCCTCCTGACTCCCCAGAAAAAGCAGGCAGCCATAAGGAAAATAGCGCAGGTTAGGGACAACAATGGCCGGCTGGTAGCCGAACCGGAAAAGGTCAACAAAGCATTCGAGGCCTTCTACCGGATACTGTACATCTCCGAGCCCCCCCTGAGGGGAACTTGAGGATGGAGCAGTTCCAAGTTCCTCAACATCTGGACATGCCAGTCGTGCAGGTATATAGGAGACAGGACCTGGAGGTACCATTAGAACTGGGGAAAGTCATGGAGAGTATCAACTCCAGCAGGCAGGGAAGGCACCGTTGCCAGATGGATTCCTGGCAGACTTCTACAAAACATTTGCGCCAGCACTGGCCCCGCACCGGCAGGAGATGTTCACAGACTCGCTGGTAAAGGGCTCACTGCCACCAACACTGGTGCAAGCCTCAATATTGCTGACACTGAAGAAAGACAAAGACCCGATTGAGTGCGGGTCCTACAGACGCATCTAGCTGTTCAATGTAGACATGAAAATTCCCGGCAAGGTGGCTGGAGAGCTGAGTACCAGACGTGGTTGCAGAGGCCAAAACACACTGAACATCAGTCACCTGCTGAACGTGATAATGACCCCATCCAAGGAGAGTGATCATCTCCCTGGACCCTGAAAAGGCCTTCGACAGAGTCGAGTGGAAATACCCCGAGGTGCGAGAGCGGTTTGGGCTAGAATTTGAGTTCACCGCCTGGGTGAAACTTCTGCATAACACTCCCATGGCGAGCGTGCAGACTAACACCACCAGCTCTAAATACTTCCAGCTGCACAGAGGCACAAGGTAGGGATGTGCACTATCCCCACAGCTGTTCACCTTGGCAATCGAATGGCGAATGGCTGGAGATGTATCCAGAGAGTGTCAGAGCGCATAGAGTCTCACTCTATGCGGATGACCTGCCCCTCTACATCTTAGACCCCCAGGCCTGTATGGAAGGGACCATGAAGCTCTTGAAGTAGTTTTGAGCCTTCTCTGGCTATAAACTCATATTGAACAAAAGCAAAATCTTCCCAGTGATCCCGTAAGGGAGAGGGACAGAGTTGGAGGGATCACCGTCCAAACAAGACCAAAACAAATTCCGCTATCTGTGGAGTCCAATTTCCCACAAAATTCCCACAGGGGGAGGGGTCCAACAAAGGAAAGGAAATGCTATGGGTCCATCAACATCCCAGTTGTGGCACAGGGTATTCCAATAAAACTACATCACCACCGTTTCCTTGACATTATAGAAAATCGCCTAGGTGTCCAGTCCACAAAAACAGGAGAAATCAAATTCAGTAAATTACTGTCCCAACAGCCTACTCTCAATCATCTGCAAATGATTTAAGATGTCTGGAAGATGTCATTGGCCGTGTTCTCAACTGGGGTTTGTTCAACAATGCTCAATTTGGGTTCCATCAGGCCCACTTTGACCTTGACCTCATTAGAGTCCTGGTTAAAATATAGACAAAAGAGTTGAATTCTAGGCGAAGTGAAAATGACTGCCTTTGTCGTCAACGTAGCGTTTGGCATCAAGGTATATAAGAAAACTGAAGCCAATGGGAGACTGCAGAACCATTGGCTGAAGTTATACCTAGCACATGATGATGATTGTGGGTATTGGAGGCCAATCAGCTCAGTCCCAAGGTATCACTGCACAAGTTCCTCAATGTGAGATCATAGATTCAACGATGTTCATGCCACACAAGTGCCAGGCAATGACCATCTTCAACAAAGTGAACTTAACCAATGAACACCAAACCATGGCACAACACCCCACAACACCATCACCCCATCATCCAATGGCATCAACAAATCTGTAAACATCAATGTTCTGGGGAGGCGGAGGTGGTCATCATTGGCCAGATGGATAAATGCGGTCACTGCACGGGTCATGGTGTGGGTAATTTGCTTACTGTTCAAAGCCTCCCACCACCTACTAGGTAAAATTAAGGGGCATGATGGAAAACTGTCAACTTACTTGGATAGTTTACAGTTGCAACTACACTGAAAGTTCACATCACAAAACAAGTCTGTTTGTTCAGCAACTCATCCTCCTGCAGCTTAAATATCCACTCTCCAACATGAGTGTACTGCAACTACAATGCATACTATCTGCAGAATGCACTGCAGCAAATCGCTACGGTTTCATCAGCAACACCTCTCAAACCTCCGACCTTCATCAAATAAAAAGCAATCAATTTTTGCTTCATTAAATACTTCTTTATATTGTTGGTCCTGTTTTTCTCATATTATGGAGCAAACAATTTTTTTTCCAATTAAGGGGCAATTTAACATGGCCAATCCACCTACCCTGTACTTCTTTGGGTTGAGGGGGTGAGATCCATGCAAACTCCACATGGACAGTGACCCAAAGCCGGGATTGAACCCGGGTCCTCAGCGCCGTGAGGCAGCAGTGCTAACCACTGCACCACCCTGAAGCAACCAACTTTTGAGGGACTTGAATTTGACTTGTGTCAACAAGGCAGGCACAAAGTATTGGAGATATAATTTTGAAAAGAAACACTTTAGAAGGTAATATAAAGATAAAGTGTTCAGGTCAGCAGCATCGATGGAAGAAGGTACAGAAGGTACTTTGCAGAAAAGCATTTACCAATGTTAAACACACAATGGTATATTGCAGGAGTACCAACTGCCATTTAATCTGGTCAAGGGTTGTTTTCAGTTTAGCTATATCATCTCTGTATGCTGATAGCTCCATGTTGCTAGGTCCTCCAGGATAACCACTCCCTTTCAGGTATTTTGACTTGCATGTATACACATTTTAGAAGAAGAAAAGTCATACCTAGCACAAAGGAAATGTGTCCAGTGTATAGGTTAGATTTTCTGATTTATCTTCTATCCACATGATGCCAATGAAAGGCTGCCTCAGGCAAACTGGCATTTTGCACTTTTAACCGCCCATACGCAGCTAATAAGTATGTCAAATAGAAGACTGAGCATGCATGTTAAACTCCATTCCTTAAAAAGTCCTATTTTTAAAGAATTACGAAATGCTGGCAAAGCATATTGATTGCCAATCCTAGTCGTCTTGAGAAGGTATGGTCAAGTATGCTTTTAGTCCACAGGTCCACACAGGTCCAGTACAGAGGTGGGACTTGGAAATAATGATGGAAAATTTCTATTTGCATACTCTTCATTTGAGGGTAGCATCAACATTATTCTTAAGTTACCAAGACGTAAATTGTATCATTGTGAATTTAACAAAAGTAAGTACTTCTCTGCAAAGTACTTTCTTCTAATGTCTTTATTTTCAAAATTATTTCTCCAGAACTTTGCACCTGCTTTTTTGACACAAGTCATATTAAACTCCCTCAAAGCTTTATTGCTCCATAACACAAGAACCACAGAACCAACAATTTTTTAAAAAGACACCCGAGTACTTAATGAAGCCAAAATGGCTTAGAACATGTGGTGCTTTTTAACATTTAGCAAAGTTTAATCCTATGATGATCACAGATTCTGCAAGAATATCAAAATGAGCTTACCTGATAATTCTCTGAGCTGCATACTGATGTAGTGAACGAAACTGAGCAGACATGTTGGCTAATGCTGCCAAGCAATTTGTATGTAGATATTTGTCCTAATAAAAAAAATGAATAAAAAGTAAAAGCTAAAACGTTGTGAATTTAAAAAGATATAGTACTTTAAACATTGAAAAACATTTCAAGGTGCTTCACTGGTGTATAATTAGACAAAAATGGAAAACAAGCCAAAGAAGAGGGTATTAAGTGAGGTGAGTTAAAGCTTAGGCAAAGAGATGAGTTTAAAAAAACGTCTTAAACGGGGAGATGCGGAAGAGTTTAGGAAGAATTCCAGAACAAGGGACCTTTGGCAGCTGAAGGCATGCCAGCCAATTGTGGGGCAAATGGGAGGGCAGGCGGAGTGTGGAAGAGTGCACAAGGTCCACACTGCTCTCAAACGCAAATACATCAAGGACACATTCAAGCATAATCAATTGTATCATTGAAGACTCTTCTAAATTTACACAAATCTATGACCATAATTCAATCTGAAATAAGAACATAAGAACTAGGAGCAGGAGTAGGCCATCTGGCCCTTCAAGCCTGCTTCACCATTCAATAAGATAACGGCTGATCTTTTGTGGACTCATTTCCACTTTCCCGCCCGAATACCATAACCCCTTATTCTTCAAAAAACTATCTATCTTTATCTTGAAAACATTTAATGAAGGAACTTCAACTGCTTCGCTGGGCAGGAATTCCATAGATTCACAACACTTTGGGTGAAGAAGTTCCTCCTAAACTCAGTCCTAAATCTACTTCCCCTTATTTTGAGGCTATGCCCCCTAGTTCTGCTTTCACCCGCCAGTGGAAACAACCTGCCCGCATCTATCCTATCTATTCCCTTCATAATTTTATATGTTTCTATAAGATCCCCCGCATCCTTCTAAATTCCAACGAGTACAGTTTCAGTCTACTCAACCTCTCCTTGTAATCCAACCCCTTCAGCTCTGGGATTAACCTAGTGAATCTCCTCTGCACACCCTCCAGCGCCAGTACGTACTTTCTCAGGTAAGGAGACCAAAACTGAACACAATACTCCAGCTGTGGCCTCACTAACACCTTATACAGTTGCAGCATAACCTCCCTAGTCTTAAACTCCATCCCTCTAGCAACGAAGGACAAAACTCCTTTCGCCTTCTTAATCACCTGTTGCACCTGTAGACCAACTTTTTGAGACCCATTTTTGAGACTAACTAGGACACCCAGGTCCCTCTGCACAGCGGCATGTTTTAATATTTTATCATTTAAATAATAATCCCTTTTGCTGTTATTCCTACCAAAATGGATAACCTCACATTTGTCAACATTGTATTCCATCTGCCAGACCCTAGCCCATTCACTTAAACTATCCAAATCCCTCTGCAGACTTCCAGTATCCTCTGCACTTTTTGCTTTACTATTTTAGGGGCTGTTTAGCACACTGGGCTAAATCGCTGGCTTTGAAAGCAGACCAAGGCAGGCCAGCAGCACGGTTCAATTCCCGTAACAACCTCCCCAAACAGGCGCTGGAATGTGGCGACAAGGGCTTTTCACAGTAACTTCATTTGAAGTCTACTTGTGACAATAAGCGATTTTCATTTCATTTCATTTCATCTAGTGTCGTCTGCAAACTTGGACACATTGCATTTGATCCCCAACTCCAAATCATCGATGTAAACTGTGAACAATTGTGAACAATTGTAGGCCCAACACTGATCCCGGAGGGATACCACTAGCTACTGATTGCCAAGCAGAGAAACACCCATTAACCCCCACTCTTTGGTTCCTATTAATTAACCAATCCTCTATCCATGCTACTACTTTACCCTTAATGCCGTGCATCATTATCTTATGCAGCAGCATTTTGTGCGGCACCTTGTCAAAAGCTTTCTGGAAATCCAGATATACCACATCCATTGGCTCCCCGTTGTCTACCGCACTGGTAATGTCCTCAAAAAATTCCACTAAATTAGTTTGGCACAACCTGCCCTTTATGAACCCATGCTGCGTCTGTCCAATGGGACAATTTCTATCCAGATGCCTCGCTATTTCTTCTTTAATGATAGATTCCAGCATCTTCCTTGCTATCGAAGTTAAGCTAACTGGCCTACAATTACCCGCTTTTTGCCTACCTCCTTTTTTAAACAGTGGTGTCACGTTTGCTAATTTCCAATCCGCCAGGACCTTCCCAGATTCTAGTGAATTTTGGTAAATTATCACGAGTGGATTTGCAATTTCCCCAGGAATCTCTTTTAGTACCCTGGGATGCATTCCATCAGGGCCAGGAGATTTGTCTACCTTTAGCCCCATCAGCTTGCCCATCACTACCTCCTTAGTGATAACAATTGTCTCAAGGTCCTCATCTGTCATTGCCTCATTTCCATCAGTCACTGGCATGTTATTTGTGTCCTCCACTGTGAAGACCAACTCAAAAATCCTGTTCAGTTCCTCAGCCATTACCTCATCTCCCATTATTAAATCCCCCTTCTCATCCTCTGAAGGACCAATATTTGCCTTCGCCACTCTTTTTTGTTTTATATATTTGTCGAAATTTTTACCATGTTTTTATATTCTGAGCAAGTTTACTCACATAATTTATCTTACTCTTCTTTATAGCTTTTTTAGTAGCTTTCTGTTGCCCCCTAAAGATATCTCAATCCTCTAGTCTCCCACTAATCTTTGCCACTTTGTATGCTTTTTCCTTCAATTCTCCCTTATTTCCATAGCTATCCTCGGTCGATTTTCCCTCTTTCTACCTTCCTTCCTTTTTGTTGGTATAAACGTTTGCTGAGCACTGTGAAAAATCGCTTGGAAGGTTCGCCACTGCTCCTCAACTGTTTCACCATAAAGACTTTGCTCCCAGTCTACCTTAGCCAGCTCTTCTCTCATCCCATTATAATCTCCTTTGTTTAAGCACAAAACACTAGTGTTTGATTCTACCTTCTCATCCTCCATCTGTATTTTAAATTTCACCATATTGTGATCGCTCTTTCTGAAAGGATCCCTAACTATGAGCTCATTAATCAATCCTGTCTTATTACACGGGACCAGATCTAGGATTGCTTGTTCCCTTGTAGGCTCCATTACATACTGTTCTAGGAAACTATCGCGGATACATTCTATAAACTCCTCCTCAAGACTGCCTTGACCGACCTGGTTAAACCAATCGACATGTAGATTAAAATCCCCCATGATAACTGCTGTACCATTTCTACATGCATCAATTATTTCTTTGTTTATTGCCCGCTCCACCGTAATGTTACTATTTGGTGGCCTATAGACTACTCCTAGCAGTGACTTTTTCTCCTTACTATTCCTGACAGGCTTTTGTTCAAAACATTCCAATATCAACTGCGAGTCAATAAAGCATGGTCACAAAGAGTAAAAGAAGGCTGGGATCATACATGTCAAAAATTAATTTGCCTGTACAAATTGTTAAAATAATAGTGTGAATCTTAATATATTTCAGTAAAATACTAAATTAGAGAAAGCATACATGGTAGGCAGAACGGGCTGGTCTGGAAATTTTAAATTAGCTATTCAATTCAAACAATCGTTAATATTTTTACAGTAGGTTTGACTGTAAGCTAGCAGCGAATCATCGCAAAAATGGCTGGGGTATGAGGAACACTGGGATCATGCTGCCAGTGCCTACTCAGGCTGGCATGGTATTGGTCATGCAACGCCAGTCAGCAATTAGCAGGTGTGGAGGAAAAACACGAGGCAATGAAGTTCTTCATGCAAGTGATGCCAGAACTGCAGACAGGTTCTGCACTCAACTCAATAACCAGTATCATTAGTTGATGTGCACAAACATACATGAATATAACCCAATTTCTATTGTCTTCTTTAGAAAAATCGACAAAATGACAATGCTAAATATTGCCATTTTCTTATAAAGAATCGAGCCTTCTTTGGAATAGGTGTCAGATGCCGAAGCCTTGCCCCCATTTTTGACAGATCTCATTTTTGCCAGTTGGAGAAAGAGGCTGGACATGACTTACACAAAGGAAAGCCAAACTCAGCAGGCCATCTGAACCCAATGTTGAATTCAAACACTCTATTTTTGCGATAGCAAGGGTCTTAACCTACAGCATAGGAGTCATAAATTTATGGAAGAGGTAAATGCTCAAGAAGGGTGGGAAGAGTCTGTTGAAATGTCAAGCTGGTAAGTTATTTAAAATGCAAGCCTTTTCGGTGCCAGTAAAAGTTTTAAAAATCTATCACAGCAATTTTAGCCATCTGTCGACATTTCCTCAAGAACTATAATATCATTATTGTTGGTTGGCTTCTGTCCACAACATACAATTATTCCAGCTGACAGTTTAGTTTGATTGACAGTTCAAAGACGGTATTAAAGGATTAGCTACCTTGGATTCGCAGTTCTGAATACAAGTCTATGTCATTGAATCATAGAATTCAGTGCAGAAGGAAGCTATTTGGCCCTACCAGTCTGCACCGGCCCTTGGAAAGAGCACACTACTTAAACCCACACCTCCACCCTATGCCCATAACCCAGTAACCCCATCTAATCTTTTGGCCACTAAGGGGCAATTTAGCATGGTCAATCCACCTAACCTGCACATCTTTGGCCTGTGGGAGGAAACCGGAGCACCCGGAGGAAACCCACATAGACACAGGGAGAAAGTGCAACTCCATACAGACAGTTACCTGAGGCCGGAATTCAACCCAGGTCCCTGGATCTGTGAGGCAGCAGTGGTAACCACTGTGACACTGTGCCGCACCATGGGATTCATTACTTGAGGAGCTTTTAACATTTTGAATGGGCTTTTGTGAATGGGAGTGTTCTTTTAATTATAGTCATGGCTGTAATAGATATTTAGATAATACTTTATTTCTTTTCAACGTTGACTTCTGAGGTCTGCACGTGGTGGTTACTGAAGGAATGGACATGGAGGGTGCGAGGGCAAAGTGTAATGGGTGGGGGGGGCATGGATTGTCGTGAGTTAGCATTGATGTGCATGGGGAGTGTGGAGGGTGGGTGATGAGGTGCGAGTGCTTAATATTTATCAAGAAAACAGGGACAAAGTCGCAGAGAACTGAGAGAATTTGTTAAACAGCCTGCCTCAGCACCCAGCAGCCCCTGTGGCTGCCTCCAATCTGTACCTGGAAGCATCGACTCCATATTGCATCTGCCCCACTTAAGCAAAAATTGTGTCAATCGGGGCACTCCCAAGGCGTGAGCGCTGAGCTGAGAAATTTCCCGACTCAAGCATTGCATCTCGGAAGCGAAAATCCAACCCATAATGTGGGTACTACAAAAATTCCATGATGATAAAGCTTTCATAGACCTAACTAAAATAACATTAACCAAGTGGATAGTAGTTGGGGTCTATATGTCTCTAAATTTTCAATACTTTGTAGATTGCCTTAATAAATCTCTTAAAGCAGGAGAAAAACCAAATATCAACCTATACATGTAAAAGCTGCAAATAGACCAGTGTTATCAGCGTTACAATAAATTTAAATGAGGGGGAATGATACATGCACCAGAATTTAAAATATCTGGCTAATGTAACAACACTTAATTATCCATGCTATAACATGCACTATATTTAATCTATATGAAGAAATTAGCTTTACCTCCCTATCAACCCATGTTGTGCCATCATGTCTTAATATACACACCTTGGGTGTAGTGGAATGCAACTCATTAAAATATGACTTATTCATGTAGAATGGTGTGCAATTTTGAAAAAAAAATATAGGAAATTGATCAATACAACCATATGTAGCATTGTTGTAAATCGGTCATTAAGTGGGAAAAACAAGTAAGTAAAAGAGAACACGAGCTAGATTCTCTGTTTGGGAGACAACAGGCGGGATTCTCCCCTATCCGGCGGGGAGGGGGGTCCCGTCGGGACGGAGTGGTGTGAACCACTCCGGCATCGGGCCGCCCCAAAGATGCAGAACCCTCCACACCTTTAGGGGCTAGGCCCACCCCAGAGTGGTTTGCGCCTCGCCGGCCGGCGGGAAAGGGGCTTGGCGCCACGCCAACCGGAGCCAGTTGGCGCATGCGCGGGAGCGCGTGCTGGCGTCATCCCCACGCATGCGCAGAGGGCTTAGTTTCTGCACTGGGAATGGCGGATTGGTACAGCCTCCGGTGCGGAAGGATAGAGTGCTCCCACGGCACAGGCCCGCCCACGGATCGGTGGGCACCGATTGCGGGCCAGGCCACCGTGAGGGCACCTCCTGGGGCCAGATCCCCCTGCGCCCCGCCAAGAACCCCGGAGCCCACCCGCGCCGCCAGATCCCGCCGGTAAGGGACCGACTGCAATTTACGTCAGCGGGCCTGGCAAAAGACGGGCGGGACTTCGGCCCTCGCGGGCCGGAGAATTCGGGCAGCCCTGGCACCCACTGAGTCGCGCCTCATTCTCTGAGGCGGGCAGCGTGACTCATGCCGCGCCGATTTTTGGGGGGCCGGAGAATTAGGAGGACGGTGGGGGCGGGATTCAAGCCAACCCCCGGCAATTCTCCGACCCGGCGGGGAGTCGGAGAATCCCACCCCATGTTCTCTCGCCACTGCTGAATTGTTTGTGCTTAACACTGTTGCTGGGGTGGGGGGGACGATTCACTCTCCCCAGCCATGCAAATTTATGCATGGAGGGAATCGCATGGGGTTCCGTTCTGAATCCCACTATCGGGACGTCATTTTGAGCTGGCAGCAGGATAGTGATTTATTCTCAGGTGAACTTTAACTGGAACATGTTTCTATGTTAGGAACTGCCACGTTCAGGGTGCTGCTGTCTATTACTACTTGGCTGATTGTCAGCTTGGTAAGAAGCCTTACACAACACCAGGTTAAAGTCCAACAGGTTTGTTTCAAATCACTAGTTTTCGAGCACTGCTCCTTCCTCAGGTGAATCTCCCGAGAAGGAGCAGTGCTCCGAAAGCTAGTGATTTGTACCAAACCTGTTGGACTTTAACCTGTTGTAAGACTTCCGACTGTGCTCGCCCCAGTCCAATCTCCACCTCAGGATTTTCAGCTAGTTTGATGACTTTGGGTCAAACTCTGTCTGCAAGCAGCTGCTTGCTGGTTTTAAAAGCAGACAACAAAAATGGTTCCCTCATCATGTGACTTGCATAGGCTCAAAGTCCTTTATTCAAAAGCAGAGTGGTGTGCATGATAATTCCGATCACTGCTGTTGTTTGACATCCAGCCTTGTTAGGATGGGGGTAACCATCATACTACAATTGATAAGACCAATTTTGTCTTACATAGAGTTCTATGTTCCCTTTTGGCCAGGGTGAAAGAGACAGGCGCAGGCCAATTGAAGTGTTATAGCTCTTTTGTTCATGATCCATTCTTAAACAAAGGGATGCGTGAATTCCCCGGATGCCTGTGGATCCCCATATTTAATTGAGTATTTGATTGAGACATAGGACTTTCTGGAGCTCAAAATACCAAAAGTCACATGATTTGCAGCAGCCATTTAATAGTGTGTCCAATTTTGAATGAAAGTTCACAAAATATTGGGACATGACACAATCTACCCACATAACTGAAGTCCCTCATCTCTGGAAGCATTCTCGTAGATCTGTTCTGCATCCTCTCTAAAGCCATCAGATTCTTCCAAGAATGCACAGAATTGGACACAAATCTTCAGCAGAAGTGTCATGCGAGTGTCCCTTTAAGAAACGTTTGTATTATCACATGGCTTCAGTGATGGCTTGTGTTGGTGGAGCTGGGCTGTGGCTCTGGGTTTTACTTTCATTTTGAGCTGGAGCTGGGCAGTGGCTCTGGGTTGTACTTTCGGTTTACTGTTGGAAGCTGGATTCAGAAAAAGAAGCCTCCTTTTCTCCCTCTCTCTGGACGTTAAAAGGTGTCCAGATCACTTGATAAGTTAAAAGTGATAACTGTTTTCTGTAAATAATTCAAACCTACTGTTTCGTTAAAAGGGTTTTCCTGGATGTTGTTATAAAGTTGAAACAGCAGAAAGGGAATATAGAGAGAGAGAGAGAGAGAGAGAGAACTGTAGCTGTGTGCGGAATTTATGTATGTAGTTGATAAAAAATGCTTACTGTGTATGTTTATAAAATGTTAACTGAATTCGTAGAATAAACTTTGTTTTGTTTAAAAGTGCTTAAGGCCTCTTGTTGAGTAACACCTGAGAGGTAGATCCTTATGCTCCTCCAAATGAAAATCTATAAATAGTAGGGGTCAGGTGAGCTCCATGATACACTTTGGAGTTTTCAAAATCTTGGTCCATAACTAGGAGTCAAACCAATGTTATAGAAATGTTAGCCACATCTTCCCTGTTTATGTACTCTATGCCTCTATTTATGAAGCCCAGGATCCCATGTGCCTTTTTAACTACTTTTTCAACCCACCCCACCATCTTCAACATGTCGCCAGCCCCACAGCAATGTGGTTGACTCTTAAATGACCTCTGAAATGGCCTAGCAAGCCACTCAGTTGTATTCAACGTCTAGAAAAACACAAAAAAGAAATGAAACCAGATGGACCACCTGGCATCGACCCAGGCACTGGAAACGACATCGGCAAACCTAGCCCTGTCGACCATGCAAAGTCCTCCTTACTAACATCTGGGGGCTTGTGCCAAAGTTTGGAGAGCTGTCTCACAGACTAGTCAAGGAACAGCCTGACATAGTCACACTCACAAATACAAGAGCAGCAGATACCTGCGAACCCCAACACCTGGAGGTTCCCCTCCAAGTCACTCACACCCTGATTTGGAAATATATCATCACTCCTTCACTGTCACTGGGGGAAAATCCTGGAACTCCCTCCCTAAATCCACAGTGGGTGTACCTATACCTCAGGGACTGCAGCAGTTCAAAAAGGCAACTTCACCACCACATTTTGAAGGGCAACTAGGGATGGGCAATAAATGCTGGCCTAACCAGCAACGTCCAGATAATGTTGCTGAATAGAAAAGAAACTATACACGTATGCTCCCAAGTCTCTGTTCCTGCATTTCCATTAGAATTATACCCATTTTCTCCTGCCTTTTCTAGTTCTTGATATCAAAATGTATCACTTCACACTATTGCATTAAATTTTAATTGCTACATTCCCACCCATTCCACGTCCCTGTCTATGTCCTCTTGATGCCTATCATTATCTTCCCCACAGTTCACAATCATCTGCGTATTTTGAAATTGTGTCCTGCCACTAATGGGTTTGTCTTTGTACCCATTTTGAATAAGGGTGTAACATTTGTAATTCTGTTTGCTAGCACAGCCCCCACATCCATGGAGGATTGGAAGTTTTATTCTTTTATAGGACATGGGCAGGACGAGCATTTATTCCCCATCCCTAATTGCCCTTGAACTGAATGGCTTACCAGGTCATTCCACAGGACAGTTAAGAGTCAACTACATAGCTGTAGGTTTGCAATCACATGTAGGCAGACCAGGTAAGGATGGCAGATTTCCTTCCCTAAAGGACATTAGTGAAACCAGATGGGTTTTTAGGACAACCGACAATGTTTTGATTGTCACAATTACTGAGACGAGTGTTCAATTCCAAATCTTTTATTAACTGAATTAAAATTTCATCAGCTGCCTTGGTAGAATTTGAACCCATATCGCCAGAGCATTAGCCTCGGCCTCTGGATTGCTTGTCGAGTGACATTATGCTCCACAGTTTCCACCCGCGTTTCCTTCAGTATCCTCAGATACATCCCATCTGGTCCTTGTGACTCATGTACCTTAAGTACAAACAGCCTTTTTAATAGCTCAATCTTATCAATGCTCAGCCCCATCGAGTTTCTTAACTATTTCTTCTTTCATTCGGGCTTTGGCAGTATCTTCTTCCTTGGTAAATATAGGTGCAAAGTACATATTTAGTACCTCAGCTATGCCCTCCGCTTCCTTGTATGGATCCCCTTCTTGGGCCCGAATCAGCTCCTTCCCTTACTACCCTTTTACTATCTATATATGCATAGAATTTTGATTTCCTTTTATATTAACTGCCAATTTCTTCACATACTTGCTCTTTGCCTTTCTTATTTAATTTCTCACTTCCCCATTGAACTCTGCACATTTAGCCTAATTCTCACATGTACTACTAACCTGACATTCACCATATGCAGCATTTTACAGTTTCATCTGACAGTCTATCACTTTCATCATCCAGGGAGCTCTGGCTTTGGTTGCTCTATCTTTCCCTGACGTGGTAACATATCTTAGCTCTACGGAAACCATGTCCTCTCAAGGTAGACCATTGTTCTATTATTACAGTTTTACCTGGCAATCTTCGATTCAAATTTTCCTGGGGCAGATCAGTTCTCATCCCAGTGAAGTTAACTCATCCCCCTCCCAATTAAGTATTTTCTCTAGGTTGCATCTACTATATAATCACATTACTCTCCATAGTATTTCTGCCATCACAATGGATAATTGAGATAAGGGCACTCCAGTGCCACAGGCTGACTGATTTCAAACACCAGTCTCAAGCCTCCATTGTGCTACTGAAGTACAGATTTGCTATTTCTTCTCAACATGAACACACGCACCTCTGCTACTCAGTGCAGGCACAGGCTTTGTTTAGATACATGGGTATGCATCCAGCATCTGGCAAACAATCGAAGACATTTCTGATTATCATCTCTCCTATCAGAGTGTCCAAGTCAAATTATAATGTTGTGCCTGACTGGGGAGACGGTGGTTTGGTGGTAATAGAAACATAGAAAATAGGTGTAGGAGTAGGACATTCAGCCCTTCAAGCCTGCACCAACATCCAATATGATCATGGCTGATCATGCAAATACAGTATCCCATTCCCGGTTTCTCTCCATACCCCTTTATCCCTTTAGCTGCAAGGGCCATGTCCAGCTCCCTCCTGAATATATCCAACAAACCGGCCCCAACAGCTTCCTGTGGGAGAGAATTCCACAAGTTCACAACTCTGAGAGAAGACATTCCTCCTCATCTCAGTCCTGACTGGCTTACCCCTTATTCTGAGGCTGTGACCCCTAGTTCTGGACGCCCCCAACATCGGGAATATTCTTCCCGCATCTAGGCTGTCCAGTACCATCAGGATTTTATATGTTTCTGTGAGATCCCCTCTCATTATTCTAAACTCCAGTGAGTACAAGCCCAGTCTTTCTTCATATGTCAGTCCTGTCATCCCGGGAATTAGTCTGGTGAACCTTCGCTGGACACCTTCAATAGCAAGAATGTCCTTCCTCAAACTAGGAGACCAAAACTGCACACAATACTCAAGGTGTGGCCTCACCAAGGCCCTGTATAACTGCAGCAAGCATCCCTAATCCTATACTCAAATGAAATGAAATGAAAATCGCTTATTGTCACGAGTAGGCTTCAATGAAGTTACTGTGAAAAGCCCCTAGTCGTCACATTCCGGCGCCTGTTCGGGGAGGCTGGTACGGGAATTGAACCGTGCTGCTGGCTTGCCTTGGTCTGCTTTAAAAGCCAGCGATTTAGCCCAGTGAGCTAAACCAGCCCCTGGTCCTCTCGCTATGAAGGCCAGCATCCAATAGCTTTCCTCACCGCCTGCTGTACCTGCATGGAAACCTTCAGCAACTGTTCCATCATAACACCCAGGTCTCATCACACTGCCCCTTTTCCTAAACTGTCACCATTCGGATAATAATCTGCCTTTCTGTTTTTCCCACTCAAGTAGATAACCTCACATTTACCCACATTATATCGCATTTGCCAATATTTGCGCACTCAGCCACCCTGCCCAAGTCACCCTGCAACCTCTTTGCATCCCCCTTACAGCAAACAATGCTAACCGGCTTACTGTCATCTGCAAATTTGGAGATATTGCATGCAATTCCTTCGTCCAAATCATTCATGTACATTGTGTATCACTGGACTAGTAATCCCGAGGCCCAGGTTAATAATCTGGGGACATGGGTTTGAATCCCACCATGGTAACTGGTAGAATTTAAATTCAATAATAAAATCTGTAATTGAAAGCTAGTCTTAGTAATGGTGACCATCATTAATCATTTTCAAAACCCATCAGGTTAACTCATAGAATCATAGAATGATAGAACTTAAAGTGCAGAAGGAGGCCATTCAGCCCATCAAGTCTGCACCAGCCCTTGGAAAGAGTACCCTACCTAAGCCCACACCCGCACCCTATCGCCGTAATCCAGTAACCCCACCCAACCCAACCTTTTTGGACACTAATGGTTATTTAGCATGGCCAATCCACCTAACTTGCACATTTTTGGACTATGGGCGGAAACCGGAGCACCCAGAGGAAACCCACGCAGACACGGGGAGAAAGTGCAAACTCCGCACAGACAGACCTAAGCCGGGAATCGAACCTGGGACCCTGAAGCAACTGTGATAACCACTGTGCCCCCCCGCCTCATGTCCTGTAAACGGAAGGAAATTTACCCAGTCTGGCCTATATGTGACTCCAGACGCACAGCAATGAGAGAGGGGCAACAAATACTGCCTTGCCAGCAACACTCACATTCCAGGAAAGACTGTGATCCTCCAAGATAAGCACACATATATATATAACATTGTTTATACTCAAAGATTTTGCCACTTGGGTGAGGTGACAGAAGACCACCTTTACCTGTCGAATCGTATCTGAACAAAAGACAGTAAATTAGAGGGGGAAGGATAAAAGTCTGGTGAGAACACGGTGGCAGCACGGTGGCACAAGTGGCTAGCACTGTGGCTTCACAGCGCCAGGGTCCCAGGTTCGATTGCCCGCTGGGTCACTATCTGTGCGGAGTCTGCACGTTCTCCCCGTGTCTGCGGGGGCTTTCTACCGGGTGCTCCGGTTTCCTTCCACAGTCCAAAGACGTGCAGGTTAGGTGGATTGGCCATGCTAAATTGCCCTTAGTGTCAAAAACGGTAAGGAGGAGTTATTGGGTTACGGGGATGGGGTGAAATTGAGGGCTTAAGTGGGTTGGTGCAGACTCGATGGGCCGAATGGCCTCCTTCTGCACTGCATGTTCTATGTTCTAACATGAAACCATTTTTAACTGTGTTCAAACACATCAATTCCAGTTTTACTATACCAATATTCAAAGATACCCTTTTAAAATTAAATCAAAGCTCCAATACAACGGGTTTACAGGACTTTAACCTTCTCTATTCCTTACACCATAAATTGGAAGTGGAGTGGAGGAAACGAGTGGGGTCAGAAAGTTAAAGCACAAATTATAAGTTCTCACCCTGGTTCTGGTCATGTTATACTGCACGGTTCGTATCACCACAAGAATGAGAAGACTTCCCAACGAGATTTCAGTCAAAACACGCTCAGCGTACCAAGTAATATTCTTTAGTATCTGTGGGGAGGAAAGAGTGGGAAACAAAATCATTTTTAACAAAGGCAAGGCTAGTCAAAGCCAGATGGCCAGTCTAAACAACCATTTCAAAAGAAAACATAAAGTACGATTATCTAAAAAACACACCGATACGTTAATCATAGCATGCAATCTTTCAACAGTACCTACAGTATCAAGGCCACAACATTCTCTCTAAATTTATTTGTTTTTTCAAATCATAACAACCCCCCCTCCACCTCCCTAAAACAACATTTCAGGTATGCCAGCAATGAACACAATGAATCAAAACAAAAATCAGCATGCAATTTATTACCCTGGTACACATCAATTAATTACAAGTTCAAATAAATATGAAAGGTGAAGTCCTACAGCTGGGAATATAAAGAAAACCACAAGAGTAGGTGCCTGATCCTGCTTCTCTACATTATTAATCTGGAAATTGAAATCTAATGTCATCTTGCCAATTTTGCTGAAAACATTAAGGCATAAAAAATAGCATAGGCAGAGGATATGGTTCAACAGCTTTGTTGATGCTATTTATTACTGTAGCCACTTAAAATGGCTAACTCCCGATTTAAAATGGCGAACGGCAAAGGCTGATGGGAAAGTCAGCCAACAGGACAAAAACGAGTAGCTGCAGGTTGACTGTGTATTTACCTCTGGAAAGGCCAGACAAGATCGATACCAGCAACCATCAGCATAACAAAACACCAGCCATCTGCATACTAATGAGCAATCCCCGGGAACAATAAGCAACATTTAGACACATAAAGCAAAACCAGACTCTTCGGCGCTAGCAGAAGCCTACACAAAAGGAGGTGAATGACCACCTCAAGACCGCCCATCGATCAGGGACCCGCTCCAGCATTGGAGAAAATCGAACCAAGTGATTGGGACAAAATTATATCCAACTCATTGAGTCATTTCTACTCTGTCTCCAAAAATTCCACTGCCTCACCTATCAGCTGAAAAGGAGGGTCCATAGAATCCCTACAGTGCAGAAGGAGGCGTGTTCGGCCCATCAAGTCTGTGCTGACTCTCCGAAAGAGCGCACTACTAGGTCCACTCCCCCGCTCTATTCCTGTAACCCTTTGCATTTATCGTGGCCAATCCACCTAACCTGCACATCTTTGGACTCTTGAACTTCTGAATCCTGATCATTTATGTAAATGAGTAAAAAGAAGTGGTCTCAACACTGAAGTTCAGGGATACCAGAATTTATTCTTTCACAAAATGCAGACATTGCTGTGTCGGCCAGCATTTATTGCACATTCCTAACTTCCCTTGAGACGCTGGTGATGAGCTGACTTCTTGAAATGCTGCAGTTCAACTGGTGCAGGTAGCACGGTAACATTGTGGAGAGCACAATTGCTTCACAGCTCCAGGGTCCCAGGTTCGATTCCGGCTTGGGTCACTGTCTGTGTGGAGTCTGCACATCCTCCCCGTGTGTGCGTGGGTTTCCTCCGGGTGCTCCGATTTCCTCCCACAGTCCAAAGATGTGCAGGTTAGGTGGATTGGCTATGATAAATTGCCCTTAGTGCCCAAAATTGCCCTTAGTGTTGGGTGGGGTTACTGGGTTATGGGGATAGGGTGGAGGTGTTGACCTTGTGTAGGGTGCACTGTAAATGCTATGTATACCCACGATCCTGTTAGAAAGTGAGTACAACTTCCAGTGGTGGCTCTCTCCAAGGAACTTTTCACTAGGCCTTTTTAATCCATCAAACAGGCGTCAGAAGTACAAAAAAGTTCCCCAACTTAACCCCCACCTACTAGGCAACCAACTGAGATGTCGACGAGCTAGCAGCCAGGTCACAAGGCCAGCAAAATCAAAGAGTGGAAGACCTCAACCCCAGAACAAGGGGACACGCGTGGCAATCCAAACCTGAGCATGGCGAACCCAGCAGGGTCGCCATCGCCGGCCCATTCGTCGACGGAGAAGCTGTATAATGTTTATTTTTATGTTTTCAATCAACACCAACTCCCAATACTTCCAGTGGCACAGGGGCACCAGACAAGGATGCCCAGTGTCCCCGCTGCTGTTCGCTCTCACGATCAAGCCATTAACAGAGCAGCAAAAAGCTGGAGGGGGATCCGGAGGGGCGGCAGAGAGCACAGAGTCTCACTCTATGCAGATGACCTGCTCCTCTATATTTCGGACCCACAAAGCAGCATGGACGGAATCATCACGCTCCTGAAAGAGTTGGGCGCCTACCAGGACTGCAAACTCAACAAGAGCAAAATCGAGATCTTCCCGGTACACCCACAAGTAGAGGGGGCAGCACTAATGGGACTGCCGTTTAAACAAGCCCGACACAAATTCCGCTACCTGGGGATCCAAATAGCCCATGACTGGAAGGGGATCCCAATGCTAGGATCCCAAAGAAGGTCCTACAAGGGGACACCAGACAAGGTCCTGATAGAGGGAAATTTGGCCGATTGGATCAGTAACTGGCTATCACATAGAAGACAGAGGGTGGTGGTAGATGGTAAATTTTCAACCTGGAGCCCAGTCACCAGCGGTCTACCACAGGGATCAGTGCTGGATCCTCTGCTATTTGTGATTTTTATCAATGACTTGGATGATGGAGTAGAAGGTTGGGTTAGTAAATCTGCTGATGACACCAAGATTGGTGGAGCAGTGGTTAATGTGGAGGGCTGTTGTAGGCTGCAAAGAGACATTGATAGGATGCAGAGCTGGGCTAAAAGTGGCAGATGGAGTTTAACCCTGATAAGTGTGAGGTGATTCATTTTGGTAGGACAAATTTGAATGCGGATTACATGGTTAATGGCAGGGTTCTGAAGAATGTGGAGGAGCAGAGAGATCTCGGAGTTCATGTCCATATATCTCTGAAAGTTGCCACCCAAGTGGATAGAACCGTGAAGAAAGCTTATAGTGTGTTAGCATTTATTAACAGGGGGATTGAGTTTAAGAGCCGCGAAGTTATGCTGCAACTGTACAGGACCTTGGTTAGACCACATTTGGAGTATTGTGTGCAATTCTGGTCACCTCATTATAGGAAGAATGTGGAAGCATTGGAAAGGGTGCAAAGGAGATTTACCAGGATGCTGCCTGGATTGGTGGGTTGGTCTTACGAGGAAAGGTTGAGGGAGCTAGGGCTTTTCTCATTTGAGCGAAGGGGGATGAGAGGTGACTGAATTGAGGTGTATAAGATGAGAGGGATAGAGAGAGTGGACGTTCAGCGACTTTTTCCTTGGATGAATGTAGCTGTTACAAGGGGGCATAGCTATAAGGTTCATGGTGTAAGATATAGGAGGGATATCACAGAGGTAGGTTCTTTACTCAGAGAGTGGTTGGGGCGTGGAACGCACTCCCAGCTATGGTAGTGGAGTCGGACACGTTAGGAACTTTCAAGCGGTTATTGGATAGGCATATGGAGTGCACTAGAATGATTGGGAGTAGGTTGATTTGATCTTAGTTTCAGATTAGTTCGGCACAACATCGTGGGCCGAAAGGCCTGCACTGTGCTGTACAGTTCTATGTTCTATGGTGGGGATGAGGGTGGAGCCATGCCCGAAAGTGGCGGTCTGTGGGGAATCAGACCAGCCAGATCTATTCCTGGGGAGGAGGGTGGATGCCCTTGCCTTTGCCTCCCTGATCGCCTGCCGTAGAATCCTGTTCAGCTAGTGGTCAGCAGCGCCACCCAAAGCTGCAGACTGGCTGTCCGACCTCTCAGAATCTCTCCAAATGGAGAAAATCGAATTCGCCATCCGAGGGTCGGACGACGGCTTCCACAGAACGTGGGAGCCATTCACCCAATTGTTCCGGGACCTGTTTGTGGCCAACGAACAAGCAGAAGAATAGACAGGTAGCCAAGAATCAGGGGAAAGTAGCCAAGATGTGAGAGGGAGAGATAGACCCGGAGTGGGGGGCACAGCTAAACCTAAGAGAAAAGAAAGGCGAGCCACAGGAGAAGGGAAGGGAAGGGAGGGGAGAGAGAGAGAGGGGGGGGGGGGGGGAAGAGAAAGAGGGAGGAGACAGGGAACAATAGAGGGGGAGCAAGGAAAATACGGGCGAAAGACGGGACAAAAGGCCGAAGCGGAGGTGAACGCGAAACGACAACGGCAGCGAAAACCGTCCGGGAGAAGCAATTAACAACACCAACAACAGATCCATTCTCGAATCACCCTCTCTGTATTGGACGTAACTATTGTAATTGTTTCTCCGGTACCCAAATGTAAATATACCTCCCCAGTTTTCCTCCCCCCACAAACATGTGCGCCTACGTATTTGTTAAACGTAATATTGCTAACTGTACAGAGTTGCTGTGTTGAGCTAGTGTACAATATCCTACCAGTTTATTTTTATTTATTTTTTCTCTCTATATATATATATATATTTTTTTTTTTTTTAATCTGTGTACATAACTGTAATTATACTACGTTCAAAACCCCAATAAAAAATATCTACTAAAAAAATTGTTGTTATGTTTTTGCTATTATTATTACTTCTGGTTTTTTTCGCTTGGCCGATACAATTGTCTAGTCGGAGTATGTGTGTGATAAGTCTGTCTATCATAAAATGAAAAGCCTTCAATAAAAAATATTTTTCAAAAAAGAAAGTCACACGAACCTGCCTCCCATCCATTGACTCCATCTCCACCTCCCGCTGCCTGGGGAAAGCGGGCAGCATAATCCAGGATCCCACCCACCTGGCTTACTCAGTCTTCCAACTTCTTCCATCGGGCAGGAGATACAAAAGTCTGAGAACTCGCACAAACAGATTCAAAAACAGCTTCTTATACTACACTCCAGTACGCTTCACCCGATGCCAGTGTCGATGTATTTACATTGTGTACCTTGTGTTGCCTTATTATGTATTTTCTTTTCTTCTCATGTACTAAATGATCTGTTTTAGCTGGTCACAGGAAAATACTTTTCACTGTACACATGACGATAAACAAATCCAATCCAAGTGAGCTCCAGGATCTTGTTCCCGCAACAGTGAAGGAAAAACAATATGATTTCAAGTCAGGATGGTGTGTAGCTTGGAGGGGAATTTGCAGGTGATATTCCCATGCATCTGCTACCCTTGTCCTTCCAGGTGGCAGAGGTTGTGGCTTTGGAAGGTGCTGTCGAAGGAGCCTTAAAAGAGTTGCTGCTGACCTCATTTAGAACTTATTCCTATCTATTAATCTTGTGACAAGTAATCATTTTTTCCGCCAAGGTTTACCATGAATCCAACAACTTTTCAGAATAACTAATTACCTCAAAATTAACTAGTTCCTCAAAATCAATTATGTACACACAGAGTCATAGGTTTTCCACCATCATATGAGTTGTCACTTCTTCAAATGAGGTGGGTCGAAATCCATGTTGACTGCTATTTATTAGGTTATTATTGTATAGATGACCCTCAAATTTACACCAGAAAATCAATTCCATTATTGTACGGAAAGGAAATCAGAATATGGTATGGATTTTCCAGATGGCAGGCTCTCTTTCAACCATCCAATGAATCCCTGCCGACTCGGAGTGCCCCACAGCCATTTCATGCTCGAATGTGCATTAAGTGGCTGTAGACAGGACATCCGCTCCACGGGCTGGATTCTCCCAAAATGGGGCTATTTCCCCATGCTGGCGTAAAAACGCTAGTGTTACACTCCCGAGTTTCCTGAAAAAAATATAAGCTAATTCATTCACCTTCAGGAGGCTAGTAGGGACCTGGAGTAATTCACGCAGCTTTAGCTGCGGGTACGGGCACCCGCACTTCCGGTTTCGAGTCCGCGCATTGGACTGTAGAGGCGGCTTCAAAACGTAGCCCCCCCCCCCCACCCCGGCCCCGATCGGCCACGCGCCCTTGCATCCGACCGCGCACAAGCACTCTCCGGCCGTCCATAAGGACCCCCCCCCCCCGTGTCCGAGTCACACAAGCATCCCAGCCGGCAATACCATGTTACTTTAACGCTGTCGGGAACTCGGCTGGTCGGGAGTGGAGGATCGCTGGGCGGCCCGCTGGCAATGGCCCCCCCAGCCGCGCAGAGCACTATGCGAACGCGCCTTTTTTCGGGGCCCGGGTAATTGCTGGACCCGCGCAGAGCCTGATTTCAGCGCAAAATCGGATTCTCCACCCCCGCGCCAAACACGATTTCGGCGCAGGGCTGCGAAGAATCCAGCCCCACATTTGGGAGGAAATGCCACTTTGATAAGTGCTGGTCAATCAGATTGACCAGCAGCTCTCTCAGTTCCTACACCGACAAGAGCTGCACTGAACTGAAGAGGAATTGCATGAAGACAGCTGAGATTAAGTCCAGGCACCTTTGGGCAAGATGAAGAGCGTTCAGGGTTTCGGGGGGGGGGGGTTGATTGAATTCAGAAGTCGCCTGATGGAGGTTCCCTCCCACCTCCAACCTCCCGTCTAACATCTAACTACGTTGATTTACAGCCTTGTTTCACGCAAGGTTAATCCTCCTGCCAACCTAAAAATGGATGTTCAGTGTCAAACAACCCTGAATTTAAATCAGGAAATTCAGGCCTATGTCTCTTTTGCTACCCTTTTTGAATTTGGTGCACAATTCAGAGGCATCCTCCCAGACTTGACTGACACCCACCCAAAAATGAGCATGATAAATGCCAATTCATTCTTTTATTTAAAAATAAGAATCTGGATAGGACCAGCCATTATCCTCGCCAGCAGGTAAACAAAGTGACATTCTGCTCTCAGCCAACTGATGAAATCATAACTTGCTGATATCCAGATTGGAGTACTATAACACTGGGTCACCTTGTTCCAGACAAATGTATCATTTATAGTGGTTTCATAAAATCATGTAAATGGCTAGATTAAATCAGTCTAAAAAGCCTTTTGCTCCAGTGTAGTGGTTTCCACCTATTGATATTTTTTTGTCCCTTTTTCTTTTAAAGGCACACGCTTATGCCAAGGTAAGTTCTACACATCAGCACTACTTCAGGACATCACTCAAGTATCCGTTCTTCAACTGGATCTGTATGATATGCCTTAGCATGCTAATGGAGGCTCTAAAGCTAAGCACAATCCTTCCATATTGACTTGTAAATACATAAAACTGCTTTATTCTCTCTTAAATATATTCAGTGACTTGGCATCTCCTAGCCTTCTGTGGTAGAGAATTTCACAGGTTCAGGAGTGAAGAAATTTTCCTTCATCTCAGTCCTAAATGCTCTACCCCATATCCTGAGATTCTGTCGCTTGGTTCTAGATTCCCCAACCAGGGGAAACATCCTCTCTGCATCGAATCTGTTCAGCCCTAAAAGAATTTTATATGCTTCAATCGGATCTTCTCTCATCCTTCTAAACTCCAGTAAATACAGGCCCAGTCGTATACAAGGAGCATGAGGGTAACTAGAGAATGGATTGGCCCACTCAAAGACAAAAGAGGGAATTTATGCGTGGAGTCAGAGGAAATGGGTGAGATTCTTAATGAGTACTTTGCATTGGTATTCAACAAGGAGAGGGACATGACGGATGTTGAGGCTAGGGATGGATGTTTAAATACTCTAGGTCAAGTCGGCATAAGGAAGGGGGAAGTTTTGGGTATTCTAAAAGGCATTAAGGTGGACAAGTCCCCAGGTCCGGGTGGGATCTATCCCAGGTTCTGATTGAAGCGAGGGAAGAAATAGCTGAGGCCTTAACAGATATCTTTGCAGCATCCTTGAGCATGGGTGAGGTCCCGGAGGACTGGAGAATTGCTAAAGTTGTCCCTTTGTTTAAGAAGGGTAGTAGGGATAATCCAGGGAATTATAGACCTGTGAGCTTGATGTCAGTGGTAGGCAAACTGTTGGAGAAGATACTGAGGGATAGGATCTATTCACATTTGGAAGAAAATAGACTTATCAGTGATAGGCAGCATGGTTTTGTGCAGGGAAGGTCATGTCTTACAAACCTAATAGAATTCTTTGAGGAAGAGACAACGTTAATTGATGAGGGAAGGGCTGTAGATGTCATATACATGGACTTCAGTAAGGCGTTTGATAAAGTTTCCCATGGTAGGTTGATGGAAAAAGTGAACTCGTATGGGGTTCAGGGTGTACTAGCTAGATGGATAAAGAACTGGCTGGGCAACAGGAGACAGAGAGTAGTGATGGAAGGGAGTGTCTCAAAATGGAGAAAGGTGACTAGTGGTGTTCCACAGGGATCCGTGCTCGGACCACTGTTGTTTGTGATATATATAAATGATCTGGACGAAGGTATAGGTGGCCTGATTAGCAAGTTTGCAGATGATACTAAGATTGGTGGAGTTGCAGACAGCGAGGAGGACTGTCAGAGAATACAGCAAAATATAAATAGATTGGAGTTGGGCAGAGAAATGGCAGATGGAGTACAATCCAGGCAAATGCGAGGTGATGCATTTTGGAAGATCTAATTCAAGAGCGGACTATACGGTCAATGGAAGAGTCCTGGGGAAAATTGATGTCCAGAGATATCTGGGAGTTCAGGTCCATTGTACCCTGAAGGTGGCAACGCAGGTCGATAGAGTGGTCAAGAAGGGATACAGCATGCTTGCCTTCATCGGACGGGGTATTGAGTACAAGAGTCGGCACGTCATGGTTGTATAGGACTTTGGTTAGGCCACATTTGGAATACTGCGTGCAGTTCTGGTCGCTACATTACCAGAAGTATGTGGATGCTTTAGAGAGCGTGCAGAGGAGGTTCACCAGGATGTTGCCTGGTATGGAGGGTGCTAGCTATGAAGAAAGGTTGAGTAGATTAGGATTGTTTTCGTTGGAAAGACGGAGGTTGAGGGGGGACCTGATTGAGGTCTACAAAATTATGAGAGGTATGGACAGGGTGGATAGCAACAAGCTTTTTCCAAGAGTGGGGGTGTCAATTACAAGGTGTCACGATTTCAAGGTGAGGGGGGGCAAGTTTAAGGGAGATGTGCGTGTAAAGTTTTTTACGCAGAGGGTGGTGGGTGCCTGGAACGCTTTGCCAGCGGAGGTGGCAAGAGGCGGGCACAATAGCATCATTTAAGATGCATCTAGACAGATATATGAACGGGCGGGGAACAGAGAGAAGTAGATCCTTGGAAAATAGGTGACAGGTTTAGATAAAGGATCTGGATCGGCACAGGCTGGGAGGGCCGAAGGGCCTGTTCCTGTGCTGTAATTTTCTTTGTTCAGTCAAGTCAATCTCTCCTTAAAGGACAATCCCGCCAACCCTGGTATCAGCCTAGGGTGGTACGGTGGCACAGTGGTTAACACTGCTGCCTCACAGTGCCAGGGACCTGGGTTCACTTACGACCTTGTGTCTGTGTGAAGTTTGCACATCCTCTCCATGTCTGGTGGGTTTCCTCAGGGTGCTCCAGTTTCCTTCCACAGTCCAAAGATGTGCAGGTTAGGTTGATTGTACGTGCTAAATTGCTCCTTAGTGTCCCAAAAATTTAGTTTAGGTTACATGATAGGGTGGGGGGGGGTGGGCCTCGGGTGCTCCTTCGGAGGGGCAGTGCAGACCCAATGGGCTCAATGTCCTCTTTCTGCAGCAGAGGGATTCTATACCCTCCACTGCACTCCGTCCATGGCAAATATCCATACAATTCCTACAGCGCAGATGGAGGCCATTCGGCTCATCGAGTCTGCGCCGAACCTCTAAAGAGCATCCTGCATTGGCCCACTCCCCACCCTATTCCCCTAACCCCACCTGACCTGAACACAGGTATGGGAAGTATATGCAAATTCCACAGTCACCCAAGGTCGGAATTGAACCCCGATCCCCAGTGCTGTGAGGTAGCAGTTCTAATCCACAGTACTACTGTGCCGCCCTAAATATTCTTTCTTACGTAGGGAGACGAAAACTGCATGCAATACTCCAGGTGTGGTCTCACTGCAGTATAACTCAAACCCTCTTTCAATGAAGGCTGATATCATTTGCCTCCCTAATTGTTTGCTGTACCTGCATCTCCACTTTCATTGACTGGTGTACAAGGACATACAAATCCCTTTGTACGTCCACACTTCCCAATATATCACCATTTAAACAATATTCTTCCTTCCTATTTTTCACACTGTGGATATCTTCACATTTAGCCATGTTGTATGGCAGCTGCCATGTGTTTGCCCACTTACTCAACTTGTCTAAATCACCTTCAAGCCTCCTTGCATCCTGCTTACAACTCCACCCAGTTTCGTATCATCAGCAAACTTGGAAATGTTACATTTGGTTCCCACATCCAGGTCATTTATATGTATCATGAAAAGTCGGGGCCCAACCATTAACCCCTGCGATACACCACTAGTCACTGCCTGTCACTCGGAAAAAGACCTATTTATTCCTAGTCTGTCTGACTTAGTCTGCAAACCAATTCTCGATCCACGCTAAACCATTAACCTCATCCCATGTCCTTTAATTTTGCCCATTAAACTCTTCTGAGAGACTATATCAAAAGCCTTCTGACAGTCCAAATATATCACATTCAGTAGTTCTCCCTTATCTATTCTACTAGTTACATCATAATACTACAGAGATCTGTGCTAGAATCCCAACATTAAATATTAATGATTTGGGCGAGGGAACTAAATGTAATATCTCCAAATTTGCAGATGATACAAAGTTGGGTGGGAGGGTAAGCTGCGAGGAAGATGCAGAGATGCTTCAGCGGGATTGGACATGCTGAATGAGTGGGCAAATGCATGGCAGATGCAGTATAATGTGGATAAATGTGAGGTTATCTACTTTGGTAGCAAAATTAGGAAGGCAGATTATTATTTGAATGGGTATAAATTGAGAAGGTAGATACTCAGCGATACCTTGGTGTCCTCATGTATCAAGCGTCGCTGAAAGTAAGCGCGCAGTACAGTAGGCAGTAAAGAAGGCAAATAGTATGTTGGCTTTCATAGCGAGGGGATTTGAGTAGAGGAATAGGGATGTTTTACTGCAATTGTATAGGGCATTGGTGAGGCCACACCTGGAGTATTGTGCAGTTTTGCTGTCCTTATCTGAGGAAGGATGTTCATGTTGTGGAGGGAGTGCAGCAAAGGTTTACCAGACTGATTCCTGGGATGGTGGGACTGTAATATGAGGAGAGGCTAAGTCAGTTAGGGTTACATTCATTGGAGTCACTATTGCATTGATTTCCTCCTTCAGTAACAATACTACCCCACCTCCTTTCCCTTTTTGTCTGTCCTTCCTAGATAGTGAATACCCCTGGATGTTCAGTTCCCATCTTTAATAAACCTATAGCCATGCCTCTGTAATTGCAACTATATCATAATTATTTATTATCTATTTGCACTGTTAATTCATCTACCTTATTGCGAATGCTCCATGCATTAAGACAAAGTCTTAATGATGGGATCATGTCCAGTTGTGTTGGTTCCTTTATGTGAAATAAGTAGCCAACATTCACCATATTCTAGATTCCCATATAAACAATGGTCTCTTTTGTAAGGTATTGTAGGACTGCAGGCAGTCATGTAATTGTACTGCAGCATCTGTGATCATTTCCAGGAGGAACCACAGGTGGCATCACATTTTGAAAAAGCAACAATATGCATTGATTCTTAAAACATGTAAGTCAAAGAAACTGTGTTTAATAAGGTTTGTAGACCTACAAATTCTGCTCCTAATCCTAATTCAGAAAGGTGACAAATTAAGTGTTCATAAAGAGAAAATACATCAATTCTTTCTGCCTCATTTCTTTGTGAGAAAGCAGATGCACAAGTGAGCTTTTAAAGCAAGCATTTTGGGGAATTATTCTGAAGGCTTTGTATATGACTTGCTCTGCAGCTCTGGGTCATCCCTTGCCAATAATGTTTTTAATAGGCATCTGAAGATTCTCCTTGCCCCAGTTTGAGTTAAGGCTCCCACTATAATAATTGCACGTGAATGTTTGAAATCACAGCAGCTTGTCCTAATTGTGATATCACAAACTTACATGTTATTGTTTGAATATGTAGTACAATGCTGATTTTAAACAATCATGCTTATTTCCCAACTCCATTTTCATTTATTTTATGTTTATTCACATTCTATTTATTGCAACCTAATTAGAATGTTCCGGAATCCTTTTAAAAAATGTAAATTTCCAATGACAGCACTCCACAAGTACAGCAAAAGCAAACAGCAATAAAAGCAAAATACTGCAGGTGTTGGAAATCTGAAATAAAAACAGAAAATTCTGGAAAACCACAGCAGATCTGGCAGCATCTGTGGGGAGAGACGTCTCAGAGCTAACGTTTCAAGTCTCTATGACTCTTCAGTGCTAGCAGTTACTGATCATGCTGCTTCATTACAAAATAATTAGAAAATATTTAACAAGTTAAGAAAAATTTGAACTTGTGGAATTTCAATCCAAGTTCATAATTCGCCAGCTGTGTGAACTGCAAGACTGCCTACAGAAGTCATTTATTTAATTTTTGTCATCGTATTTATGTGGCTGTGCATGGTAAAACATTCACTGTTTGCAGCAACCGTCTGTGTTGATTGATCAGATTGGACATTCATCAGCTTACAACCACAAATTAATCATTTTGAGAGAAAGGACTGTAGACTAACTAATTATCCTTTATGCCTTGCATTTTAGTACAGAATTGCCTTTCACCAGGAGTAATTCTGAAACATCATTACTGACTGAACTGGCAGAATCCTGAAGGACATAGCTGCCAAATTGCACCTGTGGTAGGTAGTGACAAAACCAATAACAGAAACAAACTGCTTGACCTTGCTCTTACCAATCAACTTGTCACAGATGCATCTGTCCATGACAGTAATGGTAAGAATAACCACTGCACAGTCCTTGTGCAAACAAAGTCCCACATTCACACTGAGGAAATAGTCCATCATGTTGACACTGCCAGCTAAATGAGATGGATTCAGAGAAGATCTAGCGACTCAAAACTGGTCATCAGCAAATACAGAATCATGTTCAACTATAATCTGTAACCTCATGGCCCGACATATCCCTCATACTACCAATATGGCAGGGATCAACTTTGGTTCAACGAGGAGCGCACAAGAGAATGCCAGAAATAGCACCAAGCAATCCTAAAATAAATGAAGTGCGAAACTAGTGATGCTACAACACAGGACTACATGCAGCACTATTATACTCTTTGACATCCATGTCAGTCAAGAATCTATCTAACCGCATCTTAAAAATCTTCAATGACCCAGCACCTCTGTGGAAAAGAGAAAACCACAAACTGATGAGAAGAAAAAAAATTATTCTCACCTCCATCTTAAATGTGAGACCCCTTGGGCTGGATTCGCCGCTGTCGGGATTCTCCATTTCGCAGGCAGCCCAGGCTTTCCCGGCGGTGTGAGGCTGTCCACAATGGGAAACCCCATTGGCAAGCAGGCAAAACGGAGAATCCCAGGGGCATGCCACGCAAGGGACGGAGAATGCCACCCCTTATTTTTAAGCTGTGTTCCAATCTCTCCCACAAGGGTAAATATCCTTTCAACATCCACCCTGTCAAGTTTCTTCACAATCTTCTGTTTTAATAAGATCACCCAATCTGCTCAACCTTTCCTCACAGAGGCAACCACTTGATTTCAGGAATCAGCTGAGTGAACTTTCTCTCCACTGCTTCTCATGCATTGATGTCCTTTCGTATGGTGACCAGAACTATACACAGTACTCCAGATACGGTCTCACCAAGAGTATAACACCCCATTGGCCTTCTTAATAACTTGATGTACCCTGCATGCTAACATTTTGCGATTCATATACCTGGACACCACATAGCCCTGCAATCTCTCTCTATTTAAATAATTTGATGCTTTTTAATTTTTTCTGACTAAGTGGGCGAGTCCACATTTTCACACACATACTTCGTTTGCCAAATTTTTGCCCATTCACTTAACCCATCTATATGCCTTTGCAAACTCCTTACGTCCTCTTTATAACTTACTCATCCACCTACGTTTGTGTAATCAGCAAATTTAGTAACCATACTAGCATCCAAGTCATTGATATAGATTGTAAATAGTTGAGGCCCAGCACTGACCCCTATAGGATTCCACTGGTTACATCTTGCAAACTTGAAAGTGATCCATTTATCCCTACTTTGTTTCCAGTGAACGAACCAATCCTCTATCTTGTTAATTTTTACCCCTCACAACATGTGTTCTTATGTTGTCTGAATACCTTTTCGTGACAATTGGAAGATTTTAAGACAACTGGATTATAAATGTAGCGGACAATTTAAGGTTTAAAAGGCAGGGGTTAGTGTGTGTTTGACTGCAGTTGTCATGTTTTTTTAAAAAAAATTCTGTTTGCAGAGTCTGGGTGTTTTTAGCAGCCAGAAGAGGAAATCGATGAAGAAATGTGTTTATCAATCTGGGCTAATGCACAGTGATTTAACTGGGGAGGTCCCTGGGGAGCCAATGTGCTTTTGCAGCCTGCAGAGGCATTGGGCGGGATTCTCCCATTCGGCGGCAGGAAACGGCGTTTCACCATGGCATGAACAGGCCGCTGGGAGTACCGATTCTGGCCAACACGGCGCTGGAGCGGTTCACTCCATGACTCTGGATGTCATGTGGCGCCGGCTCCAACCCGTGGTGGCCTCCCTCCGCGGGGAATCGCGTGCCAGTGTGGCCAGCTAGCGGGGATTCTCCGGCCCGGCCCCGGGCTGGGAGAATCCCGCCCAGTGTTTTACAGCTTAGGGAGATGGGGTCATTGCTAGGTGAAGCTCAGAAAGGTAGAGAGGAAGTGAGTTTGGAGAAGCTTCGAGAGAGAGAGAGGAGCAAAGTTCTCATCTGCCTGACTCTGGGTTCACAATTCTTTCCAAATAGGATTCAAAAATGGAATTGTATTTTAAAGCAGAGCAATCTTGTCTGAAGCCAAGGAAGAAGCTGAAATAACCAGGTTGAAGCAGCAATTTGAAGACGTTTGTTGGAGTCTGAAGGAGTACCAACCTGAGCCAAATCTGTTTTATAAAGTAAATATTACCCTATGCCCTGCTAGTTTTAACCTGTATTAAGAGCTGTATGTTTCTTTTCTTGTTGTTTAATGGGAATTATATCATTGTGTTAAGGGGTAATTGAAAGCTGTTCTTTTCAGGTGTGAAGTTAAAAATTTAATCATAATAAAAGTATATTCATAATAAAGTTTTAGAAATACCAAAGCCCTACTTTCTCAGTAATCACTCCTGGAGAGAATCATTATTTCCGCACAGTCTCAAAATAAACTAAAATATTGAGGTTTCGCTCCTGTATCCTAGCCACTGCTGGGTCTGGTCTGGGATCATAATAATTTGATGCAGCACCTTGTCAAATGCCTTTTGGAAATCCAAGTACACCATATCTACATGTTCCCTTTATCGACATCGCCCATTCTTTCCTGAAAAACTCCCAATAAATTAGTCAAGCATGATTTCATTTTACAAAACCATGTTGTCTCTGCTTGATTTCATTAACATTTTCAAAATGCCCTGCTGCTATAACCTCCCTCATAGGAGGCTCAAAGGCCAAATGGCCTACTCGTGCTTCAAGTGTCTATGTTAAGAATAGATTCTAGCATCTTCCCGATGACAGATATTAGGCTCACTGCCTGCAGTCTCCTGCTTTCTATGTTCTGTTTCCACCTGAGTTGGCCACTTCTCGACTTAAAATGGAGAATTGCAAAGGCTGAAGGGAAATTCAGCCAACACGGGCAAAGACTAGCAAATACAAAAATCATGTATATTGGAACCTGCAAAACAACCAGACAGCACCATAACCAGCAGCCATCTACATAATAATGTGCGATTCCCAGGCACAATGGCAACAGTTAAGGTAAATAAAGCCAAGCCAGACTCCTCGGCGCCAGCAGGAGCCAAGACAAAGGAAGGCCAACGGACACTTAGGACCGCCCAGCGATCAGGGAACCGCTCCAGCATTGGAGAAATCGATCCAAGTGATCGGAAAGTAGTCCAATCACTTGGAACCAGGTACGGGGTCCGCCCCGAAGGGCGGGAAGCCCCCGGGGACTATAAAGTAAAGCCCCCAAGTTCAAATCATCCTTCTTTGGCAGGGTCACTCAGCAACTTGAACCAACCCTTGACAGTGACCTGTCTTGTTGCCTCCAAGCAAGTAAGTCTCAAGTCAACACTCGCTACGAGATAGGCGCTCCTAGCTACCAGTCCATACCAGCTTTGAATCCCGCAGACTCAGGACTAGAACGAAAGGCCATTTGTTCCCCTGACCTGGTGGGCCAGTCCGAAGCTAAGTATAGGCCTGTTTATAGTGATAAAAATAGCCTAGAAAGTAGAGTTTACGCATGAGTAGCGATTTACTGTGTATAATAAATGTGTTTTGATTTGAATCTTACTAATTGGTGCGTTGAGTTATTGATCATTACTTGAACTTGAACCTCGTGGCGGTATCATAAAGATACCTGCCGACTCTAGAGCAAAGGTTATAAAACAGAGCCAATTGAACCAACCAAAAGTTAGCAACAGTTTCTTCTTGTTAGATTTGCTATTTTCAGGTGGGAACTTTCCAGAACCTAGGGAATTCTGGAAAATTAAAACCAATGCATATAGCGGGAGGCATGGTAGCACAAGTGGCTAGCACTGTGGCTTCACAGCGCCAGGGTCGATTCCCCACTGGGTCACTATCTGTGCGGAGTCTGCACGTTCTCCCCGTGACTGTGTGGGTTTCCTTCAGGTGCACCGGTTTCCTCCCACAGTCCAAAGACATGCAGGTTAGGTGGATTGGCCATGCTCAAGTTGCCCTTAGTGTCCAAATAGGTTAGATGGGGTTATTGAGTTACGGGGGTAGGGTGGAAGTGAGGGCTTAAGTGAGTCAGTGCAGACCCGATGGGCCGAATGGCCTCCTTCTGCACTGTGTGTTCTATGTTCTATGATCTATGATCTACTATTTCAGCAGCCACTTCTTTTCAGACCCCAGGATGAAGTCCATCAAGACCTTGGGACTTGGCAGTCTTTAGCTGGTGATTGTAACTGCGATATGTTTTTCCCTCCCTTTCACTCTTGGTTTAAATTATTTATGGAATGTTATTTGCGTCTTCTAGACTAAGTGACCTTGACAAATTATCTGTTCAGTGAATCCACCATGTCCATATTTCCCATTATTAATTCCCTAAACTCACTTTCTGGAAGACCAATCACATTTTAGTTAGTGTTCCTTCTGTAGAAATTCTGATCAGCTGTTTTTATATTTCTGGCCAGCTTATGATCGTATTCTAATTTCTCGCTTTTTGTTATTATTCTAATCTTTCTTTACTGGTTTTTATATTCTGTGCAATCTTCTGACCTACCACCAATCTTTGTGGAACAGTAAATTTTTTCTTTCAATTTGATACCACCTTTAACTTCCATAGTTAGCCACAAAACGATGCATCCTTTTCCCTGGAGTCCTTCTGTCTCTCTTCCTATCAGTGTGGGTGCGCCTACACCACATGGGCTGCAGCGGTTCAAGAAGGTGGCACAGCACCATCTTTCAAGAGCGATTAGGGATGGGCAATGAATTCTGGCCTAGCCAGTGGCACCAACATTCCATGCAAATAATTTTTTTAAATACATCTTTGCTGAGTGCTATGAAATACTTCCTTAAATAGCTTCCACTAGATCCCTACTGACTCTTTAATCTAATTTTCCAGTTCACTTTAGCCAGCTCTGCCCTCATACCCTTATAGCATTTATCAAAGGTTAAAACATTGTTTTTAGAGGCACTCTTCTCTCCCCAAATGGAATATAAAAGTCAATCAGGTTATGATCATTGCTACCTAAGGGTTCCTTTACCATGAGGTTATTCATTAATCCTATCTCATTGCTCATTACCAAGTCTAGAATGGCCTGCTTTCTGGTTGATTCTAGAATATACAGCTTTAGTAAACTCTCCAAAACGTACTCTAGGAACTCTTCTCCCAGGCTATATTAGTCCAATCTACTGTTAATTAAAATCACCCATGGTTATTGCTGTGCCTTTCTTGTAAGCCCCCATTATTGGTTACAAGAGCAGGTCAGAATCTTAGAATCCTGCAGCAAGTAACTCACCTCCTGACTACCCAAAGCCATCTACACGACACAAGTCAGCAGTTTGATGGAATGCTCTCCACTTGCCTGGATGAATGCAGCTCCAAAAACACTCGAGCAGCTCTAACCATCCAAAATATAATAACCCACTTGATCGACACCCAATCTACCACCTTAAATATTCATTCCCTCCAGCACCAACTCTCAGTGGCAGCACTGTGTACCATACACAAGATGCACGACAGTAACTAACCAAGACTCCTTCAAAACCCACGACTCGACAACCTGGAAGGACAAGGACAAGTATTTACATGGGAACACCACCACCTGCAAGATCTCCCCATCACCCCCCCCCCACAACCCTAGGCCACTAACCATCCTGATTTGGAATTATATTACCGTTCCTTCAAAAGTTTCCTAACAGTACTGTACAAAATCTACACGATAGGCTGCAGTGGTTCAAAGAAGGCAACATCAACTCCGCTCCAGCAATTAAAGATAGGCAAGAAATTCTGGCCTTTCCAGTGATGCCCACATCCCATGAAAGAATGAAAATGAAAATAAATATATTTTTCTGCAGCAACCTGTTCAAATGAGGTGTGGGAACTCAAAAATGCAATTTCCAAAAGATGGAATACATTATGGTTTATTCAATTTCTGTTATGCAAAGGCACTTAATACACAAATATAATGCTTATACTTTTAATCTTGTCAAGTAAATGCCAGGTAGTGACCATCTTGAACAAGAAGTCCAGCCACCTCTCCCTGTCCATCACAGCTGAGTTTCCCACCATCAATATCATGGGGATCATCACTGACCAGAAATTTAACCAAATCAACAATGCAACTACGAGAGGAAAGCAGATGTTAGATATTCTGTGTCAAGTAATTCTCACTTAGCTCCTCAAAGTCTCTCCATAATTTGAAGGCTTTAAGATAGGAGTGTGGTTAGGGTGGCATGGTGGCACAATGGTTAGTACTGCTGCCTCACAGCGCAGAGGACCCAGGTTCAATCCTAGTCCCGGGTGACTAACTGTGTGGAGTTTGCACATTCTCCCCGTGTCTGCATGGGTATCATCCGCACAACCCAAAGATGTGCGAGGTAGGTGGCTTGGCCATGCTAAATTGCCCCTTAATTGGAAAAAATAATTAACTGGGTACTTAAATTTTTTTTAAATGGGAGTGTGGTGGAACATTTACAACTCCCCTGTATGGAGACAGCCCCAGCAACACAAGAAACTTAACATTATGACACAATTTTCTTAATTGGTACCCATCACTGGATTCAAAAGTGTCCCTCTATCACCCATTCACTGTGTGTACAATCTAGATGAACTGAAGCAACTCTCTAAGTTTACTTTGACAGCAAACAAATGCATCATCCTCAGTAATGACCTGCTTGTGCAGCTTCACGCCGGCCACATTCGTGACCCCTACTGTCATGGGGGTGTCCCTTTAAGAAAAGTTTTTGTCTTATCACATGGCTTCAGTGATATAATTTTGTGGGTGGAGCTGGGCTTTAGCTGCGAGGTTGACTGCTGTGGACTCAGAGGGAGAAAAAATAAGTGTTTTTTCCTGTCTTTCTATGTTTTCATTTTAAATGAGTTGTTCCAGTAAAAATAAACATTGAATTAAGCTACCTGCTTTGGTAACTTAAAAGATAGTTTCCTTTCCAGAAGGAATTTAAACGTGCTGGTGAGACGGGGTCAGAATCTCCGGGAAAGCCAGTCTCATTCAAGTGAGAATGCAGAGTGCTGGGACACTCCCTTGAAAAGGGTTTTTTGGTTTATTAGATTTTGTTTTTGAATTGGGCAGCACGGTAGCACAGTGGTTAGCACAGTTGCTGAACCAGGTCCCAGGTTCGATTTGCGGCTTGGGTCACTGTCTGTGCGGAGTCTACATGTTCTTCCCGTGTCTGCGTGGGTTTCCTCCGGGTGCTCCGGTTTCCTCCCACAGTCCAAAGATTGCAGGTTAGGTGGATTCGACATGATAAATTGCCCTTAGTGTTATGTGAGGCGGGATTACTGGGTTACGGGGATAGTGTGGAGGCATGGGCTTAAGTAGGGTGCTCTTTCCAAGAGCTGGTGCAGACTCGATGGGCCGAATGGCCTCCTTCTGCATTATAAATTATATGATTCTATGGAAGTTAAGGGGAATTCATTAAGGGTTATACACAGGTTACTGTAGCTGTGTGGTGTCTTTATGTTTGTAATTGATAAAAATTCTTGCTGTGTGTTTTTATATATATATGTTAACTAAGTTCTTAGAATAAAGCTTCTTTTCATTAAAGTGTCTTGGAAGACTGATGAATCATACCTGAAGTGTGCTCATCACAGCCAAATTCAGCATAAAGGTTGTACGTCAGGTGGACTTCATAATACACTTTGGAGTTTCTAAACCCTGGCCCACAACACTACCCTTAAGGAAGATAAGAGCAGCAATGCTGTGTGAGTACATCAGCTCTGGGCTTCTCTGCAACTTTTCCTTGAATCATGGTTCAATATCCTGGAATTCTCTGCCTGACATAATTGGAGGAGCAGAGTAAGTATGAAGACTGTGAAATTGCAGCAGAAGACTCAACCTCACTATTTCAGGACAGCTAGGGAATGGGCAACAGATGCAGTCTCTCCTGCGCTCTATATCCTGAGATGTAGTTTATAAACTGGAGATCTTTCCCCTATTCGAACATAACCAATGCATCTTCAATGCTCACCTAAATTCACAGACGAGGGCGAAATTCTCCTACCCGCCCCGCCACATTTCTGCCTCGACCCGCCGGCGGGATGCTCCGTTACACCGGCCGGTCAATGGGGTTTCCCATTGTGGGGCAGCCCCACGCCGTCGGGAAACCCCCGGCACCGGCAAAACGGAGACTCCCGCCGGCGGAGAATGACGCCCCCTATCTGTGCCGCGTCTAATGAATGGCATCTCACTGCAGTATTTCCACAGTATTACAACAGAGTGTTAGTTTAGATTCCTACCTGGAAGAATTACAGCCAAGAGGAAATATGGAGAAAGCTGGGTGGAGGGTTAGGGTGGGGAGAGCAGTAGCATGGTTTAACGTTTACATACTTCCCACCTCATGAAGTGAAAACGGAGGTAGAGCTTGAATGACTTAGGACCTGAAGCAAATATTACATTTGATAATATGTGAAAAATTAAAAACAATTTGTGTGCTCAAAAAATATTTTCAAAGTTCACATGACAGTTCAGTTCTAAAGCATTTAACCCATTATAGAACTATGCCAAACAGGACAGAAAATCAAAGGCGTGATACTCCAGCCTCAGAGAGATTTGCATAAAATCAGGTTAGATGGTGGCGTAGTGGTAACATCATTGGACAAGTAATCAGATGCCCAGGCTAATGGACAAGAGTTCAAATCCCACCATGGCAGCTGGTGGAATTTCAATTATTTTTAGAGGAGAAAGCAGTTTGTTAATTCATTTTATATAAATGCAGACTTGCTTAAATTGAACTGTCTGCCTTGGCATCAATGTATTGGATTGGTTTATTGTCACATGTACCGAGGTGCAGTGAAAAGTATTGTTCTGTGTGCAGCTCATACAAATCATTCCGTATATGAAAAGAAAATACATAATAGGGCAAACATAAAATACACACTGTAAATACATAAGACACAGGCATTGGGTGAAGCCTACAGGATTGTAGTACTACTCAGTAGAGGAGATGTGTGAAGAGATCAGATCAATCCATAAGTGTACCAGTCCTAAGAGTTTAGGAGTCTGGTAACAGCGGGGAAGAAGCTGTTATTGAATTTGTTAGTGCGTGTTCTCAGACTTTGTATCTCCTGCCCGATGGAAGTAGGAAGAGTGAGAAGCCGGGTGGGAGGGGTCTTTGATTATGCTGCTCGCTTTTCCAAGGCAGCGGAATGCAGCAAACAGGTTTCGTGAAATTGTAATTTTCTACTCTCCTGAACAATGGTTCCATGAGTGGCAGCAACGAGATGAAGTGGTCATTTTGCATCACACACTTGAGAGAAGGTGAGCAAGCTATTCAACAATAGGAAACATCACATCTCAGCCTGAGCTTGCCCCTACCTCAGATTTTCGCCATTATATTTTCCACCAAAACGATTGGTCCGGATTATCAGTGTTTGCAGTCATGACTCCTTTGAAACTGACAGCAAACTCTGGAATCCAAACTTGCATATTTAAACTTGGAAATCGAGAAGCAGGTGTCAGTGATTCTATGCTTCTCCGTAAACTACCTTGTTGAAATCCCTTTAGTCTGCTATCAATTAGAAATCACTGAACTGACAAGAAATTTTCCCTATTAGGCTTACTACAAAAACCCTTGAAAGAGTTAGAACTTGTTAAATGAGATGTAACTGAGGTTTTAATATAGTACTGTGTTCATAATTAGTACGAAGTCTTACAACACCAGGTTAAAGTCCAACAGGTTTGTTTCGATGTCACTAGTTTTCGGAGCGCTGCTCCTTCCTCAGGTGAATGAAGAGGTATGTTCCAGAAACATATATATAGACAAATTCAAAGATGCCAGACAATGCTTGGAATGCGAGCATTAGCAGGTGATTAAATCTTTACAGATCCAGAGATGGGGTAACTCCAGGTTAAAGAGGTGTGGATTGTGTCAAGCCAGGACAGTTGGTAGGATTTCGCAGGCCAGATGGTGGGGGATGAATGTAATGCGACATGAATCCCAGGTCCCGGTTGAGGCCGCACTCATGTGTGCGGAACTTGGCTATAAGTTTCTGCTCGGCGATTCTGCATTGTCGCGCGTCCTGAAGGCCGCCTTGGAGAACGCTTACCCGGAGATCAGAGGCTGAATGCCCTTGACTGCTGAAGTGTTCCCCGACCGGAAGGGAACATTCCTGCCTGGTGATTGTCGCGCGATGTCCGTTCATTCGTTGTCGCAGCGTCTGCATGGTCTCGCCAATGTACCACGCTTCGGGACATCCTTTCCTGCAGCGTATGAGGTAGACAACGTTGGCCGAGTCGCACGAGTATGTACCGCGTACCTGGTGGGTGGTGTTCTCACGTGTAATAGTGGTATCCATGTCGATGATCTGGCACGTCTTGCAGAGATTGCCATGGCAGGGTTGTGCGGTGTCATGGTCCCTGTTCTGAAGACTGGGTAGTTTGGAACATACCTCTTCATTCACCTGAGAAAGGAGCAGCGCTCCGAAATCTAGTGACATCGAAACAAACCTGTTGGACTTTAACCTGGTGTTGTAAGACTTCGTACTGCGCTCACCCCAGTCCAACGCCGGCATCTCCACTTCATAATTAGTGAATGGTATCAATGGCCCTGAAAAACTAATTTTAATTTTATGAACTGTTGCTGAAAGAAATCCACATACTTCATAAATAAGTGTCTTTAGCTAGTGAACGGATGCGAGGTGAGAGGAGGGCTGCGGACATTGGAGCCTGGTTAGCAGGTTTCGATGGGCCTACGAGGTGAGCAAGGGAGGGGGGGGGGGGGGGGGGGAATCGATACTGGGAGACGTTTTCTCGAGAGGAAGTGCAGGGGGGGGGGGATTCTGGGAGGGGGGGACTGGGTTCAATGTTGATAATGGATAGGGGCGGGTCAGGCTCATGGGGCAGGGCCAGGTGGTATGATGATGGTGAATAAGAAGAGGGGGGTGGTGAGAGACCCCCAGTTAGGATAGTCACGTGGAACATGAAGGGGTTAGGAGGTCCAGTCAAGAGGTCAAGGGTGCTTGCGCATCTTGAAAGTTTGAAAGCCGATGTAGCAATGCTGCAGGAGACTCACTTGAGGGTGAAGGACCAGGTGAGACTTAAAAAGGGCTGGGTTAGTCACGTATTTCACTCTGGATTTGACGTAAGGACTCGAGCGGTAGCAAAAGAGTACGGTTCCAGATGGAGAATGTGGTTGCAGATCAGGGGGATAGATATGTGATTGTGACAGGTGCGCTGGTAAATGTATATGGTCTCAATTGGGATGATGTGGGATTCGCGAAGAAGGTGTTTGGGGCGATCCCCGACTTGGACACACACGAACTGATAGTGGGGGGGGGACTGGAACTTGGGCAGGAGCAAAGGTTGGACAGATCACGGCCGTGCTCGCTGGTCCCAACAGGGGAAGGGGAGGGCGAAGGCGTTGGCTGGGCTAATGGTGGAAATGGGAGGGATGGACCCATGGAGGTTTCTGCACCCAAGGGAGCGAGAGTACTCGTTTTTCCCGGCAGTGCATAAGGTATACTCGCGGATCAACTTTTTTGTGGTGGGAAAGGCTTTTGCTGCCTGGGGTTAAGGGGTCGGAGTACTCGGCAATTGCAATATCAGATCATGCTCCACTTTGGGTGGATATGGTACTGGAGCAGGGGGTAGTACAAAGGCCGGGGTGGAAATTCGATGTGGGACTGTTGTGGGACCGAGTATTTTGTGACAAAATTGAAAAAGTAATTGAGGAATATGTAGGTTTCAACTGTACGGGTGAGATAGAACATAGAACAATACAGCGCAGTACAGGCCCTTCGGCCCACAATGTTGCACCGAAACAAAAGCCATCCAACCTACACTATGCCATTATCATCCATATGTTTATCCAATAAACTTTTAAATGCCCTCAATGTTGGCGAGTTCACTACTGTAGCAGGTAGGGCATTCCACGGCCTCACTACTCTTTGCGTAAAGAACCTACCTCTGACCTCTGTCCTATATCTATTACCCCTCAGTTTAAAGTTATGTCCCCTCGTGCCAGCCATATCCATCCGCGGGAGAAGGCTCTCACTGTCCACCCTATCCAACCCGCTGATCATTTTGTATGCCTCTATTAAGTCTCCTCTTAACCTTCTTCTCTCCAACAAAAACAACCTCAAGTCCATCAGCCTTTCCTCGTAAGATTTTCCCTCCATACCAGGCAACATCCTGGTAAATCTCCTCTGCACCCGCTCCAAAGCCTCCACGTCCTTCCTATAATGCGGTGACCAGAACTGTACGCAATACTCCAAATGCGGCCGTACCAGAGTTCTGTACAGCTGCAACATGACCTCCCGGCTCCGGAACTCAATCCCTCTACCAATAAAGGCCAACACTCCATAGGCCTTCTTCACAACCCTATCAACCTGGGTGGCAACTTTCAGGGATCTATGTACATGGACACCTAGATCCCTCTGCTCATCCACACTTTCAAGAACTTTACCATTAGCCAAATATTCCGCATTCCTGTTATTCCTTCCAAAGTGAATCACCTCACACTTCTCTACATTAAACTCCATTTGCCACCTCTCAGCCCAGCTCTGCAGCTTATCTATATCCCTCTGTAACCTGCTACATCCTTCCACACTATCGACAACACCACCGACTTTAGTATCGTCTGCAAATTTACTCACCCACCCTTCTGCACCTTCCTCTAGGTCATTGATAAAAATGACATCAGCAACGGCCCCAGAACAGATCCTTGTGGTACTCCACTTGTGACAGAACTCCATTCTGAACATTTCCCATCAACCACCACCCTCTGTCTTCTTTCAGCTAGCCAATTTCTGATCCACATCTCTAAATCACCCTCAATCCCCAGCCTCCGTATTTTCTGCAGTAGCCTACCGTGGGGAACCTTATCAAACGCTTTGCTGAAATCCATATACACCACATCAACTGCTCTACCCTCATCTACCTGTTCAGTCACCTTCTCAAAGAACTCAATAAGGTTTGTGAGGCATGACCTACCCTTCACAAAGCCATGCTGACTATCCCTGATCATATTATTCCTATCTAGATGATTATAAATCTTGTCTCTTATAATCCCCTCCAAGACTTTACCCACTACAGACGTGAGGCTCACCGGCCTATAGTTGCCGGGGTTGTCTCTGCTCCCCTTTTTGAACAATGTCGAAGGCAGTTGTCTGGGAGGTTCTAACGGCGGCGGTGAGGGGTGAGGTGATCTTGTTTAAGGCCAGGGTGGACAAAGCGGAGAGGTTGGATGGCAGAGTATAATAGATGAGATGCTGGAGGTAGATAGGAGTTATGCACAAGATGGGGACCCAGCGAAGTTGGAAAAGAGGAAGGAACTACAGGGGAGCTTTGACCGACTATCTACCAGGTCATGCGCCAACTGAGGCGAGCAAGGTGCAGGGTGCAGTTTACGAGCATGGAGGGAAGGCGGATGTTAGCGAGTCAGCTTCGGAGGAAGGCGGAGGCAAGGGAAATTGTTCAGGTGCGAGACAGGGCAGGGAAGTTGGTGGTGGCTCCGGATCTGATTGACAAGGTCTTTGAAGAATTCTATGAGAGGTTGTACAGGTCATAGCCACCTGGGGAGACTGTGAGATGCAGGAATTTCTAGATGGGCTAGAGTACCTGAGATTAGGGGAGGGGGACAGGGCTACGTTAGAAGGAGCAATAGTGGAGCAGGAGATAAAAGATGTGATTGGGAGGATGCAGTCGGGGAAGGTGGCAGGGCCGGATGGGTTTCCGGTGGAATATTATAGAAATTCAAGGGTAAGCTGGCACCCCTGATGGTGGGGATGTTTGAGGAGCGATAGGGAAGGGGGTGTAACCACAAACTTTGGGGCAGGCATCGATTTCCCTGTTGCTTAAAAAAGATAAGGTAGACGGAGTGTGCGTCGTATCGGCCCATATCACATTGAAACATGGACGCAAAAGTATTGGCGAAGATACTGGCAGGTAGGCTAAAGGAGTGCCTCCCGAAGGTAATAGGTGAAGATCAGACGGGGTTCATGAGAGTGAGGCAGCTCTTTTCGAACGTTAGAAGGGTATTGAACATGGTCATGGCACCGGTGAGGGTAAGGAAACAGAGGTGGTTGTGGCATTGGACAGCGAGAAAGCGTTTGACCGGGTAGAATGGGGGTACTTGATGGCACTTCTGGAGCGGCTTGGGATTGGACCAAGATTTGTGGACTGGGTAAAGCTATTATATAAGGAGCCGAGGGCCAGTGTCCGCACAAATAACATCAGCTCGAGATACTTTTCTCTCCACCATGGGACTAGGTAGGTGTCCTTATATGCCGATGACTTGTTGTTGTACGTGTCAGAACCGAGTGTATCAATAGGGGGAATATTGGAGCTCTTCGGGCGTTTGGGTCTTTTTCGGGGTACAAATTAAATCGAGACAAAAGTGAGTATTTTGTGGTGTCTCGGCCGGGGGTGGGGGCAGGGACTCATTTTAGATACCTGGGGGTGCAGGTTGCTCAGGACTTGTGGGGGTCTCCCTAGGTACAACATTTCTAGTTTGGTGAGGAGAGTGAAAGCTGATCTGGTATGGTGGGATGGTTTCCCTCTGTCACTGGCGGGTTGGGTACAGGTGGTTAAAATGAACGTGTTGCTGCGATTTTTGTTTATTTTTCAATGCCTGCCGATTTTCCTGCCAAAGGCATTTTTTAGAGAGATTGAAGGGATGATTACCTCGTTCATATGGGGAGGGAAGGTGGCCAGAATTAGAAAGGTGCAGCTGCAGAAGGGATGGCAGGCAGGGGGTTTGGGTCTTCCAAACCTGATGTATTATTACTGGGTGGCGAATGTGGAGAAGGTGCGGATCTGGGTCAGAGGGGTTGATTCAGAGTGGATCAGAACAGAGGGGAGTTTGTGTAGGGGGTCGGGATTGAAGGCGCTAGCAACAGCGCCGCTCCCGATGGCCCCAGGAAAATACTCAGGGAGTCCGGTAGTGATAGCTTCATTGAGAATTTGGAGGCAGTTTCGCCAACACTTCGGGATGGGGGCAAGTTCAAGGGAAATGCCGATTCAGGGGAACCACAGACTTGAGCCAGGGATGTGGGACGGAAAATATTTGAAATGGTAGGAGAAGGGGATTAAGACACTGAAAGATTTGTTTCTTGGGGGTCAGTTTGCAGGATTGAAGGGGCTGGGCGTGAAGTATGGGCTGGAGCAGAGGGAAATCTTTACATACATGCAGGTTCGAGATTTGGCAGGAAGGAGATACGGAGCTTTCTGGTGGAGCCAGCCTCCACATTGCTGGAGGAGGTGCTGACGACAGGTGGACTGGAGAAGGGGGTAGTGTCGGCGGTTTACGGGCTATTTTGGAAGAGGAGAAGGCACCACTGGAAGGGATCAAAGCAAAGTGGGAGGAAGAATTGGGAGAGGGTATGGAGGAGGAGTTCTGGTGTGAGGTGCTCCGGAGAGTGAACACCTCCACCTCGTGCGCGAGGTTGGGGCTGATACAGCTGAAGATGGTGTATAGAGCACGCCTCATAAGGGCGAGGAAGAGCCGGCTCTTTGAGGGGGTAGAAGTTGTGTGTGAACATTGCGGGGGCGCCGGGGGGTGGGGTGGGGGGGGGGGGGGGGGTGCGCAAATCACATTCATATGTTTTGGTCCTATCCAAAGATGGAGGATTACCGAAAGGACGTTTTTAGGGTAATCTCTGAAATGGTGCACGTATAACTGGACCTGGGCCCCCGGGAGGCCATATTCGGAGTGTCGGACCAGCCGGGGTTGGAAACGGGTGCGGAGGCAGGTGTTGTAGCCTTAGCCTCATTGAACGCCCGAAGGCGGATCCTGTTGGGGTGGAGAGCAACCTCTCCACCCTGTGCCCTGGCGTCGCGGTGGGACGTGTTGGAATTCTTGACTCTTGAGAAGGTTAAATTTGAGGGGAAAGGTGGACCATTTCTACAATTCATGGGCGTTATTCATTTTGCACTTTCAAGAATTGGATAACATCAAACATTAGAGGGGGGAATGTATGTGTTAATGGTGACTATGGGTGATTCCTGATTTCTTTTTGTTATTTGTTTCTGTTAACATGCGGGCAGTTGTTTGGGGGTTGGTGGGAGGATGGGTTTGTTGTTGGTGATTGACATTATATTCGTTACTGCTTATTGTTTATTGTTGGTGGGTGCAAATTTGGGAGAAAATGTGAAAAAGGAGAATAAAAAAAATTTAAAATTTTTTTTTTTTTTTTTAAAGTGTCTTTATATTTCAGCTTCTAACTGATCCCAGGTGTATATCCCAATCATTTATTTTGCTCTCTATAAAATGTAATCAAGTGAAGGATAAACAGTGCATTTTACTTCATATTGGATGCACTAAAGCAGCTTTAACTCACCACTTCATGAACAGAACGGTTGAATGAATCTTCCTCAGTGAGGATTAGAAGAATAATAAGTGCCATGTACACATGGTGAGAATTCCGCTCTTCAACGCAATACAAAGTCTCAAGAATTGGAAGAACCTGCAAACCGAAGATCAAAAAAAATCTGGTGTCACATTTACATGCAATTGATCCTTACTCCATTTTCCTACCCATCTGACCTTGCATCCACTTATCCCGTTTATAAATAAAGGCTTTCATTTCCAGTGAGAATTCATCTGTTAATTCATCTTCCACTACCACTGCCTTCCCTCTTCTGAAAGCAGCGCTCTTGCTACAATTGTTTTGGTCCGGGTACCAATTTTCCATATGTGAGCACAGGGTGCATTCACATTTAAAACTGGAACAAAATATTTTAAAAGCAGGCACACTACTAGTACACCATCTCCATTGCTCGCTGCCACCTAGGTGGAATTTGGGTTTTTGCCTAAAATGCTATTCCTTCATCCAGGTATTAATTGTGGGTGTTCCCCTAAACATTACTGCCGAGGGCAGTCCCGAAAGAGGGAAGAGAAAATGGACAGGAAAAAAAGAGATATCCACCACAAGATACTAGAGTCATTAGAAGTGATCAGAAGCATCCACTCTAATTAACCTTTGTCAGAGAATAATGATGGTCTCAAACTATAGAGCAAAATAATTTCTTATGTCACTCTCCCTGATAATAGTTCAGATAGCATTTTATTTTGCTGTTGAAAGCATTAGTAGGTCCTTTCTAACCCCTCCTTGCATCAGTGCCTGCAATTGATAATTATTCATTATTCTCAACCATCATATGGTTAGTTACATGATCCAAATATAGGTTCTGGGGCTATAAACCCTTCAAATTTGCCTTGTGAAGGCAGCTCCATTGCTGGGTAGTTTTCCAGGTTGCATTAATCTTCTAATTAAAGCCTCAATAGTGAGCTCTGACAAACTGTTTAATTGTGGGAAACAATTACGACAAATGCAGATCAGCAATCAACAAAACAAACAAAATTTAGATTACCCCACCCCCCCCCCCGCCGCCCCCAAAAAACCTTGGGTCAGTTAAAATTTTTAAGCCTAGATTTTTGTTAGCTAAGAGTATCAAGGGACATGGCCAAAGGCCAGTAAATTAAGTTGAGATACGGATCAGTATTTAAATAATGGAACAGGCTAAAGGGGCTGAATTGCATTCTCCTATGCACTTAGCAAATAATGTCACAAGGAAACATAGTCACTACAGTGCTGTGGGAGGGTTTAAACTAGTTCAGCAGGGGCTTGGGAACCTGAATTGTAGCTCCAGTATACAGGAGGTTGAGAGTAGTGAGGTCACGAGTAAGGTTTCAAAGTTGCAGAAGTGTACCGGCAGGCAAGAAGGTGGTTTAAAGTGTGTCTTCTTCAATGCCAGGAACATCCGGAATAAGGTGGATGAACTTGTGGCATGGGTTGGTACCTGGGACTTCGATATTGTGGCCATTTCGGAGACATGGATAGAGCAGGGACAGGAATGGTTGTTGCAGGTGCCGGGGTTTAGATATTTCAGTAAGCTCAGGGAAGGTGGTAAAAGAGGGGGAGCGGTTGCATTGTTAGTCAAGGTTAGTATTACGGTGGCAGAAAGGAAGTTTGATGAGGACTCGTCTACTGAGGTAGTATGGGCTGAGGTTAGAAACAGGAAAGGAGAGGTCACCCTGTTAGGGGTTTTCTATAGGCCTCCGAAAAGTTCCAGAGATGTAGAGGAAAGGATTGCAAAGATGATTCTGGATAGGAGTGAAAGCAACAGGGTAGTTGTTTCGGGGACTTTAACTTTCCAAATATTGACTGTAAACGCTATAGTTCGAGTACTTTAGATGGGTCCATTTTTGTCCAATGTGTGCAGGAGGGTTTCCTGACACAGTATGTAGATAGGCCAACGAGAGGAGAGGCCATATAGATTTGGTACTGGGTAACGAACTTGGACAGGTGTTAGATTTGGAGGTAGGTGAGCACTTTGGTGATAGTGACCACAATTTGATTACGTTTACTTTAGTGATAGAAAGGGATAGATATATACCGCAGGGCAAGAGTTATATCTGGGGGAAAGGCAATTATGATGCGATGAGGCAAGACTTCGGATGCATCGGATGGAGAGGAAAACTGCAGGGGATGGGCACAATGGAAATGTTGAGCTTGTTCAAGGAACAGCTACTGCATGTCCTTGATAAGTATGTACCTGTCAGGCAGGGAGGAAGTGGCCGAGCAAGGGAACCGTGGTTTACTAAAGCAGTCAAAACACTTGTCAAGAGGAAGAAGGAGGCTTATGTAAGGATGAGACATGAAGGTTCAGTTAGGGCGCTCGAGAGTTACAAGTTAGCTAGGAAGGACCTAAAGAGAGAGCTAGGAAGAGCCGGGAATGGACATGAGAAGTCTTTGGCAAGTAGGATCAAGGATAACCCTAAAGCTTTCTCAAGATATGTCAGGAATAAAAGAATGGCTAGGGTAAGAGTAGGGCCAGTCCACGACAATAGTGGGAAGTTGTGCATGGAGTCCGAGGAGATAGTAGAGTTGCTAAATGAATATTTTTCGTCAGTATTCACACAGGAAAAAGACAATGTTGTCGAGGAGAATACTGAGATTCAGGCTACTAGACTAGAAGGGCTTGAGGTTCATAAGGAGGAGGTGTTAGCAATTCTGGAAAGTGTGAAAATAGATAAGTCCCCTGGGCCGGATGGGATTTATCCTAGGATTCTCTGGGAAGCTAGGGAGGAGATTGCTGAGCCTTTGGCTTTGATCTTTAAGTCCTCTTTGTCTACAGGAATAGTGCCAGAAGACTGGAGGATAGCAAATGTTGTCCCCTTGTTCAAGAAGGGGAGTATAGACAACCCCAGTAACTATAGACCAGTGAGCCTTACTTCTGTTGTGGGCAAAATCTTGACAAGGTTAATAAGAGATAGGATGTATAATCATCTGGAAAGGAATAATTTGATTAGAGATAGTCAACACGGTTTTGTGAAGGGTAGGTCGTGCCTCACAATCCTTATTGAGTTCTTTGAGAAGGTGACCAAACAGGTGGATGAGGGTAAAGCAGTTGATGTGGTGTATATGGATTTCAGTAAAGCGTTTGATAAGGTTCCCCACGGTAGGCTACTGCAGAAAATACGGAGGAATGGGATTCAGGGTGATTTAGCAGTTTGGATCAGAAATTGGCTAGCTGGAAGAAGACAAAGGGTGTTGGTTGATGGGAAATGTTCAGACTGGAGTCCAGTTACTAGTGGTGTACCACAAGGATCTGTTTTGGGGCCACTGCTGTTTGTCATTTTTATAAATGACCTGGAGGAGGGCATAGAAGGATGGGTGAGTAAATTTGCAGGTGACACTAAAGTCGGTGGAGTTGTGGACAGTACGGAAGGATGTTACAAGTTACAGAGGGACATAGATAAGCTGCAGCGCTGGGCTGAGAGGTGGCAAATGGAGTTTAATGCAGAAAAGTGTGAGGTGATTCATTTTGGAAGGAATAACAGGAAGACAGAGTACTGGGCTAATGGTAAGATTCGTGGCAGTGTGGATGAGCAGAGAGATCTCGGTGTCCATGTACATAGATCCCTGAAAGTTGCCACCCAGGTTGAGAGGGTTGTTAAGAAGGCGTACGGTGTGTTAGCTTTTATTGGTAGGGGGATTGAGTTTCGGAGCCATGAGGTCATGATGCAGCTGTACAAAACACTGGTGCGGCCGCATTTGGAGTATTGCGTACAATTCTGGTCGCCGCATTATAGGAAGGATGTGGAAGCATTGGAAAGGGTGCAGAGGAGATTTAAGACCATAAGACATAGGAGTGGAAGTAAGGCCATTCGGCCCATCGAGTTCACTCCACCATTCAATCATGGTTGATTTCAACTCCATTTACCCGCTCTCTCTCCATAGCCCTTAATTCCTCGAGAAATCAAGAATTTATCAACTTCTGTCTTAAAGACACTCAACGTCCCGGCCTCCACCGCCCTCTGTGGCAATGAAGTCCACAGACCCACCACTCTCTGGCTGAAGAAATTTCTCCTCATCTCTGTTCGAAAGTGACTCCCTTTTATTCTAAGGCTGTGCCCCCTGGTCCTAATCTCCCCTGCTAATGGAAACAACTTCCCTACGTCCACCCTATCTAAGCCATTCATTATCTTGTTAGTTTCTATTAGATCTCCCCTCAACCTCCTGAACTCCAATGAATATAATCCCAGGATCCTCAGACGTTCATCGTATGTTAGGCCTACCATTCCTTGGATCATCCGTGTGAATCTCTGCTGGACCTGCTCCAGTGCCAGTATGTCCTTCCTGAGGTGTGGGGCCCAAAGTTGCTCACAGTATTCTAAATGGGGCCTAACTAAAGCTTTATAAAGCTTCAGAAGTACATCCCTGCTTTTATATTCCAAGCCTCTTGAGATAAATGACAACATTGCATTTGCTTTCTTAATTACAGACTCAACCTGCAAGTTTACCTTTAGAGAATCCTGGACTAGGACTCCCAAGTCCGTTTGCACTTCAGCATTATGAATTTTGTCACCGTTTAGAAAATAGTCCATGCCTCTATTCTTTTTTCCAAAGTGCAAGACCTCGCACTTGCCCACGTTGAATTTCATCAGCCATTTCTTGGACCACTCTCCTAAACTGTCTAAATCTTTCTGCAGCCTCCCAACCTCCTCAATACTACCTGCCCCTCCACCTATCTTCGTATCATCGGCAAACCTAGCCAGAATGCCCCCAGTCCCGTCATCTAGATCGTTAATATATAAAGAGAACAGCTGTGGCCCCAACACTGAACGCTGCGGGACACCACTCGTCACCGGTTGCCATTCCGAAAAAGAACCTTTTATCCCAACTCTCTGCCTTCTGCCTGACAGCCAATCGTCAATCTATGTTAGTACCTTGCCTCGAATACCATGGGCCCTTATTTTACTCAGCAGTCTCCTTATCAAAGGCCTTTTGGAAGTCAAGATAGATAACATCCATTGGCTCTCCTTGGTCTAACCTATTTGTTATCTCTTCAAAGAACTCTAACAGGTTTGTCAGGCACGACCTACCCTTACTAAATCCATGCTGACTTGTCCTAATCTGACCCTGCACTTCCAAGAATTTAGAAATCTCATTCTTAACAATATATTCTAGAATCTTGCCAATAACCGAGGTTAGGCTAATTGGCCTATAATTTTCCATCTTTTTCCTTGTTCCCTTCTTGAACAGAGGGGTTACAACAGCGATTTTCCAATCTTCTGGGACTTTCCCTGACTCCAGTGACTTTTGAAAGATCATAACTAACGCCTCCACTATTTCTTCAGCTATCTCCTTTAGAACTCTAGGATGTAGCCCATCTGGGCCCGGAGATTTATCAATTTTTAGACCTCTTAGTTTCTCTAGCACTTTCTCCTTTGTGATGGCTACCATATTCAACTCTGCCCCCTGACTCTCCTGAATTGTTGGGATATTACTCATGTCTTCTACTGTGAAGACTGACGCAAAGTACTTATTTAGTTCCTCAGCTATTTCCTGGTCTCCCATCACTAGATTACCAGCGTCATTTTGGAACGGCCCAATGTCTACTTTTGCTTCCCGTTTGTTTTTAATGTATTTAAAGAAACTTTTACTATAATTCTGAATGTTACTGGCTAGCCTACCTTCATATTTGATCCTCTCTCTCCTTATTTCTCTCTTTGTTATCCTCTGTTTGTTTTTGTAGCCTTCCCAATCTTCTGACTTCCCCTACTCTTTGCCACATTATAGGCTTTCTCTTTTGCTTTGATGCATTCCCTAACTTCCTTTGTCAGCCATGGCTGCCTAATCCCCCCTCTGATAACCTTTCTTTTCTTTGGGATGAGCCTCTGTACTGTGTCCTCAATTACTCCCAGAAACTCCTCCCATTGCTGTTCTACTGTCTTTCCCACTAGGCTCTGCTCCCAGTCGATTTTCATCAGTTCCTCCCTCATGCCCCTGTAGTTACCTTTATTTAACTGTAACACCGTTACATCTGATTCTACCTTCTTTCTTTCAAATTGCAGACTGAATTCTACCATATTATGATCACTGCCTCCTAAGTGTTCCCTTACTTTAAGATCTTTAATCAAGTCTGGCTCATTACATAACAGGTCCAGAATGGCCTGTCCCCTCGTGGGCTCCATCACAAACTGTTCCAAAAAGCCATCCTGTAAACATTCAATGAATTCCCTTTCCTTGGGTCCACTGGCAGCATTATTTACCCAGTCCATCTGCATATTGAAGTCCCCCATGATCACTGTGACCTTGCCTTTCTGACATGCACTTTCTATTTCGTGGTGCATTTTGTGCCCCTGGTCCTGACCACTGTTAGGAGGCCTGTACATAACTCCCATTATGGTTTTTTTGCCTTTGTGGTTCCTCAACTCTACCCACACAGACTCCACATCATCTGACCCTATGTCGTTTAGTGCTATTGATTTAATTTCATTCCTAATTAACAAGGCAACACCGCCCCCTCTGCCCACCTCTCTGACTTTTCGATAGGTTGTGAATCCCTGGATGTTTAAATGCCAGTCCTGAACCCCCTGCGACCACGTCTCTGTGATGCCTACCACATTATACCTGCCAGTCACAATCTGGGCCACAAGCTCATCTACCTTGTTCCGTACACTGCGCGCATTTAAATATAGCACCTTTAATTCTCTATTGACCGTCCCTTTTTGTTTTCTTAGTGTGGTGGACGTTTGTTTACTGTGCCTTTCCATACACTGTGTCATGTTTTGTGGGATGGAGACTATCGTAACCTCTCCTGAGTTCTGTCTTTTCGTGCTTTTTTGTATTCCTAAGCAGCTACGCTTCCCACTGATTACTTCACCTCTTGGTTCCCTGACTTTCCCTTCCCCCCCAATCTCTAGTTTAAAGTCCTATTGACCACCCTATTTACTCTTTTCGCCAGAACACTGGTCCCAGCTCGGTTCAGGTGGAGACCATTCCAACGGTATAGGTCCCCCCTGTCCCAAAACTGATGCCAGTGTCCCATGAAAAGGAACCCCTCTTTCCCACACCACTCTTTCAGCCACGTGTTAACTTCCCTTATTCTTGCTTCCCTATGCCAATTTGCACGTGGCTCGGGCATTAATCCGGAGATTATGACCCTTGAGGGCCTGTTTTTTTAATTTGAATCCTAGCTCTTTATAATCTCTGAACAGGTCCTCTTTCCTAGACTTGCCTATGTTGTTGGTACCGACATGGACCACAACAACTGGATCCTCCCCCTCCCTCTCCAGTATCCTTTCAAGCCGGTCAGGGATGTCCCGCACCCTAGCACCAGGCAGGCAACATACCATGCGGGGCTCTTTATCCTGCTCACAAAGGATACTATCTATCCCCCTGATAATAGAATCCCCTACAACTACTCCCTCCCTTACTAGAATGTTGCCTGGTATGGAGGGAAGATCTTATGAGGAAAGGCTGAGGGACTTGAGGCTGTTTTCGTTAGAGAGAAGAAGGTTAAGAGATGACTTAATTGAGGCATACAAGATGAGCAGAGGATTGGATAGGGTCGACAGTGAGAGCCTTTTTCCTCGGACGGTGATGTCTAGCACAAGGGGACATAGCTTTAAATTGAGGGGAGATAGATATAGGACAAATGTCAGAGGTAGGTTCTTTATTCAGAGAGTAGTAAGGGCGTGGAACGTCCTGCCTGCAACAGTAGTGGACTCGCCAACACTAAGGGCATTCAAATAGTCATTGGATAGACATATGGACGATAAGGGAATAGTGTAGATGGGCTTTAGGTTTCACAGGTCGGCGCAACATCAAGGGTCGAAGGGCCTGTACTGCGCTGTTATGTTCTATGTTGAGTATAGTATCTTCCTCTGCCAAGCAGGAAATAGGGGAGAAATTCCTCATACATACTCTTAAAGGTCCAAGTTAAGAAGAAAAGTTATAGGCCTAAAAAAGAGGCATCCGAGAGTGGGTTGAGTTTTATAGATCATTAAGGCAATGGAAAAAGCAAATTTGGAATATTACTTTCAATTAAATTGAGAGCAGTATAAAGCAATACACATTCAAATTTGCAACAAGTAACTTTAGGACCACACTAAGAGTGATCAGAATTTAGAATGGATTTCCAAACATTGGCGACAAAATGCCTGGACTAATTTAAAAACAATTAGATGCAGTAATGTTTTTTTTGGGGGGGGGGGGGGTGTAGTAGAGAGAGAGAGAGAGAGAAGAGAAATTCCTTCTTGATGAAGTAAACCAAAATATCTTCCTCGTCCACAAGAATCTTGCAACAAAGCCTGAATATTAGTGGAAAGGAAAACAAAGAAATCAAACAAAATTTGCACTCTTGATCAGTATCCCCTGACACATTGGTTGAGGATAGGATTGAGGTTCAATATGGTGCCCATCTTGTGAAAAGCCTCCTGACACCCATAAACCAGCCTCAAAAGCAAACCTTTACGAAGATGTGTTGCATAAAATAAATATTCGTCTATAGCTAGACATACATATGTATTGAACTTTTTTGAAAATAACATTTGTCCTAAACTAGGTTACAGCAGCTACAATGTTGCATTTGCGAAGGACCCAGCTGCTTTTATGGAGACAGAGACTATGGAGTTGTCAGAGAGGTCACATGATCCAACTCTTGGATGTAAAAAATATATACTGGATTTTGGAGGCTGGATGCTACCCCTCTTTCGGCTGAAACCTCATCAAAGCTGATCTCTTTGTGTTATGAAAACCCCACCAGAAGATCTCATGGCTGCCAGATGAGAGTCCTTAACACCACTGTCTCCAATGAGGAAACCCCAAGAACCAGCAACTACAGTGGACCGTCCCGGTCCATTTAGCTGTGAACAAGCATCAGGACACTACATGAATAATCTTTCTTCTGACTTGTTCTTTGGCCAAGTATTTAATATCTGATGCTCTGCAGTTTTACTTTTTGCATGCTTGAGGGAATTGTAAGTGTTGCTTTTGCATTATTAGATAGTAAGGCACATACATTTGTGCATAAACCTTTTGTTAATAATTTAGGCGTCTATACCTGAGTGAGTTTTAGCAATAAAAGTAACTTGTTATATGTTACCTTAAAGGAACCTTGTTGGCTTATTCCTTGCACCAAGTTATACACAATTAAATATTTATATTGAATTTACAATATGACCTCCATTTTAAATCATTTATAACCAATTTATGAGTGGAACCAAGAAAGGAATCAATTTACCTCTATTAACCTGGTCATAACAAGACAATGACCATTCGGATCAGATATCAGTAAACTGTACCAATAAGGGATGATTGAGGGTTTTTTAGAGAAAGGGAGATGAAGGGTTGGATTCTCTGGTCGCCGACGCCAAAATCGCATTCGCCGACGGGCCGGAGAATCCAAATTCCCAACAGAATAGGGGGCAGCGTCGCTTTCATGATGCTCCGCCCCCTCCCCCAGTGAGCGTACTCACTGTCTCCGGCCAGGGGCCCGCCCCCCAATGCTCCGCCCCTGACCGCCCGAGTTCCTGACGGCGTGGGTCTCTCATGGTCTTACCCGTCATGGTCTTACCTGGCAGCTGCAGACTCAATCCAGTGCCACCACAGTCGGGGGAGGGCCAATCTGCGAGTAGGAGAGACTTCATTCGGGGCTGGGGGCACTGTGGTGGTGCGGTCCGGGGTGCACGAGCCGGCCGAAGCGGGGGACTATTTCACGGGCCAGGTCCGTGCGCCATGAAGCACGGCGCGGCCGCTGCAGGCCGCCACCATACGCATGCGCGGCCACGGACCTAGTAATTCTCCAGGCCGTAACAGCAGCTAGAGCTTCTTGCAAGCCCCAGCAAAGCGGGGAATCGGTAGCCGTTTTGTGCTAGTTTTCCTGGCCATTCCCACTCCGGCGTAGGGACATAGTCTCCAAATCGGAGAATCCAGCTCGAGGTATTTGAAAGATAAACAAAAAATATTTGCTGATATGTTTATACAAGTTCTGGTGCTCTTGCATAAATTGATGATTTTTTTAAACCTAAAGAGTGATGGACATTAAACAGTGAAAGGTTGGAAGACAAAGATGGCTCCGATTTGGTGGAAGTGTGTGAGATTAATGTGATCCTCAAAATAAAGCTAAAATTCAGTGGTTCAAGTAAATCACCAACCCAGCAAATTTGTAAACCATAATTGAAAACCTTTCTCTTCATTTGACTCATTCTGTTGCATTGCATCATACATAAGCCAGGTAATACAAAGCTAAAAGTTTACGTTCAACTTTTGACATCAATCAACTGAGGTGATTCCAATCAAATTAAAAAGGTTGCAAAAATCATAATTTCAGCAACTAATCAGCTATTTGTCAGAATTTGAAGTTCACTGCTAGTAATTTATTGAGATAGTTTTTTTTTTACCCATGTTCTTTTCCATATGTTCATGAATTAAATAACCTGGCAAAGAAGGATGCTCAAACCTACCATCCCCTGATTTGAGAGATAATAGTAATAATCGCTTATTGTCACAAGTAGGCTTCAATGAAGTTACTGTGAAAAGCCCCTATTCTTGGTTAAACCAGGGGAGGAACAATCCTCAGAGACATCATCCACATTTGCCTTTGATAATCAGCAGGAGGAAAATGAGGTGTGTGCTTCAGGCAAGGTTAATGCCTTATGAAACATGTCTGAATTTAAAAGTTTTTAGTAGAAAACACCAAATAAGTCAAAATAGGAGGAACACAACTCGTGATATGGTACCCACGTTTATTCTGTAATCTCGATACCAAGAATGTGGGAGAATAAGAAATGGAAATAAAAGGTTTTGCTTTACTGTTCTGTCATTAGAGTATGAATCAAAGCAGAAAGACAGAAGCTAGAGTATATTAAGTTTGGCTATGTTCCTCAGCATCAGTAATTTGCAACAAAAAAGGATTCCGTTCTGTAAAATGAGAAGAAAAACAAAACCATAACCTATAAATGAAATCCTCCAAAATATCCAGTGTCCATCAGATTTAAACCACAGCCTGCCCATAACAGAAACTTATTTGAGGTATGGGGCATATATATATATATATATTTATATATATATATACACACACTGCACGGGCAATTCATTCAGCCCTACTGGCTTAGTGGATAAAGACATCAAGTAAGGTGGCACGTGGTCATGCTGATTAGAAGGTACAAGCTTCAATTCTCATATGTACTGATCTCAGTCTGAACTGGCCTTTACAACTTTAACATAGGAAGAGTCAGCACCTTCAGAGGAGGAAAGGAAATTCAGGAAACAGTACAATTCATCTGTGACTACACAAAGTCTAAAGCACACTCACCAGATTTTCTACATCAGTACGGGCCAGCACATATGTTCTCACATTCGGGTTCTGATGCAACAAGGTATACAGCAGAAGAGTGGCCTGGTCAGATTTCTGCTGCTCGTACAATGCTGTGTACAAACTGTTGAAATTTATCTGGAAGCAGTAGGAGTTTGGTGACTGATTGGCAGTATTATCTGAAACAAAGGATTACAAGTCACATTGTTAGGGTGAAGAGGAGAACAGGGCAAGCACCTTGTGTTACTGCAACATTTTCATCTAGATTGATGAATCCACTCTGTTTCTCTTGTATTTTCACTTTGAATTTTTTTTTTTTTTTTAAACCCGATGCCTGTTCATGTTTTTCTTCCCTCTTCGTGTAGATTTTTGTCTGGCTTTCTCCTTCCACTATTTGCACACACATTTGTCTCTTTTTAATTCCCTGCATCCTCTACTAATACATTTTATAATTATCAGTTTGCAGGTGATTCAACACATTAGCTATTCTTACTCCATCTCCATTTTTCCAACTATACTAAAATGCCTGTTTACCTCAATCTTCAGTTACCTGATACCAAAACTTTGTTTTTCTAAAGATGCTGAGTAACCTGCTGTGTACATCCAGCAATTGTCTTTATTCCATACTACCATCATTAAGGTTTTATAAATTTCAATAAAACCATATTTTCTTTAAAATCAGCCAAGATCTGGGTTTGCAGCGGTATATTAAGAGAATGAGGTGATTTGTTATGCTGATACATAAAGTCGGGTGCAATGCTTTGGACATTCAACTACATTTGCGGAGATGCATGTTCATCTAAATTATAATATTTCCACATTTGGTCCCTTCCATGCTTTATGAAAATAAATGGTGCCTCTAATTCTTACTTTTTCTAAAAGAGCTGATATTCGTCTTCATAATATTTTGATAATACTGTAAGCTATCAGCAGAATCTGGAACATGAGCTGTTATATAATCCCATTTCTTTTTTCACCGATAGTACTACGTTTGGAGCATGTTCAACAATATAAAATGAGCGCATTGGTTAACTGCGTTTTTTTTTACATGGGAGTATATTCCTTTTTTAAAAAACAAAGCTACACTACCTCAAAACTTTTAAAACTTGTCAAACTCATGTACTTTACCAGTTCAGCTTTCTGCAAACAGAAATTATATCATTAACCTCTACAAGTTTTCTGAAACAAGCAATGTTTGTTCTGGTCATACCTAGTCCCACACCCCTTCCTCAGCCCCAAAACCTTGCACGTTCTTTACTTTCAGGTGGCAATCTGATTCCCTTTTGAATACCTCTATTGAACCTGCCTCCACCACCATCTCAGCAAGTTCATCCCAGACTCCAAACACCCTCTGGGTGAAAAGGTTTCCTCACTTCACTTTTACTCCGTTTGGCCATTATTTTGCATCTGTGGCCTCTAGTTCTTTATGCTCTCGAGTGGTAACAGCTTTTCACTATTTACTCTGTCCATACACCTCGGAAACTTGAATACCTCCATCAAGTATCCTCTCAGCCTTCTGTTCTCCAAGAAAAACAGACCCACCCTCTCCAATTCATCCTCATCGCTACAGTTTTTTATCCTTGTGAATCGCCTCTGTATCCTTTCCAATGCATTCATATCACTCCTCAAAGTATGATGCCCAGAAGTGAATACGGTACTCCAGAAGAGGCATAACTAATATCTTATTCAAATTCAAGATAACCTCCTTATACTTGCATTTAATGCTCCTATTAATAAAGCCTAAGATAATATATGTATTATTAACTGCTCTCTCAACATGCCCTGCCATCTTCAATAACTTACCTGCACTTCCTTTAGTTTCTCCCTTTATTTTATATTGTCTCTTCATATACATCCTACCAAAATGAATCACCTCACACTTCTCTGTATTGAACTTCATAAGACCATAAGACATAGGAGCGGAAGTAAGGCCATTCGGCCCATCGAGTCCACTCCACCATTCAATCATGGCTGATTTCAACTCCATTTACCCGCTCTCTCTCCATAGCCCTTAATTCATCTGGCACTTGTCTGCCCAATTCACCAATCATGGGAGTCTCCGTTTCAGGGACTATGTCCCCACGCCGTCGTGAAAACGGTGGTCTTTTACGCCAGAAAAACTGGCGTCAAAAGGCCACAGATTCACAGCCTTTCAGGGGGCCTGCAGGCAGCTGCCGTGGCAGCCCCCTGCACTTCCGGGTCAGAGGCCACGCATGCGCATGGCGGCGGTCTCCAGCGGCCGCACCGTGCTCCATGGCTGACTCAGACCGCGCGCGTCTCTGGACCGCGGAAATAGTGTCCCTGATCGGCCACGCGCCCGACCTGGACCGCCCGCACAATAAAAGACCAGTCCAGAATGAGGCCCCCCCCCTCCTGCCCCCTGCCTGTGGTGGCTGCGGACTCACGAGTATCCCGAACGGTAGGACCATGAGTGGTCCACGCCGTCGGGAATTCGGCCGGTCAGGTCGGAGAATAGTGGGCTCTCAGGCAATGGCCTTAGGTGGTGGATAATCAGTGCGGCGTACGCTTTTCGGGGGGCGGAGAATCACTGAACCGGCGCCGGTCCCGATTTCATGCGGAGAACTGGATTCTCCGCCCAGTCGCCAAACACAATTTTGTAGTCGGGGTGGGGAGAATCCAGCCCCGTGTCCTTTTGAAGTTCAAGACTATCCGCACCACAGCTGACAAGGTTCCCAATCTTCGTATCATCTGCAAGTTTTGAAATCATGCCTGAACGAACAGTCTAATTTGTTAATAAAGGTTAGGTAACGTCGCCATAGTCCCAGATGACCAGAGGCTGCTTTCCCCTGAGGAGGAGAGCTGACTGGTGGTGACTGATCACCACAACTCAGACAAGGAGCAAGGTTGACAAGGCGATTTTCGGAGATAGGAGGAGAAAGGAATTAGGACACTTAAAGATTTGTTTCTTGGGGGTCGTTTTGCGGGATTGAAGGAGCTGGGAGCGAAGTATAGGCTGGAGCAGGGGGAAGTACATGCAGGTTCGAGACTTTGCCGGAAAGGAGATACAGAGCTTCCCAGTAGCGCCGGTTTCCACATTGCTGCAGGAAGTGCTGACGACAGGGGGACTGGAGAAGGGGGTAGTACCGGCGGTTTACGGAGCTATTTTGGAGGAGGAGAAGGTTCCCTAGAAGTGATCAAGGCAAAGTGGGAGGAAGAGTTGGGAGAGGAGGGGTTCTGGTGTGAGGTGCTCCGGAGGGTGAACGCCTCCACCTCGTGTGCGAGGTTGGGGCTGATACAGCTGAAGGTGGTGTGTAGAGCGCACCTTACAAGAGCAAGGATGAGCCGGCTCTTTGAGGGGGTAGAAGATGTATGTGAAAGTTGGGGGGTGGGCGGGGGGGCCGTAAACCACATTCATATGTTTTGGTCCTGTCTAAAGCTGGAGGATTACTGAAAGGAGGTGCTTAGAGTAATCTCTGAAGTGGTGCACATGAAACTGGACCCAGGCCCTCGAAAGGCCATATTCGGGGTATCGGACCAGCCGATGTTGGAAATGGCGCGGAAGCAGCTGTTGTAGCCTTCGCCTCGTTGATCGCCCAAAGGCGGATCCTGTTCGGCTGGAGATCAGCTTCTCCACACTGTGCCCTGGCATGGGGGAGGGGGGGGGGGGGGGGGGCTGCTGGAATTCTTGACCCTTGAAAAGGTCAAATTTGAACAGAGAGGAAGGATAGAGGGTAGCTACAATTCATGGGCGTTATTCATTATGCACTTTCGAGAATTGGATCACATTGAACATTAGGGGGTGGGGGCTGGGAGGGTTGGGGGGAGGGCTGTCTGTGTTAATGGTGACTGTAGGTGATTCCTGATTCCTCTTTGTCATTTGTTTACGTTAACATGCGGGCTAATGTTTGGGGGTTTGGTGGGAGGATGGGATCGTTGTTATTGATATGGGGATCGACATTACATTCGTTACTGATTATTGTTTATTGGTGAGTGTAAATTTGAGAGAAAATGTGAAGAGGAGAATAAAAAAATATTTTTTTAAAAGGTTGAGAATGAATAACCTCAGTCGGTACGGGAATGGAACCTGCGCTGTTGGCCTCGCTCAGCATCACAAACCATGCGGAACTCCATTACAAACCTTTTTAATCTGAAAAACAAACATTTATCAGTACTCTGTTTCCTGTCACTCTGCCAATTTCAAGTGCCTACCTGCCCTTTTATTCCATGAATGCCAAATTTTCTCTCAGGTCTGTTGTGTGGCACTGTATCAAATACCTTATGAAAATTCATATACACCACATCAACAGCATTGCCCTTATCAACCTTCTCTGCTAACTCTTCAAAAAAACTCCAGCAGCCACAGCGATCGTATGGTCAAATACCACCAGCTCTAAGTACTTCCATTTGCACAGAGGCACAAGGCAGAGAAGCCCGTTGTCCCCGCTGCTGTTCACCCTAGCAATCGAACCACTGGCAATTGTGCCTAGGGTGGTAAACAATTGGAAGGATTTTCCAGAGAGGAGATGAGCACAGAGTCTGGCTCTATGTGTTTTAGAACATACAGTACAAAAGGGGGCCATTTGGTCCTTCGAGTCTGCACCGACCCACTTAAGCCCTCACTTCCACCCTATCCCCGTAACCCAATAACCCCTCCTAACCTTTTTGGTCAGTAAAGGCAATTTATCATGGCCAATCCACTTAACCTGCACGTCTTTGGACTGCGGGAGGAAACCGGAGCACGCGGAGGAAATCTATCTCATGGGGAGAACGTGCAGACTCCGCACAGACAGTGACCCAGCGGGGAATCGAACCTGGGACCGTGGCGCTGTGAAGCCAGTGCTATCCACTTGTGCTACCGTGCTGCCCTTATGAAAATACATATACACCACATCAACAGCATTGCTCTTATCAACCTTCTCTATTAACACTTCAAAAAAACTCCAGCAGCCACAGCGATCGTACGGTCAAATACCACCAGCTCTAAGTACTTCCATTTGCACAGAGGCACATGTGGATGAACTGCTCCTCTACATCTTGGACCCGCAAAGCTGCATGAGAGGAATCATGGGGCTCTGGAAAGAGGTTGGAGCCTTCTCGGGCTACAAACTAAACCTGAACAAAAGAAAGATCTTCCTGTTAAACCCGCAAAGGGTAGGGTCAGAGCTGAAGGGAATGCCATTTAAACAGGCCTGACACAAATTCTGCTACCTGGGGATCCAAATTGCTCATGACTAGACAGGGATCCACAAATGGAGCCTGACCAGCCTGATAGAGGAAGTTAAAAAGGACCTGCCAAACTCCCAATCTCCCTGGCAGGGAGAGTGCAGACAGTCAAGATGAACGTACTTGTCTGAGTAACTATTTATTTTGTTCTGAACTATAGTTTCCAGAGGCTTCCCTGCCACTGAAGTCAAACTGACTGGTCTGTAGTTGCTGGCTTTATCCTTGCACCTCTTTTTGAACAAGGGTGTAACAGTTGCAATTTTCCAGTCTCCCAGCACCACCAATGTCGAAAGAAGACTGGAAGATTGCCACTCGCATCTCTGTAATTTCCACTCTCACTTCCCTCCGTACTTGGATGCATCTCATATAGTCCTGGTACCGTATCAATTTTAAGATAGATTTTCTAACAGCTCCTCCTGTTCAATTGTAAAATCTTCTGGTGTATCAGTTACTGCCTTGCTCACCTCAGCCTGGGTAGCATCTTCTCCCATTGGAAAGACAGATGCAAAATGCTTGTTTAATACTTCTACTATTTCTGTTACCTCCACATGCAAGTCACCTTTTTAATCCCTAATCAGCCCTACCCCTTTGTTATTTGTATGTTTATAGAAAACCTTGGGATACCCTTTTATGTTACCTGCCCAGTTTCATACTCTCTCCTTACCAGTTTCTTCACTTCCCCTCTGGTCCTTCTATATTCAGCCTGATTCTCCATTGAACTTTCTACCCGACTTCTGTCGTACACATTTTCTTCCATTCCAGCTCCACCTCGAACTCTCTTGGCACTCAGAAGGATCTGGATTTATTTATCCTACCTTTTTCCTTCAAGCGAATATACCTCGATATTGCCTGCAATACTTTTTCTTTAAAGGTGACCCAATGTGCAGCCATCATCGTTTCTGCAAACATTTGATTCCAACTCACTCGACTCAGATGCATTCTCATTCTATTGAAACTGGCTTTCCCCCCCAAGTTGCTCTTTTCCGCGGCCAACCTAAACTTTATGATACAAGGGTCACTGTTCCCCAAATGCTCTCCCACTAATATGTATTTATTTTTCTTATTTATAAATTTAGAATACCCAATTCATTCTTTTCCAATTAAGGGGCAATTTAGTGTGGTCAATCCACCTTGCCCGCACATCTTTTGGATTTTGGATTGTGCAAGCGAAACCCACGCAAACATGGGGAGAATGTGCAAACTCCTCACGGACAGTGACCCAAAGCCAGGATCGAACCTTGCACCTCGGCGCCGGGAGGCCGCAGTACTAATCACTGTGCCACCGTGCTGCCCTCTCTCCCATTAATATTTAATCCATCTGGACCAACTGATTCCCCAGAACCAGTCCCAATATTGTTGGCCCTCTCGTTGGACCACAAATATACTAAAGAAAATTATCTCGAACACATTTCAGGAACTCTCGCCTCACTTGCCCCTTTCCAATGTTCCTATTCATATTTGGATAACTGGAAGTTCCTCCTCAATAATTACTCGAATTATTACAGCTATCTGTAATTTCTTTGCAAATTTGTTTCTCTACATCCCTTCCCCTAGCTGGTAACCGATATACGACAGCGGTCAATGTTATTGCACATTCTTCATGCTTTATCTCTAGCCAGAGATAGCCTGTCCTTGAGCCCTCTGGAATATCCTCTCTCCAGTACTGTAATGCCATCTTTAATCAATACTACCACTCTCCTGCACACCCACCTTTCTTCTTTCTTCCTTTCCTGTCTCGCTTAAACACCTTGTGCCCAGGAATATTTAACGGCCAGTCCTGCCCTTCTTTGAACCAGGTCTCTCTGACCGTAATAATATCCTAATTCCATTTGTCAACTCGTGCCTGAAGTTAAAAGCAAATTATTGCGGATGCAGGAATCTGAAACCAAAAAGAAAATGCTGGAAAATCTCAGCAGGTCTGGCAGCATCTGTCGGGAAAGAAAAGAGCTAACGTTTCGAGTCCAGATGACCCTTTGTCAAAGTCTGTGCCTGTAGTTGACCAATCTTACACACCCCATGAGCATTCACATTCCATCTCAGCCTTCTCCGGTTGTCCCCAGCATCACAGATGCCAGTCTTCAGCCCATTTGATTCACTCCATAAAGATATCAAGAAATGGTTGAAGACATTGGATACTGCAATGGCAATGGGTCCCCGACAATATTCTGGCAATAGTGACGACTTGTGTTCCAGAACTTGCCGCACCCCTAGCCAAGCAGTTCCAAAACAGCTATAACACTGGCATCTACCTGACAATGTGGAAATTATCCATTTATGTCCTGTACACAAAAGGCAGGACAAATCCAACCCAGCCAATTACTGCCCCATCAGTCATTCTCTGTCAGTAAACTTATGGAAGACGTCATCAACAGTGCAAGCAAGCAGCACTTGTCCAGCAATTACCTGCTCAGTGACACTCACCTTGGAGTCAGCCACGGCCACCTGGCTCCTGACCTCATTACAGCCTCAGGTCAAACATAGACAAAGAGCTTAAACGCCAGAGGTGAGGGGAGAGTGACTGCCCTTGATATCAAGGTAACATTTGACCGAGTATGGCATCAAGGAGCCCTCGCAAAACTGAAGTCAATGGGAATCAGCTGGACAACTCTCCACTAGATGAACTCAGACTTGGCACAAAGGGAGAGGTTTGTGCTTGTTGGAGGTCAGTCACCTTAACTCTCGGACATCACTGCAGGAGTTCCTCAGGGTAGTGTCCTAGGCTCAACCATCTTCAGCTGCTCACCTTCCTTCCATCCAAAGGTCAAAAGTATGGGTGTTTCCTGATGATTGTACCATTCGCAACTCCTCAGATATTGAAGCAGTCCATGTCCAAATTAAACAAGATCTGGACAATATCCAGGCTTGAACTGACAAGTGGCAAGCAATATTTGTCCCATGCAAGGGCCAGACAATGGCCACCTCCAACAAGAGAGAATCTAACCATTGCCCCTTGACATTCAATGGCATTACCTTCACTCAATCCCCCATTATCAACATCCTGTGGACTACCATTGAAACTGAACTAGCCATACAAATACGGCGGCTACAAGAGCAGGTCAGAAGCAGGGAATCCTGCAACATGTAACTCACCTCATGACTCCCCAAAGCCTGTCCACAATCTACAAGGCACAAGTAAAGAATGTGATGGAATACTCTCCCTTTGCCGGGATGAGTGCAGCTCCTGTTGTGATATGCTGCTTCGGATAACACAGGCTGCTACTTGATGCAGTCTTAACCAAAGGATGCTCCACACTCTGAAATGAGTTCAACGTGTTTATTGAACTATTAACACAGTTCTCAAATGAGTCGACTCTCTGCTAACAGTTAACAGATAATTAACAGTAACTTTTTAAAATTGTTTTAAACTTTTAACTTTAATTTACTAATTAATTGACGCAATGTCAGTTAGAGGGGTGCAGTGCTCTAACTGTGAGATGTGGCAGGTCCGGGAGGCTTCCAACGTCCTGTATGGCTGCATCTGCAGAAAGTGCACCCAACTGGAGCTCCTCACAGACCGCATGGTTCGGTTGGAGCAGCAATTGCACTTAGGAGCATGCAGGTGGCGGAAAGCGTCATAGATAGCAGTTATATAAATGTGGTCACACCCAAGGTGCAGGCAGAGAAATGTGTGACCACCAGAAAGGGCAGGCAGTCAGTGCAGGAATCCCCTGTGGTTGTCCTCCTCTCAAACAGGTATACCCCTTTGGATACTTTCGGGGGGGGATAGCCTATCAAGGGAAAACAGCAGAGCAGTGGCACCACGGCTGGCTCTGATGTTCTGAAGGGAGGGTCAAAGCGCAGAAGAGCAATAGTCATAGGGAACTCTATAGTCAGGGGCACAGATAGGCGCTTCTGTGGACATGAAAGAGACTCCAGGATGGTTTGTTGCCTCCGTGGTGCCAGGGTCCAAGGATGTCTCCGAACGGGTAGAGTGCATCCTGAAGGGGGAGGGCAAATAGGCAGAGGACATTATACATATCGGTACTAACGACATAGGCAAGAAGGGGCATGAGGTCCTGCAGCAGGAGTTCAGGGAGCTAGGCAGAAAGTTAAAAGACAGGACCTCAAGGGTTGTAATCTCGGGATTACTCCCTGTGCCACGTGCCAGTGAGGCTAGAAATAAGAAGATAGAGCAGCTAAATACGTGGCTAAACAGCTGGTGCAGGAGGGAGGGTTTCTGTTATCTGGACCACTGGGAGCACTTCCGGGGCAGGTGTGATCTATATAAGAACGGGTTGCACCTAAACTGGAGAGGCATAAATATCCTGGCCGCGAAGTTTGCTAGTGTCACACGGGAGGGTTTAAACTAGTATGGCAGGGGGGTGGGCACGGGAGCAATAGGTCAGAAGGTGAGAGCATTGAGGGAGAACTAGGGAATGGGGACAGCATGGCTCTGAGGCAGAGCAGACAGGGTGAAATTGCTGAACACAGCGGTAAGTGCATATGCTTTAATGCAAGAAGTATTACGGGTAAGGCAGATGAACTTAGAGCTTGGACTAGTATGTGGAACTATGATATTGTTGCCATTACAGAGACATGGTTGAGGGAAGGGCAGGATTGGCAGCTAAACGTTCCAGGATTTAGATGTTTCAAGCGGGATAGAGGGGGAGGTAAAAGGGATGGCGGGGTTGCGCTACTGGTTAGGGAGGATATCACAGCTGTACTACGGGAGGACACCTCAGAGGACAGTGAGGCTATATGGGTAGAGATCAGGAATAAGAATGGTGCAGTCACAAGGTAGATGAGCTTGTGGCCCAGATTGTGACTGGCAGGTATGATGTGGTAGGCATCACAGAGACGTGGTTGCAGAGGGTTCAGGACTGGCATTTAAACATCCAGGGATTCACAACCTATCGAAAAGACAAGAGAGGTGGGCAGAGGAGGCGGGGTTGCCTTGTTAATTAGGAATGAAATTAAATCAATAGCACTAAACGACATAGGGTCAGTTGATGTGGAGTCTGTGTGGGTAGAGTTGAGGAACCACAAAGGCAAAAAAACCATAATGGGAGTTATGTACAGGCCTCCTAACAGTGGTCAGGACCGGGGGCACAAAATGCACCACAAAATAGAAAGTGCATGTCAGAAAGGCAAGGTGACAGTGATCATGGGGGACTTCAATATGCAGGTGGACTGGGTAAATAATGCTGCCAGTAGACCCAAGGAAAGGGAATTCATTGAATGTTTACAGGAGGGCTTTTTGGAACAACTTGTGATGGAGCCCACGAGGGAACAGGCCATTCTGGACTTAGTGTTATGTAATGAGCCAGACTTGATTAAAGATCTTAAAGTAAGGGAACACTTAGGAGGCAGTGATCATAATATGGTAGAATACAATCTCCAATTTGAAAGAAAGGTAGAATCAGATGTAAAGGTGTTACAGTTAAATAAAGGTAACTACAGGGGCATGAGGGAGGAACCGACGAAAATCGACTGGGAGCAGAGCCTAGTGGGAAAGACAGTAGAACAGCAATGGGAGGAGTTTCTGGGAGTAATTGAGGACACAGTACAGAGGCTCATCCCAAAGAAAAGAAAGGTTATCAGAGGGGGGATTAGGCAGCCATGGCTGACAAAGGAAGTTAGGGAATGCATCAAAGCAAAAGAGAAAGCCTATAATGTGGCAAAGAGTAGTGGGAAGTCAGAAGATTGGGAAGGCTACAAAAACAAACAAAGGATAACAAAGAGAGAAATAAGGAAAGAGAGGATCAATTATGAAGGTAGGCTAGCCAGTAACATTAGGAATGATAGTAAAAGTTTATTTAAATACATTAAAAACAAACGGGAGGCAAAGGTAGACATTGGGCCGCTCCAAAATGACGCTGGTAATCTAGTGATGGGAGACAAGGAAATAGCTGAGGAACTAAATAAGTACTTTGCGTCAGTCTTCACAGTAGAAGACATGAGTAATATCCCAACAATTCCGGAGAGTCAGGGGGCAGATTTGAATATGGTAGCCATCACAAAGGAGAAAGTGCTAGAGAAACTAGGAGGCCTAAAAATTGATAAATCTCCGGGCCCAGGTGGGCTACATCCTAGAGTTCTAAAGGAGATAGCTGAAGAAATAGTAGAGGCGTTAGTTATGATCTTTCAAAAGTCACTGGAGTCAGGGAAAGTCCCAGAGGATTGGAAAATCGCCATTGTAACCCCCCTGTTCAAGAAGGGAACAAGGAAAAAGATGGAAAATTATAGGCCATTTCGCCTAACCTCGGTTGTTGGCATGATTCTAGAATCCATTGTTAAGGATGAGATTTCGAAGTTCTTGGAAGTGCAGGGTCGGATTAGGACAAGTCAGCATGGATTTAGTAAGGGGAGGTCGTGCCTGACAAACCTGTTAGAGTTCTTTGAAGAGATAACAAATAGGTTAGACCAAGGAGAGACAATGGATGTTATCTATCTTGACTTCCAAAAGGCCTTTGATAAGGTGCCTCACTGGAGACTGCTGAGTAAAATAAGGGCCCATGGTATTCGAGGCAAGGTACTAACATGGATTGACGATTGGCTGTCAGGCAGAAGGCAGAGAGTTGGGATAAAAGGTTCTTTTTCGGAATGGTAACCGGTGACGACTGGTGTCCCGCAGGATTCAGTGTTGGGGCCACAGCTGTTCTCTTTATATATTAACGATCTAGATGACGGGACTGGGGGCACTCTGGCTAAGTTTTCCGATGATACAAAGTTAGGTGGAGGGGCAGGTAGTATGGAGGAGGTTTTGAGGCTGCAGAAAGATTTAGACAGTTTAGGAGAGTGGTCCAAGAAATGGCTGATGAAATTCAACGTGGGCAAGTGCGAGGTCTTGCACTTTGGAAAAAAGAATAGAGGCATGGACTATTTTCTAAACGGTGACAAAATTCATAATGCTGAAGTGCAAAGGGACTTGGGAGTCCTAGTCCAGGATTCTCTAAAGGTAAACTTGCAGGTTGAGTCCGTAATTAAGAAAGCAAATGCAATGTTGTCATTTATCTCAAGAGGCTTGGAATATAAAAGCAGGGATGTACTTCTGAAGCTTTATAAAGCATTAGTTAGGCCCCATTTAGAATACTGTGAGCAATTTTGGGCCCCACACCTCAGGAAGGACATACTGGCACTGGAGCGGGTCCAGCGGAGATTCACACGGATGATCCCAGGAATGGTAGGCCTAACATACGATGAACGTCTGAGGATCCTGGGATTATATTCATTGGAGTTTAGGAGGTTGAGGGGAGATCTAATAGAAACTTACAAGATAATGAATGGCTTAGATAGGATGGACGTAAGGAAGTTGTTTCCATTAGCAGGGGAGACGAGGACCCGGGGGCACAGCCTTAGAATAAAAGGGAGGCACTTTAGAACAGAGATGAGGAGATATGTCTTCAGCCAGAGAGTGGTGGGTCTGTGGAATTCATTGCCACAGAGGGCGGTGGAGGCCGGGACGTTGAGTGTCTTTAAGACAGAAGTTGATAAATTGTTGATTTCTCGAGGAATTAAGGGCTATGGAGAGAGAGCGCGTAAATGGAGTTGAAATCAGCCATGATTGAATAGTGGAGTGGACTCGTTGGGCCGAATGGCCTTACTTCCGCTCCTATGTCTTATGGTCTTATGGATCCCGCTGCACTCACAGTAGGAGATTATGAAAACACGATTTGCTCAGTAGGGGACTATTGGTTTAATCCGCAAACAATTAGTGCAGACCAGACGATTAGAGAGGTCCTCATGAAACACAAAGATTTGTTCGCACAACACAAACACGATTGTGGGAAGATCCCAGGTACAGTAAATATTTCAGGTCCCGATCCAAAGCCGCAAAAGCAATACGGTTTCCCACAGCAAGCCGAGGTGAGATTTTGAAGGTTATTAACAGTTTGTTAGACTAAGGCGTTATTCAACCCGTAGCGTCCACGAATAATGCCCCAATTTGGCCTATAAAAAAGCCCGATGGTTCATGGCGACTAACGATCGACTACCGAGAACTTAACAAGGTAGCAGCCCCCACTGTTGCCACGAGTCCCAAGACCATGCTCAAACAGGGAGTATAAGCAATATATTTCACAGTGCTGGACAATGGCTTTTGGTCCATCCCGTTAGACAGGGCCTCTCAGTATAAATTCGCGTTTACCTTTCAAGGGCAGCAGTACACGTGGACATGCCTCCCACAAGGATTCCATAACTCCCCCTCTTCCATAACTCCTGTCTTTAAGACAGAAGTTGATAAATTCTTGATTTCTCGAGGAATTAAGGGCTATGGAGAGAGAGCGGGTAAATGGAGTTTAAATCAGCCATGATTGAATGGTGGAGTGGACTCGATGGGCCGAATGGCCTTACTTCCGCTCCTATGTCTTATGGTCTTATGGTCACAATGTTGGGGATTTACTACTGGCCTCCCAACAGCCAGCGGGAGATAGAGGACCAGATAGGTAGACAGATTTTGGAAAAGAGTAAAAACAACAGGGTTGTGGTGATGGTAGACTTCAACTTCCCCAATATTGACTGGGACTCACTTCGTGCCAGGGCTTAGACGGGGCAGAATTTGTAAGGAGCATCCAGGAGGGCTTCTGAAAACAATATGTAGACAGTCCAACTAGGGAAGGGGCGGTACTGGTCCTGGTATTGGGGAATGAGCCCGGCCAGGTGGTAGATGTTTCAGTAGGGGAGCATTTCGGTAACAGTGACCACAATTCAGTAAGTTTTAAAGTACTGGTGGACAAGGAAAAGAGTGGTCCTAGGATGAATGTGCTAAATTGGGGCAAGGCTAATTATAACAATATTAGGCGGGAACTGAAGAACATAGATTGGGGGCGGATGTTTGAGGGCAAATCAACATCTGACATGTGGGAGACTTTCAAGAGTCAGTTGAAAGGAATTCAGGACCGGCATGTTCCTGTGAGGAAGAAGGATCAATACGGCAATTTTTGGGAACCTTGGAAAGCGAGAGATATTGTAGGCCTCGTCAAAAAGAAAAAGGAGGCATTTGTCATGGCTAAAAGGCTGGGAACAGACGAAGCCTGTGTGTAATATAAGGAAAGTAGGAAGGAACTTAAGCAAGGAGTCAGGAGGGCTAGAAGGGGTCACGAAAAGTCATTGGCAAATAGGGTTAAGGAAAATTCCAAGGCCTTTTACACGTACATAAAAAGCAAGAGGGTAGCCAGGGAAAGGGTTGGCCCACTGAAGGATAGGCAAGGGAATCCATGTGTGGAGCCAGAGGAAATGGGCGAGGTACTAAATGAATACTTTGCATCAGTATTCACCAAAGAGAAGGAATTGGTAGATGTTGAGTCTGGAGAAGGGCGTGTAGATAGCCTGGGTCACATTGAGATCCAAAAAGACGAGGTGTTGGGCGTCTTGAAAACTATTAAGGTAGATAAGTCCCCAGGGCCTGATGGGATCTACCCCAGAATACTGAAGGAGGCTAGAGAGGAAATTGCTGAGGCCTTGACAGAAATCTTTGGATCCTCACTGTCTTCAGGTGATGTCCCGGAGGACTGGAGAATAGCCAATGTTGTTCCTCTGTTTAAGAAGGGTAGCAAGGATAATCCAGAGAACTAGAGACCGGTGAGCCTTACGTCAGTGGTAGGGAAATTAGTGGAGAGAATTCTTTGAGACAGGATCTACTCCCATTTGGAAGCAAATGGACGTATTAGTGAGAGGCAGCATGGTTTTGTGAAGGGGAGGTCGTGTCTCACTAACTTGATAAGAGTTTTTCGAGGAGGTCACAAAGATGATTGATGCAGGTAGGGCAGTGGATGTTGTCTATATGGACTTCAGTAAGGCCTTTGACAAGATCCCTCACGGTAGACTAGTACAAAAGGTGAAGTCACACGGGATCAGGGGTGAGCTGGCAAGGTGGATACAGAACTGGCTAGGTCATAGAAGGCAGAGAGTAGCAATGGAAGGATGCTTTTCTAATTGGAGGGCTGTGACTAGTGGTGTTCCGCAGGGATCAGTGCTGTGACCTTTGCTGTTTGTAGTATATATAAATGATTTGGAGGAAAATGTAACTGGTCTGATTAGTTTGCAGACGACACAAAGGTTGGTGGAATTGCAGATAGCGATGAGGATACAGCAGGATTTAGATTGTTTGGAGACTTGGGCGGAGATATGGCAGATGGAGTTTAATCCGGACAAATGTGAGGTAATGCATTTTGGAAGGTCTAATGCAGGTAGGGAATATACAGTGAATGATAGAACCCTCAAGAGTATTGAAAGTCAGAGAGATCTAGGAGTACAGGTCCACAGGTCACTGAAAGGGGCAACACAGGTGGAGAAAGTAGTCAAGAAGGCATACGGCATGCTTGCCTTCATTGGCCGGGGCATTGAGTATAAGAATTGGCAAGTCATGTTGCAGCTGTATAGAACCTTAGTTAGGCCACACTTGGAGTACAGTGTTCAATTCTGGTCGCCACACTACCAGAAGGATGTGGAGGCTTTAGAGAGGGTGCAGAAGAGATTTACCAGAATGTTGCCTGGTATGGAGGGCATTAGCTATGAGGAGCGGTTGAATAAACTCGGTTTGTTCTCACTGGAACGACGGAGGTTGAGGGGTGACCTGATAGAGGTCTACAAAATTATGGGGGCATAGACAGAGTGGATAGTCAGAGGCTTTTCCCCAGGGTAGAGTGGTCAATTACTAGGGGGCATAGGTTTAAGGTGCGAGGGGCAAGGTTTAGAGTAGATGTACGAGGCAAGCTTTTTTTTTTTTTTTTACACAGAGGGTAGTGGGTGCCTGGAACTCGCTACCGGAGGTGGTGGTGGAAGCAGGGACGATAGTGACATTTAAGGGGCATCTTGACAAATACATGAATAGGATGGGAATAGAGGGATACGGACCCAGGAATTGTAGAAGATTGTAGTTTAGTCGGGCAGCATGGTCGGCACGGGCTTGGAGGGCGGAAGTGCCTGTTCCTGTGCTGTACTTTTCTTTGTTCTTCGTTCTAATCGAACTGTAGTAACTCAGTCTAATTGTAGCAGCTTGTTCTAAGCCATGTGCTGGGGAGTGATGCTGCTCATCAACCCTGTCTAACTCTGTAGATGTCTGTCTGTGGAAAGAGGCAGGGTGTGAGTGTCTCATCCCTTTTATAGTGTTTATGTCATGTCCCCATGTGGTGATGCCACCTCTGAGTGTCCTGACTGCCCATTGGCTGTGTCCTATTCTGAGCGTTCATTGGTTGCACATTTGCATATCATGACATCTTTCCCCCTTTTTTTTTTTTAAAGATGTATATACATGTGAATGTGTCTGTCTAATGTGACTGACTGAGGAATACAGAACAGAACAAAAAAAACAAATGCTCATAAGTCCAGTCACTGAGGCTTGCGTCTGATCCTCGTCGACCGCCGGAGAGGTGATGGAGGGGATGATGGTGTGTTGACAGGCAAGTGGGAGGCACGACTGGTGGCCTCGTGGTTCGAGGTGTCTGGAGGTGGCAATTCGACATGTGGAAATGGAGGGGAAAGTGGTTGTGGGCAAGCAACTTTTCGCAGTGCCCTTCGATTCCTTCGCACAATGGTGCCATTAGCCATACGTATGACATAGGATCTGGGCGCGGCCTGTCGAACGACAACAACCGGAGCAGACCACCCACCATCCGGTATCTTGATCCTGACCGTGTCTGCCGGGGATAGCACGTCCAGATTGGTGGCATGTCGCAAAGCTGCTGCATCTTCTGCAGCACCGGGAGGTGATCAAGGTTGGGCAGGTGTATGGCTGAAAGCGTCGTCCGCAGGTCCCTGTTCATCAGCGGATGAGCTGGCGACATGCCAGTGGACAAGGGAGTCGCCCGGTACGCAAGAAGTGCAAGGTGTATATCGGAAGTGGAGTCCGAGGCCTTGCAGATGAGCTGCTTAATGATGTGCACCTCATTTTCAACTTCGCCATTGGACTGCGGATAGAGCGGACTGGAGGTGACACGCCTTAAATTGTAGCTCTTGGCAAACGTGGACCATTCTCGACTGTGGAAGCACGGGCCATTGTCGCTCATGGCGGTGTTCGGGATGGCATGCCGTGAGAATGTCTCTTTACACGCTTTGATGACAGTCCGTGAGGTGAGGTCTGGCAGCTTCAGCACCTCAGGACAATTCGAAAAGTAATCGATGATTAAGTTATAGTCGCGACCATTCGCGTGGAATAGGTCAATGCCAACCTTGGACCATGGAGAGGTCTCTAGGTCACGTGGTTGCAGTGTCTCCTTGCTCTGCGCTGGTTGGAACCTCTGACAGGTTTCGCAGTTCAGGACCATGTCCGTGATGTCCTGGTTGATGCCGAGCCAGTAGACAGCTTGCCGGGCCCTGCGTCTGCACTTTTCTATGCCCAGGAGTCCCTCATGAGTCCATCATGCTCTGGAGTTGTAGCGGAATGACTATCCTCTCCAGCTTGAGCAGGATGCCGTCGATCGGCATCAGGTCATCCTTGACATTGTAGATTTGCGGGCATTGCCCTTCCTGCCAGCCATTGCTGAGGTTGTGGATGACACGCTGCAACAGGGGATCTTTGGCCGTCTCTTCTCGGATGAGGACGATCTTCTCATCTGCTGCCGGGAGAGTGCTTGCACACAGTTGTACCTGCAATTCAATGCGCTGGATGATCTCCAGTGGTTCACTGGGTGAGTTGACGGAGCGGGACAATGCATCGGCGATGATGAGCTCCTTGCCAGGTGTGTACACCAAATTGAAATCATACCTCCGGAGTTTCAGCAGAATTCTCTGCAAACAAGGCGTCATGTCGTTCAGGTTCTTTTGGATGATGTAGACCAGAGGCCTATGATCCGTCTCAACAGTAAATGTTGGCAAGCCATAGACTTAATCATGAAATTTGAGGATGCCAGTGAGAAGACCTAAACACTCCTTCTCAATCTGCGCAAATCTGGTCTCAGTGGGTGTCATTGCCCGTGACACGTATGCTACAGGTACCCAGGATGACGTGTCGTCTCTTTCAAGCAACACCGCCCCAGTGCCATCCTGACTCGCATCTGTGGATATCTTGGTCTCTCAGTCTGGGTCAAAGAATGCAAGGACAGGTGCAGTGGTGAGCATGGCTTTCAGCTCCAGCCATTCTGTTCGGTGCTCCGCCTTCCACACAAAGGCGGTTGATTTTTTTCACGAGGTTGCATAGGGCCGTGGTGTGTGGGGCCAAATTCGGGATGAACTTGCCAAGGAAATTGACCATTCCCAGTTTTATGGGCCAGGGTTTAGAGAACCCCAAAGTGTATCATGGAGTTCACCTGACCAACAACTTTTAATAGATTGGGGTATGTGGAGCACACGGCCCACTCTACAGGTGTGGTACAGCAGAAATGGAAAAGTATTTGTTAAAAGCAAAACAATGTTTATTCTATGAACTCAAGTTAACCTTTTTAAAACATACAGTGAACATCTTAGCAAACATTAATTCAAATACAACCCCCAAAGAATATAACACTAAGTAATCCTTTAAGCTTTCCTTTCAACATCCATACGACTTAAAAACACCATTTAACAGAAGCACATTAGGTTTACATTCACTACTGAGAACATTTATAATTTTGAATTCACCAAATGATCAAGAGACAGTCGTTTGATGGCAGAGAGAACAGCAGCACACCTGCTTGGTCTGGCTTAGGCTCCAACACTTCAAACAAAACTAAAACACACCCTGCAGCCTGCTCAAAAACAAAAGTCAAAAGCTGACAGACAGCCCAGCTTCACACACTCTAGCATCACTGATAATACCTATTTCTTAAAGGTACATTTCTTAAACACCCATTTCTTAAAGGTACTCTCACATGACACCTCCCCCCAAGAAAAAATAAATAAACCATCAATTTCAAAATGGTTGAATTTTTCACCTTTTCACCATTCTTTAACAAATACAGACAGTAAATAGACTTTTCCGTTTCAAAAAACAACACATGCAAACAGATATAATAATATAGTCCATTTTTGTTCTTCTTCCTCCAACTGAAATCCATCTCGATTGACAGTCTCTTTGAACAAGAAGATCTCTGCACGATCCGACCATTTCTCTACGCCTCGGCATTTCTCTTTAAAGTCAGATACTTTAGTTCAATCTGATCACAGATTTCCTTGTAATTCTCCAACACAGGAGCATTGGTTATCACAGCTTTCAGGCAGTCAAATGCCTGTTGAAAGTCCGCTGTCCACTGAAATTTTCGACGTTTCTTCAGCAAGTCCATCACTGGAGCAATCACACAACAAAACTTTTGCACAAATGTTCGATCAAATCCACTCATGCCAAGAAATCGCATTATTTCCCATTGTCTCAAGGGTATTAGAAACTCCTTAATAACTGTTGGTTTCACATCCTGTGTGACCATTCAACCTTGTCCGATTGTATGGCCAAGGAAAGTGACTTGGGCTTTTCCAAATTCACTTTTGGCTAGGTTTATCACCAAACCCGCCTCCTGAAGTCGATCGAATAACTCCATCAGATGTTTCAAATGTTTTTTCCATGTCTGGCTGAAAATTACCAGATTGTCGATGTATACCGAACAATTGGGTAATCCTGAAATGAATTTGTTAGTTAACCGTTGAAATGTGGCTGGGGCGTTTTTCATGCCAAATGGCATAACTTTGAATTGGTATATACCATCTGGTATCACAAAAGCTGAAATCTCCTTCGCCCTTTCGGATAAAGGTACCTGCCAGTAACCTTTAAGTAAATCCAGTTTGGAAATAAAAACTGATTGTCCCACTTTCTCAATGCAATCCTCCAAACATGGGATAGGATAAGAGTCCGTTCTTGTAACTGCACTAACCTTTCTATAGTCCACACACAATCGTTGGGTACCATCTGGTTTAGGTACCATCACTATGGGTGATCTCCATTGGTTGTAATCCACTTCAATTATGCCATTATTATTAAGCATGCGCTCTATCTCTTTGTTAACCTGTGCCAATTTTAAAGGGTTAAGTCTGTATGGGTTTTGTTTAATTGGAACAGCATTTCCCACATCTACATCATGTATAGCCATTTTAGTACTTCCCAATTCATCTCTACAAACTTGCCCATGTGATATCAATAACTCTTTCAGGTCAGTTTGTTTTTCCTCTGGAAGGGAACTCAACCATTTATCCTAATTTTTAAGAACATTCTCATTTTCCAATTTAATTTGAGGTATGTCAAATTCACAGTTATCTGGATTTGGTTCGTCACTGAATTAGAATCATTAAAACCTCCTCCTTTTTCTCTCCTTCCCTTTCAAAGAACCTTTTAAGCATATTCACATGACACACTCATTGAGTCTTCTTTCTATCTGGTGTTTTTACCACATAATTCACCTCACTTAATTTCCTTTCAATCAGATAAGATCCACAAAACCTTGCTTTTAAAGGTGCACCTACCACTGGTAACAACACTAAAACTTTACCTCCACTGGCAAAACTACGAACTTTGGATTTCTTGTCTGCTACCCGTTGCAACACATTTTGTGCAACTTTTAAATGTTGTCTAGCCAATTCACCTGCTCTATTTAATCGTTCCCTAAAATTTGACACGTAATCCAATAATGTACTTTCCGATTTCTCACTCACCAATTTTTCCTTAATCAATTTAAGTGGTCCTCTTACCTAATGACCAAAAATTAGTTCAAAAGTACTACATTTGGTTGATTCATTAAGTGCTTCCCTAATTGCAAACAGAACGAATGGAATTCCTTTATCCCAATCCTCTGGATAATCTTGACAATAAACCCTCAACATTGTCTCGAATGTCTGATGCCACCTTTCTAACGCTCCCTGCGATTCTGGATGGTAAGCAGTTGATTTAAATTGTTTTATTCCTAAGCTATCCATAACTTCTTTGAATAATCTTGAGGTAAAATTTGATCCTTGATTCGATTGTATTGCTATGGGTAGTCCATACCTGGAAAAGAATTTAAGTAACTCCTCCACAATCTTTTTAGCTGTAATATTACGTACTGGAATGCTCTCTGGAAACCCAGTAGACACATCCATTATAGTCAAAAGATATTGATTCCCACATTTTGTTTTAGGAAGCAGTCCTACACAATCAATTAGGACCCTTGTAAAAGGTTCCTCAAATGCTGGAATGGGTATTAAGGGTGCTGGTTTTATCACTGCTTAAGATTTCCCTATCACTTGACATGTGTAACATGATTGACAAAATTTAACTACAACTTTATGTAGTCCGGGACTTCCGGCTGCGGCTATGCAGAGCTAGGTCGCATATTCGGTAGCTCCCGCTTGGAACGGACTTTTGGGCTCTTTTGCAGGGCCCCCACGGCATTTGTTTGACATTTCCCAGTGTGGCAAGAAGACTGCAACATTCCCCTGACAGTGTCCCCCAGGAATATTATGTCTTTTGGCTACCAGACCCGGCAGAAACAGTAAAAGATTGGGCTGCAACAGGATAAACAGGGCATCTTCCAGCATGCAGGCGGGGGAAGGGCAAGCTAAAAGCTGCAAACTGACCTGAGGGCCTTTATCAAAGGTGAATTCTAACAGCAGAGGGAACAACTGTGAAAAGATCTCACCAAGGCCACTGAAGAAGCGGGGATGAGGCTTCCGGTGGCGGCCATGGAGGAGGAGGTCGCGCATTCGGCAGCTCACGTCTGGAACGGACTCTTAGACCTTTTTCAGGAGTTTCCACAGACATTTTGGGGCAGATTGGTGAAGCGAACACTGCCAAAAGGATTCCCTCTCGAGACTTCCGGTTGCGGCTATGTGGAGCTAAGTCGCACATTCGGCGGCTCCCGCGAAAACGGACTTTTGGGCTCTTTTCAGGGCCCCCAAGGGCACTTTTTCGATGTTTCCCGGTGTGGGAAAGAGTTAATAATAGCTCCCCGTCAGTATATGGCTTTAACTAGGAGCGGGGTGACAAAATAGGTGGTGGTGGACCAGAAGAAGGGAGGGAAGAAGGACAAAATGGCGGCGGGCGGAGACCAGGCAACGTGGATACAGGAGGGTATCCAGCGCTGCCTCAGAGAGATTAAAACGGACCTGCTAGAGCCGATGAAGGCTTCTATTGATAAGCTGCTGGAGACACAGATGGCCCAGGGGGTGGCGATCCGAGAGGCTCAACAAAAGATCTCTGACAATGAGGACGAGATCTTAGTCCTGGCATGAGGCGCTCCACAAGAAATGGCAGGAGCGGTTCGAGGAGATGGAGAATCGGTCGAGGTGGAAGAATCTGCGGATTCTGCGCCTCCCGGAGGGGCTGGAGGGGCCGGACGTGGGGGCCTATGTGGTCACCGTGTTAGACTCGCTGATGGGAGCGGGGTCCTTCCAGGGGCCCCTGGAGCTGGAAGGGGCCCATAGAGTGTTGGCGAGGAGGCCCAAGGCCAACGAGCCTCCGCGGGCGGTGCTGGTGCGGTTCCATCGGTTCGTCGATCGGGAGCGTGTGCTCAGGTGGGCCAAGAAAGAGAGGAGCAGCAGGTGGGAGAACGCGGAGGTTCGGATATATCAGGACTGGAGTGCGGAGGTGGCGAAGAGGAGGGCCGGGTACAATCGAGCGAAGGCGGTGCTGCACAGGAAGGGGGTGAAGTTTGGCATGTTGCAGCCGGCGCGACTGTGGGTTACCTACAAGGTCCGGCACCATTATTTTGAGTCTTCGGAGGAGGCGTGGGCCTTTGTTCAGGCCAAGAAGCTGGACACAGACTGAGGGTCGGGATGGGCGATTGGGGTCTGCGGTGGATATGTTATGCCTATTTTTGGTTCGGGGGCGGGGGCCTTTGCACTGTTTTGGGTTTCTTTTTCTGTGTTTTTCTCTTTCGGGTTGGGGAGGGTGGATGGGGCGGATTGGGCACTGTTTTGGTTGGTGGCGGGGCCTGGTAGGTGGAGAGCGCGGGCTTTTTTCCCGCGCCGAAGACTGGGGGATGCGGGGTCGGGGCGGGGAAGCAAGGATTGTTTCCCGCGCTTAGAATGGAGGGGGGAGGGGGAGAGCCTGCGAATGGGGAGCGGGACAGGAGGGTGTGCCACACAATGGGAGGAGTCGAAGGGGAGGCGTGAGTGGCCGGGGTCAGCAGGAGTCAGCTGACTTGCGGAAGTGCAATGGGGGGAGTAAACCAGCTATAATGGGTCCTAGCGGGGGGGGGGGGGGGGGGGGGATATCGAGTTGCTGCTGCTAAGATCAAGTAGGAGCTGGAGCGAGTGGGGTGGGGTATGCCGCTGTGGGGAACAGGCCGGGTGTGGGGTGCAGGCGCGTGGCTGGCCGAGGAGGGGGTCATGGCTAGTCGGCGGGGGAGGGTAGCTCCCTGATCCGGCTGATAACCTGGAATGTAAGGGGACTAATGGGCCGGTTAAGCGGGCCCGCGTGTTCGCGCACCTGAAGGGGCTCAAGGCGGATGTGGTTATGCCCCAGGAGACACACCTGAAGGTGGCAGACCAGGTAAGACTGAGGAACGGGTGGGTAGGTCAGGTGTTTCACTCAGGGCTAGATGCCAAAAATCGAGGGGTGGCGATCTTGGTGGGAAAGAAGGTGTTATTCGAGGCGTCGAGCATTGTGGTAGATAATGGCGGTAGGTACATAATGGTAAGTGGTAAGTTGCAGGGAGAGAGGGTGGTACTGGTCAATGTGTATGCTCCGAACTGGGACAATGCGGGTTTTATGCGGCGTATGTTGGGTCGGATCCCAGACTTGGAAGTGGGGGGCCTGATAATGGGGGAGACTTTAACACGGTGTTGGATCCGGCACTGGATCGCTCCAGGTCTAGGACGGGTAGGAAGCCGGCGGCGGCTAGAGTGTTGAGGGGATTTATGGACCAAATGGGAGGGGTGGACCCTTGGAGATTTGCAAGGCCGGGGGCTAGGGAATTTTCATTCTTCTCACATGTCCATAAGGCTTATACTCGAATCGACTTTTTCATTTTGAGTAGGGCGCTGATCGCGAGAGTAGAGGATACCGAGTATTCGGCAATAGCCATTTGGGACCACGCCCCGCATTGGGTGGACTTGGAGATGGGGGAGGAGAGGGACCAGCGCCCGCTGTGGCGCTTGGAGGTGGGGCTGTTGGCGGACGAGGAGGTGAGCGAGCAGGTCCGAGGAACTATAGAGAGGTACTTGGAGACCAACGACAACGGGGAGGTCCGAGTGGGGATGGTATGGGAGGCACTGAAGGCGGTGGTGAGGGGAGAGCTGATCTCCATCAGGGCCCACAAGGCGCGGAGGGAGCGGGGGGGAGAGGGAGAGGCTGGTGGGGGAGATGGTGAGGGTAGACAGGAGGTATGCGGAAGAACCTGAGGAAGGATTGTTGAGGAAGAGGCGCAGCCTCCAGGCTGAATTAGACCTGGTGACCACCAGGAAGGCGGAGGTGCAATGGAGGAAGGCCTAGGGGGCGGTCTACGAGTATGGGGAAAAGGCAAGCCGGATGCTGGCGCATCAGCTTCGGAAGCGGGACGCAGCTAGGGAGATCGGGGGAGTTAAGGACAGGGGAGGGAGCGTGGTGCGGAGTTGGGTTGGCATCAATGGGGTCTTCAGGGACTTCTACGAGGAATTGTACCGATCCGAGCCCCCACGGAGGAGGGAGGGATGGGCCGTTTCCTGGACCAATTGAGGTTTCCAAAGGTGGAAGAGGGACTGGTGGCAGGACTGGGGGCCCCGGTTGGGCTGGAGGAGCTGATCAAAGGGATAGGAAGCATGCAGGCGGGGAAGGCACCAGGGCCGGATGGTTTCCCGGTCAAGTTCTATAAAAAATATATGGACCTGTTGGGCCCGCTGTTAGTTAGGACCTTCAATGAGGCAAGGGAGGGGGGGGCTTTACCCCGACGATGTCCCGGGCACTGATCTCCTTGATCCTGAAGCGGGACAAGGATCCCCTGCAATGTGGGTCTTACAGACCAATTTCCTTGCTAAATGTAGATGCCAAGGTGCTGGCGAAGGTCTTAGCCACGAGGATTGAGGATTGTGTGCCGCAGATCATCCATGAAGACCAGACGGGGTTTGTGAAGGGGAGACAGTTGAACGCGAATGTGCGGAGGCTTTTGAACGTTATCATGATGCCGGCGAGGGAGGGGGAGGCGGAGATAGTGGTGGCGATGGACGCTGAGAAAGCCTTCGATAGGGTAGAGTGGGGGTACCTGTGGGAGGTGAAGAGGTTCGGGTTTGGGGAGGGGTTTGTCAGGTGGGTTAGACTGTTGTATGAGGTCCCGATGGCGAGTGTGGCCACAAATAGGAGGAGGTCCGAGTACTTTCGGTTGCACCGAGGGACGAGACAGGGGTCCCCCCTGTCCCCCCTGCTCTTCGCACTGGCAATTGAACCCCTGGCTATGGCTCTGAGAGAGTCGAGGAACTGGAGGGGGTTGGTGCGGGGTGGGGAGGAGCATAGGGTGGCACTTTATGCGGACGACCTGCTGCTGTATGTGGAGGACCCAGTGGGAGGAATGCCAGAGGTAATGAGGATCCTTAGGGAATTTGGGGACTTTTCGGGGTACAAGCTCAATATGGGGAAGAGCGAGCTGTTCGTAGTTCAGCTAGGGGACCAGGAGAGGGGGATTGGCGAGCTCCCACTAAAAAGGGCGGAGAGGAGCTTCAGATATTTGGGGGTCCAGGTGGCTAGGAGCTGGGGGGCCCTGCATAGGCTTAACTTTACAAGGCTGGTGGAGCAAATGGAGGAGTTCAAGAGGTGGTACTCGAAAGTACTCGGACCTCCTCCTATTTGTCCCTGGCGGGTAGGGTGCAGTCAATCAAAATGACAGTGCTCCCAAGGTTTCTGTTCCTGTTCCAGTACCTCCCCGTGTTTATCCCGAAGGCTTTTTTAAGGCGGGTTAACAGGAGTATAATGGGGTTTGTGTGGGCAGGAGGGACTCCGAGGGTGAGAAAGGTGTTCCTGGAGCGGAGTAGAGATAGGGGGGGGCTGGCGCTGCCCAACCTCTGTGGGTACTACTGGGCCGCCAATGCGACAATGGTGCGCAAGTGGGTGATGGAGGGGGCTGCATGGAAGAGGCTGGAGACGGCGTCCTGTGTGGGTACGAGACTGGGGGCGCTGGCAACGGCGCCGCTGCTGCTCCCTCCAAGGAGGTATACCACGAGCCCGGTGGTGGTGGCGGCCCTCAAAATTTGGAGGCAGTGGAGGCGACATAGGGGGGAGGTTAGGGCCTCGGCATGGACCCCATTACGGGGGAACCACCGGTTTGCCCCAGGAAGAACAGGTGGAGGGTTTTCGGGGTGGCACAGGGCAGGGATACGAAAGTTGGGAGACCTGTTTGTGGACGGGAAGTTCGCGAGCTTGGGTGAGCTGGAGGAGAAGTACGGGCTCCCCCCGGGGAATACCTTCAGGTACTTACAGGTAAGGGCGTTTGCCGGACGGCAGGTGGTGGAATTCCCACGGCTACTGCCACACACAGTACAGGACAGGGTGCTCTCGGGGGAGTGGGTGGGAGTGGGGAAGATCTCGGAAACTTACCAGGTGATGCAGGAGGTGGAGGAGGCCTCGGTGGTGGAGTTGAAAGGTAAGTGGGAGGAGGAGTTGGGAGAGGAGATCGAAGACAGGACATGGGCAGATGTCCTAGGGAGGGTGAACTCTTCCTCTTCATGCGTGAGGCTCAGTCTCATACAGTTTAAGGTGCTGCACAGGGCACACATGACCGGGACAAGGATGAGCCGGTTCTTTGGGGGTGAGGACAGGTGTGTTAGGTGCTCAGGGAGCCCATCAAATCACACCCATATGTTCTGGGCATGCCCAGCGCTGGAGGAATTTTGGAAGGGCGTAGCGAGGACGGTGTCGAGGGTGGTAGGATCCAGGGTCAAACCGGGCTTGGGGCTTGCAATATTTGGGGTGGCAGAGGTGCCGGGAGTGCAGGAGGCGAAAGAGGCCGGAATTCTGGCCTTTGCGTCCCTGGTAGCCCGGCGAAGGATTCTCCTTCAGTGGAAAGATACGAGGCCCCCAAGCGTGGAATCCTGGATCAGCGATATGGCAGGGTTCAGTAAATTGGAGAGGGTGAAATTCGCCTTGAGAGGGTCGGTACAAGGGTTCTTTAGGCGGTGGCAACCGTTCTTAGACTTTCTGGCAGAACAATAGACATTGGTCAATGGCAGCAGCAGCTCGGGGGGTGGGGGGGGGGGGTTTACTTTATTTTTGTTTATGCTATTTACACTGGAAGGGTCTGAGGGGGTGTATACACCTGTTGTCTTAAGTCGGGGTGTTAATGTTAATTTATTATTTAGGTACAGGGGGGGGGGGGTTGGGGGGTTGCTTTTTTCGATTGTGTTTTGTACTTAACCCTGTTGGGTTCTTTTTTCTTTCTCATTTTGTTATTGATATTTTATGAAAACCTTTAATAAAAATTATTTTTTTAAAAAAACTTTATGTAGTCCATCCAGGCCAATAAAAATGATTTTGGATTTTAGCTTGAGTTTTCCTTATTCCCAAATGAATTCCCACTGGTACCTCATGTGCAACTCGCAACACCTCCTTTCTATACCCTACCGGCAATACGACTTGATGAACTTCTGCCCACTTTTCATCCGCCAGCATATGTAAAGGTTCCATTTTCTCATCAAGACATCACTTATACGGTAATAACACTCTGGTATACACGCAGATTGCTTTTCCGTGTATACTTTCTGATACATCCGTTTTATTTCTACATCTTTTTGTTGTATCTCCGCCAATTTTCCCGACCTAAAAATTTCCGCCTCAACCTCCACCTGTTCTTTTTCTTTTTCAACCAACTGATCAAAAATCGTTTCTGATAATTGCACTTCCACTTCATCTTCACTCTTTAATTTCTCTTTGTCTTAACCTGTGACTTTGCGACCTTGTTACTACATAATCCGGAAAAATCCCAGGATATTCGTCCTTCACCCCTTCAGTTGTCTGATTTTCCACTGGCTCATCAACCACAGTAGGCATCACTCACACCTGCGTTCCAGCCAAATCATTACCCGAGATAAACTGTAATCCTGGACAAGATAATTTTTCTATTACTTCTACTACCACTTCACCACTCTTCACTGGACTTTCTAACCTTACCTTACATACTTGAACACTACTGCCCTCACCCTGAATTCCACATATTATCACCTTTTCTGTCAACATTCTTCCCAAACTACGTAACTCCTCATCTCTTACCATTAAAGACTGACTAGCTCCCGTATCTCTTCAAATTGTGACTTCTTTACCTGCTCCTCCTGATACACGAGTAAACTTTACCCACACAAGTAAATTCTTTAAAGAGGTCTGGCACCTTCTTATCAATCACCTCTTCATCAGGCTGGACAATCGTTTGCACCTCCTTCACTTCACTTGGGCTTTCCTTTACCACTTAAACAAACCCCACTGTCTTATGCTGTTTTACTCCTCCAAATGTATAATTTCTCTGAGAGCTTCATAGATTTGGTCTATTTTCAAAGCCCTTATCCACCTATCAAAATTACTCTGTTTGATCCTTTCAAACTCCATGTATGTTTGACCAGATTCTTTCCTTAAATTTCTAAACCTTTGTCTGTAGGCTTCAGGCACTAGTTCATATGAACCTAAGATGGATTTTTTCACCTCCTCATACGTCCCAGATAACTCCTCAGATAGTGATGCAAACACTTCACTAGCCCTACTACCAGCTTTGTTTGAATCAGTAATACCCACATGTCCTGTGGCCATTTCATTTGTTTAGCTACCTTCTCAAATTAAATGAAAAAGGTTTCTACGTCCTTCTCATCAAACATTGGCAATGCTTGGACATTTTTAAATAGATTCCCACCAAGCCTTCGACGCTCTTTCTCACTATCCTCATCACTATTATCCAACTGTACGTTTCCCTTTACGCCTGCCAATTTTAACTGACTGTCACGATTCATGGCCATTTTCTGAAGTTCAAACTCTCTCTCTTTATCTTTTTTCCTGATCTGTATCTCCCTTTCTTTTTGTTCTGCTAGGGCTATTCTTTCTTTTCTCCTTTCTTCTCTCTCCTTTTCTTTTTCCTCTCTCTCTCTTTCTTTTTCCTCTCTCTCTCTTTCTTTTTCCTCTCTCTCTTTCTTTTTCCTCTCTCTCTTTCTTTTTCCTCTCTCTCTCTCTTTTTCCTCTCTCTCTCTCTCTTTTTCCTCTCTCTCTCTCTCTTTTTCCTCTCTCTCTCTCTTTTTCCTCTCTCTCTCTCTTTTTCCTCTCTCTCTCTTTCTCTCACTCTTTCTTTTTCCTCTTTATCTCTTTCGTATTCGAGCTGCTTTAATTCCTTCTCATGTTCCATTTGTTTAATTTGCAACTGAACTTTTGCCATTTCCAATGAGTCAAACTGTATCTCAGGCAACTTTAAATGCTTAACCACCGCCATAATTACCTCATCTTTTTGCATTTTGTCAGGTAATGTTAACTGCAATGTTTTTTGCCAAATCTAACAGTCTGCTTTTCGTCTCTGTCAGTAAGGTACTGCGTGTGACAGTACCGGTTGTTGCAGAATCTGCCAAAAGACGTGTGGAAGGTGCAGAGCCTTCTGCTGGATTCTTCAAGTTGGATTTGCCCAAATCCTTGGGGTGCGTCCAATTTTGGGAAGAAGCGCGCGTGTGCCACCTCACTTGTGATTTCTTCCCTCTTCGGCATGGGGTAATGTTCCCGCATAATGTTTTTGTTTAGATCCTTGGGGTCAATGCAGATGCGTAGGTCCCCCGAAGGCTTCTTTACGCACACCATCGAGCTGACCCAGTCAGGTGGTTCAGTGACCTTGGAGATGATGCCTTTTTGTTGTAGACTCGTGAGCTCTGCCTTCAGGCGCTCTCTCAGTGGAGAAGGGACACGTTGTGGTGCATGGACCACTGGCTTGGCATCAGGCCGCAGTAGAATCTTGTACTCATACGGCAGTGTGCCCATCCCGCTAAACACATCTGGGTACTGGGTTAGGATGTCGATGATGCTGGCCTGAAGAACTGAATGGGACAGCGTCATGGTGTAGACACTTTGAATGAGGTTCAGTTGCTTGCCCTGTGCGCACCTAACAGGGACGCCCTGTCTGGTTTAACAGTCTTGAAGCGTAAGCTTGCTTGTGTGTGTCGGCTGGACACCTGCAGATGGCAGGACCCCAGTGCCCTAATTGAGTTTCCATTATAGTCCAGGAGTTTGCAGGCAGCTGGAAGGATTGTGGGGGGCTTCTTGATTCTCTTGAAGTCCACCTGCGAAATCAAGTTGGCGGAGGCACCTGTGTCCAGTCTGAACTACATGGGGCAGTGGTTGACCTTCACCACTGCATGCAATTCGTCCTCGGAATCCACGGCCAGGATTGATTGGACTCATGATGTGTCCGGTGTGGCGCATTAGCACTTCGTAATAATGCCCACTCAGTAAGTGTTGTCCAGGTATTCATCATCTGGATGCGTCGCACTGCCTGAATCAGAGTCATGCATGCGGTGTTGCACATTTCTGATGCGCCGTTGTCGGAATTGGGAGAGCTGGCTCCTGACTGGTGACGCAGATCTGCACAGGCCTGCATAGTGGTTTGGTTTCCCACAGTTTAAACAGCGTTTGCCTCTTGCAGGGCAGTTTATTTTTAAATGGGCGGTGCCGCAGTTCGCACACGTCATGACATCAGCGGCATGACGCTCAGCGCGTCGTTGTGCATACGCGATGCGGTTCTCGGACGTCTGCACCTGCGCAGTGCGGTTTTCAGCCGCTTCGTGTTCCCGGTCGCATTGCGCATGCGTCGGGCCCCGGGAAGGGCGCATGAAACAGCCGCTTTCGGCAATGTGGAGGCGCTGCATCCGGGAGATGGCCTGAACACTCTCCACCTCGTGGGAGGCTATTTTTCACTTTCTGCCATTTTGTACTGTGAATAGCGATTTTTAGAGTGCTCATGCACAGTACACGTTTCAATCGCGACTGGCAGGGTCATGTGCTTGATTTTCAACAATTGCTCTCGCAGAGGTTCAGAGTGGACTCCAAAATGATTTGGTCTCTGATCATGGAGTCAGTGATATCACCGAAGTTGCAGGATTGCGCTAGCAGTCTAAGGTTAGTTAGATAGGAGTTGAAGGATTTGTCTTACCTTGCATCCTCTGCTTGAACATGTAGCGCTCGAAGATTTTGTTGGTGTCCACCTCGCAGTGGCTGTCGAATTTGTCCAGGATGGTTTGGTACTTCGTTTTGTCCTGCCCTTCGGAATAGTGAAAGGAGTTGAAGATCTCTATTGCATGGTCACCCGCAGTGGTGAGCAGAAGAGCTATCTTCCGAGCATCGGTCGCGCCACTGAGGTCGGCTGCTTCCACGGAGAGTTGAAATTTCAGCTTGAATGATCGCTAGTTGGCACTAAGATTGCCGGTGGTCCTGAGCTGATGAGGAGCCTGAATCTTGTCCATTGTGCCTGTATTCAGTAGCTGGTTGTCACGTATCTTGCGGAGTTGAACTAAATACATTGAACAGTCACACCTGGTATCATGTTGTGTTATGCTGCTTCGGATAATACAGGCTGCTACTTGATGCAGTCTTAACTAAAAGATGCTCCAGACTCTGAAATGAGTTCAACATGTTTATTGAACTGTTAACACAGTTCTAAAATGAGTTCGACTCTCTGCTAATCTAACTGTAGTAACTCAGTCTAACTGTACCAGCTTGCTCTAAGCCACGTGCTGGGGTGTGATGCTGCTGATCAACCATGTCTAATGCTCTAGATGTCTGTCTGTGGATAGAGACAGGGTGTGAATGCCTCATCCCTTTTTTAATGTTTATGTCATGCCCCCTTGTGGTGATGCCACCTCTGAGTATCCTGACTGCCCATTGGCTGTGTCCTCTTCTGAGTGTTCATTGGTTGCACATTTGCATATCATGACATCTTCCCCCTTTTTAAAAAAAAGATGTATATACATGTGAACGTGTCTGTCTAATGTGACTGACAAGGAGCTGGAAAAAGCTGGAAATCGACAAGGGGGGGGGGGGGTAGGAAGCCCCCCAACCCGGCTGATCACGTGGAACGTGAGAGGGCTGAACGAGCCGATAAAGAGGGCACGGGTACTCGCACACCTTAAGAAACTTAAGGCAGATGTGGTTATGTTACAGGAAACGCACCTGAAACTGATAGACCAGGTTAGGCTACGCAAAGGATGGGTGGGGCAGGTGTTCCATTCGGGGCTAGATGCGAAAAACAGGGGGGTGGCTATATTAGTGGGGAAGCGGGTAATGTTCGAGGCAAAGACTATAGTGGCAGATAACGGGGGCAGATACGTGATGGTGAGTGGCAAACTACAGGGGGAGACGGTGGTTTTGGTAAATGTATATGCCCCGAACTGGGATGATGCCAATTTTATGAGGCGGATGCTAGGACGCATTCCGGACCTAGAGATGGGAAAGCTGATAATGGGGGGAGATTTTAATACGGTGTTGGAACCAGGGCTGGATAGGTCGAAGTCCAGGACTGGAAGGAGGCCGGCAGCAGCCAAGGTACTTAAAGATTTTATGGAGCAGATGGGAGGTGTAGACCCGTGGAGATTTAGCAGACCTAGGAGTAAGGAGTTCTCGTTTTTCTCTTATGTCCATAAAGTCTACTCGCGAATAGACTTTTTTGTGCTGGGAAGGGCGTTGATCCCGAAGGTGAGGGGAACGGAGTATACGGCTATAGCCATTTCGGATCACGCTCCACACTGGGTAGACTTGGAGATAGGGGAGGAAACAGGAGGGCGCCCACCCTGGAGAATGGACATGGGACTAATGGCAGATGAGGGGGTGTGTCTAAGGGTGAGGGGGTGCATTGAAAAGTACTTGGAACTCAATGATAATGGGGAGGTCCAGGTGGGAGTGGTCTGGGAGGCGTTGAAGGCGGTGGTTAGAGGGGAGCTGATATCAATAAGGGCACATAAAGGGAAGCAGGAGAGTAAGGAACGGGAGCGGTTGCTGCAAGAACTTTTGAGGGTGGACAGACAATATGCGGAAGCACCAGAGGGACTGTACAGGGAAAGGCAAAGGCTACATGTAGAATTTGACTTGCTGACTACGGGTACTGCAGAGGCACAATGGAGGAAGGCACAGGGTGTACAGTACGAATATGGGGAGAAGGCGAGCAGGTTGCTGGCACACCAATTGAGGAAAAGGGGAGCAGCGAGGGAAATAGGGGGAATGAGGGATGAGGAAGGAGAGATGGAGCGGGGAGCGGAGAGAGTGAATGGAGTGTTCAAGACATTTTATAAAAAATTATATGAAGCTCAACCCCCGGATGGGAGGGAGAGAATGATGGGCTTTTTGGATCGGCTGGAATTTCCCAAGGTGGAAGAGCAGGAAAGGGTGGGACTGGGAGCACAGATCGAGGTAGAAGAAGCGGTGAAAGGAATTAGGAGCATGCAGGCGGGAAAGGCCCCAGGACCGGATGGATTCCCAGTCGAATTCTATAGAAAATATGTGGACTTGCTCGCCCCGGTATTGACGAGGACCTTTAATGAGGCAAAGGAAAGGGGAAAACTGCCCCCGACTATGTCTGAAGCAACGATATCGCTTCTCTTAAAGAAGGAAAAGGACCCGCTACAATGCGGGTCCTATAGACCTATTTCCCTCCTCAATGTAGATGCCAAGATCCTGGCCAAGGTAATGGCAATGAGAATAGAGGAATGTGTCCCGGGGGTGGTCCACGAGGACCAAACTGGGTTTGTGAAGGGGAGACAACTGAACACGAATATACGGAGGCTGTTAGGGGTAATGATGATGCCCCCACCAGAGGGGGAAACGGAGACAGTAGTGGCGATGGATGCCGAGAAAGCATTTGATATAGTGGACTGGGATTATTTGTGGGAGGTGTTGAGGAGATTTGGTTTTGGAGAGGGGTATGTTAGATGGGTGCAGCTGTTGTATAGGGCCCCGGTGGCGAGCGTGGTCACGAATGGACGGGGATCTGCATATTTTCGTCTCCATAGAGGGACAAGGCAGGGATGCCCTCTGTCCCCATTATTGTTTGCACTGGCGATTGATCCCCTGGCGGTAGCGTTGAGGGGTTCCAAGAAGTGGAGGGGAGTACTTAGAGGAGGAGAAGAACACCGGGTATCTTTGTATGCGGACGATTTGTTACTATATGTGGCAGACCCGGCGGAGGGGATGCCAGAAATAATGCGGATACTTGGGGAGTTTGGGGATTTTTCAGGGTATAAATTGAACATGGGGAAAAGTGAGTTGTTTGTGGTGCATCCAGGGGAGCAGAGTAGAGAAATAGAGGACCTACCGTTGAGGAAGGTAACAAGGGACTTTCGTTACCTGGGGATCCAGATAGCTAAGAATTGGGGCACATTGCATAGGTTAAATTTAACGCGGTTGGTGGAACAGATGGAGGAGGATTTCAAGAGATGGGATATGGTATCCCTGTCAATGGCAGGGAGGGTGCAGGCGGTTAAGATGGTGGTCCTCCCGAGATTCCTCTTTGTGTTTCAGTGCCTCCCGGTGGTGATCACGAAGGCTTTTTTTAAAAGGATTGAAAAGAGCATCATGGGTTTTGTGTGGGCCGGGAAGACCCCGAGAGTGAGGAAGAGATTCTTACAGCGTAGCAGGGATAGGGGGGGGCTGGCACTACCGAGCCTGAGTATTATTGGGCCGCTAATATTTCAATGGTGAGTAAGTGGATGGGAGAGGAGGAGGGAGCGGCGTGGAAGAGATTAGAGAGGGCGTCCTGTAGGGGGACTAGCCTACAGGCTATGGTGACAGCCCCATTGCCGTTCTCACCGAGGAACTACACCACAAGCCCGGTGGTGGTGGCTACACTGAAGATTTGGGGACAGTGGAGACGGCATAGGGGAAAGACTGGAGCCTTGGGGGGGTCCCCGATAAGAAACAACCATAGGTTTGCCCCGGGGGGAATGGATGGGGGATATGGAATGTGGCAAAGAGCAGGAATAACGCAACTGAAAGATCTGTTTGTGGATGGGAAGTTCGCGAGTCTGGGAGCGCTGACCGAGAAATATGGGTTGCCCCAAGGGAATGCATTCAGGTATATGCAACTGAGGGCTTTTGCGAGGCAACAGGTGAGGGAATTCCCGCAGCTCCCGACACAAGAGGTGCAGGACAGAGTGATCTCAAAGACATGGGTGGGGGATGGTAAGGTGTCAGATATATATAGGGAAATGAGGGACGAAGGGGAGACTATGGTAGATGAACTAAAAGGGAAATGGGAAGAAGAGCTGGGGGAGGAGATCGAGGAGGGGCTGTGGGCAGATGCCCTAAGCAGGGTAAACTCGTCGTCCTCATGTGCCAGGCTAAGCCTGATTCAGTTTAAGGTATTACACAGGGCGCATATGACTGGAGCACGGCTCAGTAAATTTTTCGGGGTGGAGGATAGGTGTGCGAGGTGCTCGAGAAGCCCAGCGAATCATACCCATATGTTTTGGTCATGCCCGGCACTACAGGGGTTTTGGATGGGGGTGACAAAGGTGCTTTCAAAAGTAGTGGGGGTCCGGGTCGAACCAAGCTGGGGGTTGGCTATATTTGGGGTTGCACAAGAGCCGGGAGTGCAGCAGGCGAGAGAGGCCGATGTTTTGGCCTTTGCGTCCCTAGTAGCCCGGCGCAGGATATTGCTAATGTGGAAAGAAGCCAAGCCCCCGGGGGTGGAGACCTGGATAAATGACATGGCAGGGCTTATAAAGCTAGAGCGGATTAAGTTCGTTCTAAGGGGGTCGGCTCAAGGATTCACCAGGCGGTGGCAACCGTTCGTCGAATACCTCGCAGAAAGATAGATGGAAGGGAAAAAAGAAGGCAGCAGCAGCAGCCCAGGATCGGGGAGGAACCAGAAGGACTCTCAGGGTTGTTAATATATACTGTATAATATGTATAGGTCGTTGCTACAGATAATTATATATTGGACTGTTAAATTATATTTTGGAGAGTGTTACTTGTGATAAGGCAGTTGCCAATTAGGGTTAGTTTTCATTTTTGTTATTTATTATTTATTAATTTTCTGTTTATAAAATAGGTCATTGTTATTTGTGTTGTTATAATATTGTGTAAAGGATGCACAATGTACTGTGTTGGTTGACCAAAAATTTTCAATAAATTTAAAAAAAAAATGTGACTGACTGAGGACTACAGAACAGAACAAACAAAACATACCATGACAGCTCAAACAACACTCAAGAAGTTCGACACCATTCAGGACAAAGTAGCCCGCTTAATTGACATCCCTTCTACAAACATTCACTCCTTCTACCACCAACGCACAGTAACAGCAGTATGTGCCATCCACAAGATGCACTCACTGCAGGATGTGACCAAGCCTCTTTAGACAGCATCTTCCAAACGCACAACCGCTACCATGTAGAAACATAGAACATAGGAGCAGGAGAAGGCCATTCGACCCTTCGAATTTGCTCCTCCCTTCAATATGATCATGGACGATATAATCCAACCTGTTCCGACTTTCTCCCCATATCCTTTAGTCCCTTAGTCCCAAGAACCATATCTAAATCTTCTTAAAAACATAAATAACAAGAACAAGGACAACAGATACATGGGGGGGAACTCCTTGAAAATTCCCCTCCAAGATGCACACAATCCTGACTTCGAAGCATACTGTCGTTCCTTCACTGTGGCTGGATGAAAATACTGGAAAGCCCTCCTTAACAGTACTGTGGGTGTACCTATAAGACATGGACTGACACGGTTCAAGAAGACAGCTTAATCTTCCTATCTTCTGCTCACCAACACATGGCACTAGGAGTAATCCTGTGAGTACTGGTTTTGAGGTCCTGCTATTTAGTTATTTTCCTAACTCCCTGAAATCTATTTTCAGGGCCTCATCCCTTTTCCTACCTATGTCATTGGATCACGGCCTCTGGCTTCACCCAGAGAGTGGTCAGCCTCTGGAATCCATAACCACAGGAAGTATTTGAGGCCAAAACATTATATGTTTTCAAGAAGCAGTTAGATATAGCTCTTAGGGTGAAGGATTTCAAAGGATCTGGGGTACAATATCTTAGGATATTGAATTGGATGATCAGCCATGATCATAATGAATGGCTGTGCAAGCGCAAAGGACCAAATGGCCTCCTCCTGCTCCTACTTTCGATATTTCTATGATCCAGCACGTTCACCGGTATCCAGAATGGAAAAGCGGTTACAGTGTGAGATAGCCTCAGTGGATTTCGACACTACTTTCTTGTTCCTCTCCTCGACGGTCATTTATATCCTCTTTGTTTGTGTACTTCTTAGTTGCGATGTGACCACTCTCTAACTATGCTATCCACATAATGCTCGGCCTTGTGGATGCACCAGAATGACTCCAGTCGCTGCTTGGGTTCCGCCATCCGAAGGTTAGGTTTCTGTCCTGTAGATGTAGTCACCGAGGGCACTTTGCACCAGCGCGACTTCCCACATCCTGCAGGATGCACGTTCCACAGGGCCAAGCTGCACCAACATAACAAACTTTCCATAAGTACATGGTGACTGATCAATATTTAGAACACTAGTGGTTATATTATTTCCTGATGTTCCACTTGGTAGGACTGTGCACAGACTAAAGTGCATAACGCCCTGGTCCAGGAGTTGCTGATAACACTGCACTAGCGTCTCGTGCTGAAGCTCACATGCAGCAGCTCGTCGATCAGTTCTCCCAGACTTGCAAGGAGTTAAGGCTGACAATCAGCATCATAGACTAAACCTTTGAGCAAGGACATAGAGACTCCACCTTCGATCATCACTGGCAACCTCACTCTGGAGGTCGTTGACAGTTTCACATACCTTGGATGAATAATTACCAGTAGCCTGTCCTTTGATGCCAAAATCAGCACCAGAAAGCAGAAGGATCCCACAAATAGCAGTGGGTTAAAGTTGGTTGAGCAATATTGGCTAGGACACCAAAGAAAACTCCCCAGAAATATATTTAAAATAGTCCCATAGGATGTTTTACCTTCACCAGAGAGGACAAGTTGGAACCTGGGCTCAATGCCTCATTTTAAACATGCTATTTCCAACAACGCAGCACTCACTCAATGCTGAACTTAAGCGTTTAGATTTTGGACTGGGAATGAGACTAGACTGAGTTGAGGCCTCCATTGCAACAACCATTGTTGCATGACCACAGAAGGCACCTGGCATGCTGCAATCAGTTTCTTCAAGTGTTTGGCAGCTAAACCAGTGATCCACATTAAATCCAGCTGCTGCTAACCACGGTTTTTCTCCCTCAGATGGTGTCCCACTTCCCCAAACAACCTCAGTTGGTGTTTGGACCAGATGCCTCCCAGGGCCCCACAGCTCTCTGTTAATAAGCAAATGAGGCCAACAATGGATTTAATGTGGTTCTGCCACTGCCACTGCTAGACATGAAAATGAATTGAATGAAAATCGCTTGCATGTGCAGCACTATACTACAACGATGCTCTGATTCAGGCGTGATCCAATTACACAAACAATTTACAAGTTATTATTGCAATGAGTACATCTGACAGCACGTGAACAGTCAAGAGGAGATATAGTTTTCTAAATTTGTAGGCTTAATACAAACCTTGTGTATTCTTGAAGGACATTATCGACTGTCTGTATGGATTTGGGCTTTCTGGTCTGTTGCTCAGATTAGATAAAACAAGCAGCAGCAGAAGACTTCGATTAGCCAGTGGGGATGGCAAATCCCCTTGCTGTGCTGCCTTACTCCCAACTCCTCCTAAGGTAAGAACTGTCCAGAGGCCAGCTGTTGAAGATAAAGAGAGAAAGGAAATATGAGTGTGTCCTCAGAGCTTCATATACCCATTATCTTGTAGCCACTCATCTTTTCTGGCTCTCAGCTAATAAAAGGACATTTAGCATTTATGGTGAAGGTGACAATGACGGTACTCAGAAACATAACATATCACCTGTTTATTTAGGACAGATCAAGACCAAAGCAAACACACATTTACATTACAGTAAATTCAACTTCAAGTCAGCAATTCTGAGAGACAATTTCTATGCTGATTTGCGGAATACGGTAAACACTAAAAAAAAGATTCTATAAATGCTACCATCATAGCAATGTCCAATCCTATATCTCCGCGAACCAGTCATGGAATCATAGCATCTACCTTGCAGAAGGAGGCTATTCAGCCCATCGAGTCTACACCGACCACTGAACGAGCACCTAACCTTAAGCCCACACCTCCACCCTATCCCCGTAACCCCTAGCAACCCCACCCAACTTCTGGGCACCACAAGGCTATTTAGCGTGACCAGTCCACCTAACCTGCACATCTTTGGACTGTGGGAGGAAACCGGAGCACCTGGGAGGAAACCCGCACACACACGGGGAGAATGTGCATACTCCGCACCGACCGTGACCCATGCCAGGAATCGATCCCGGGTCCCTGGCGCTGTGAAGCAACAGTGCGAACCACTGTGCTACCGTGCCGCCAGCAAATTCCCATTCCCCCACCCCAATAAGCCACTACCTCCAACATCCTGCTGCGATTTGGTACAGTTGTTTGAAAATCGAGATCATGATTTTCCCGATTGCTTCAGAAAACTCAGAAGCTAGCAATCAACCATAGGAATGATTGCAACCTGCCCAATCATAGCCCTCCAGAGATATATAGCCAGGGCGGCTCGGTGGTGCAGTGGTTAGCACTGCTGCCTCACGGCGCCGAGGACCCAGGTTCGATCCCGGCCCCGGGTCACTGTCTGTGAAGAGTTTACACATTCTCCCCATGTTTGTGGGTCTCACCCCCACAACCCAAAGATGTGCATGATAGGTGGATTGCCACGCTAAATTGTCCCTTAATTGGGAAAAAAAAAAGAATTGGGTTCTCCAAATTTATTTTTAAAAAGGAGATATATAGCCACCTTTTTACCTAAAGCATGATATGAACAGCGCAAGGTAAACCCATGATAAAAGTGGTCACCCATAATCACAAGAACGGGCAAACCATCCTTTCCTCTAAGTGTGCTGGATGATGATCCCTATCTGGGAAAGTACATTTTATGACGATATTTAAGGCATTTCATTCACCCAACTGGCTACTTATAACGATATATGTTAGCACTTAATCAAGTCCTCCAGATGGAGTTCTGCAAAATACTTTCTGAATATCCAAGACAGAGTACATAAGAACATACAAATTAGGAGTCGTTGGCCACTTGGCCCCTCAAGTCTCCGCTGTCATTCAATAAAATCATGGCTGATCAGATTATAATTTCTCCCTCACATTCCTGCCTACTCCGATAACCTTGCACATGTCGTTAATCAAGAATCTATCGAGCTCAGCCTTAAAAATATTCAAAGACTCGGCTTCCACTGCCTTTTGAGGACGAGAGTTCCAGAGATTCACGATCCTCAGAAAAAATTCCTCATCTGCCTTAAATAAGCAACCCCTTATTATTTAGACAGTTAGATCTAGATCCTGTGACAACAGAAAACATCCTCTCCACATCCACCCTGTCAATATCCCTCGGGATATTTTTTGTTTCAATCAAGTTGCCTCTTACTCTTCTAAGCTCTCGTGGATACAAGCCTAAACCCTAACCTTTCCTGTAAGATAACCCGCCCATTCCTGGTCTTAGTCTAGTAAACGCATTTACTGGCAGTTGTTCCATTAACTGGCCCATAGTATCCTGCTTTTTATCTTCCTCCTTTCTTGAATAGTGATATCACATTTGCGGTTTTACAATCCTTTGGGATCTTTCCAGGATATAGGAAATTTTGGAAGATCACAACCAATGAATCCACTACCTCTCCAATCACTTCCTTTACAATCCCTGGATGCAGGCCATCAGATCCATACCACTTGTCAACCTGAAGTCCCAGTAGTTTTTAAAGTACATTTTCTCTCATGATTATGTTGGTTTGAAGTTCCTCTCTCCTCGGGGTGGCACGGTGGCGGTGGTTAGTACGGCTGCCTCACGGCACCGAGGACCCGGGTTCGATCCTGACCCTGGGTCATTGTCCGTGTGGAGTTTGCACATTCTCCCCGTGTGTGCATGGGTCTCACCCCTACAACCTAAAGATGTGCAGGGTAGGTGAATTGGCCATGCTAAATTTCCCTTAATTGGAAAAAAATTATTGGGTACTCTAAATTTATTTTTAAAAAGTTCCTCGCTCCTCTTTTGCCCCCTACTTTTCTACTATTCTTGAGAGAATACAACAGGCTGGAAAGATTGAGCAGGCTGGGTTTCTTTTCTTGGGATAAAAACTAAGTGGCTACCTGATAGAGGTCATTAAAATCATAAGGAATTCAGTGGAATGGATGAAGAGAAACCTTTTCATTTCCTAAGGCCATACATATAAGTGAACCACTAACAGATGAATTACAGAATTTACAAGAAATGTATGTAGTGACAGCAGTGGGAACAAGGAACCCACTGTCACATGGAGTGGTAGAGAGAACAGAGGGCATTAAGGCGAAAGTAGATGCACATATGAAGAACATGAGGGGTAAAGTGGGAAGAGGCTTATGTGGAGTAAAAATACATACGGTAAAACAGCCTAATTCCTGTGCTTATAGATTTTATTTATGTAGCTCTATTTGTTGTAATTCCCTGGCCAAGGAGCAGTGTGCAGAAGCACAGAATTGATCTATGATGACTTGGTACACTATGATGAAGTTTAACTTTAGTTTTGGAGACATGTTAACCAATTGAAATCAGTCTCCCGTGGACACAATTCTTCTCATTGGATGCAATCTTGACAAGAGTGTTTGAAGACAAAAATGTAATAGTATGGCAATACTCAGTACCTTTTATGTTTTCTTTCCATATCTAAATTTTATACATGTTGAGAGGATAAATATACTCTGGCTGAATTTAAACCCAAGACTCTCTGATCCTATACTCCACTGGACTGCCAGATGACATCAAATTGGAACTGATAATGCTCCTAAACTACTAAGCTTACATTGCTGCAATATCATTTCATTGCATGAGCAGTGGACAATGTAACAAATAAGGCTCAGCTTCCATCTAAAAATTGAATAGGAATACATCTATTTTGAAAGGGGGATGAAGCTAATGGGCAGAAGAGTGTGAAGGCAACTATTTGTTAATGGGTTTAGCTACTAAACGTAAACGTATTGCAGCAACTTACCATTGGTATCTATGAGAGGAAGATAAAGCTGCTTGATTTCTCACTCCCGTTTAAAGAAAAGAACAGAGCAATGCTATTGATATGCAACTAACCTTCCATTGACCGAGAAAGAGGCGATCAGACTTTCTAATAGGCTCATGACTGGTCAAACAGGCATGTCCCGAAGAACAGTGGATCTAAGGCATCCTGCGTATTCCCACTAACAAATTTGGTCTGACTGGTACAATGTAACTAGGCCAGATGTGGGCGTATCCCTCTGAATCCATGCTAATCGTTTTTTTCCCCTGAATCTGTTTAATCCTAAATTGCCTGCCACATCTTCGATCTCATTTCTGGACCCAATTTCCTAAATTCTCCCTCGTGTAACAATATCCAGACTCTGTGGCTGCAAAAGGGCAATTAAGGTGTCATAAAAGATCATCATTCATACCAACCAAGTATGTTTACAAAGAGAGCCCTAATTACATAGATTACATAGAACATACAGTGCAGAAGGAGGCCATTCGGCCCATCGAGTCTGCACCGACCACTTAAGCCCTCACTTCCACCCTATCCCCGTAACCCAATAACTCCTCCTAACCTTTATGGACACTACGGGTAATTTAGCATGGCCAATCCACCTAACCTGCACGTCTTTGGACTGTGGGAGGAAACCGGAGCACCCGGAGGAAACCCACGCGGACACGGGGAGAACGTGCAAACTCCGCACAGACAGTGACCCAGCGGGGAATCGAACCTGGGACCCTGGCGCTGTGAAGCCACAGTGATAATCACTTGTGCTACCGTGCTGCCCATGGACTTTTATTTTCGGAAGACGGTTCCGTGGAGTACATAATTTGAGGCACTGTGGTTAGGCTTAGATAAGCAAGTTAGGGGATCTGAATGGGATAAAGGTTCTGTAATCAATGGAAGAAGCCATGTCTGTAGCAGGCAGTTTAACTTTAATTTCAGAAAGACAGCACGCATGCAGCTGGTGTCTGAAAGAGTTTCTCTCTCTCTCCAAGCAATCTTTGCAAGAAATCTCTATCCAGAGGAAAGCAACTCAAATCCTGACTCCCCAAAGCCTGTCCACCATCTAAACAGCACAAGTCTGGAGTGTGGTCTACTTCCTTTGTGCAGATCCAATGACACTGAAGAAGTTCAAGACCATCCAGGACAAAGCAGCCCGTTTTATTGGTACTCCACCCACCAACTTAAACATTCATTCCCTCCATCACCTACACGGCAAGGGTAATTTGAGTTCAAGCATCTTGGTGCAATACTGATTGGGGGAACACTTTTAAGATGGAAATTCATTAAGAGCACCACATAAGCAGTATGATAGTATGCAAGATATTGGATCAAATATAATTTTTTCTGAAAGTACAAAGGTGCTCATATATAAAGCAATTCTCAAAAACACACAGCTGTGAACAAGGAATGTGTGTAATAGGTGCAGTTCAAATCTGACTCGTACCATTTGAAATATTGAAACAATAAAAGAACGAACATAACGTGTTAGACGTTTTAGTGGCTGTGAAATGAAGAGTCTAAAGTTCTTGTTCCTTTTCACAAAACACCATTTATTTCACTTCCACAGCCTCTGCACAAAACTCTCAACAACACACCACCTGACAGAGGCCACCTGAAGCCCCTTTACATATGTGTCAATTAATGGATACTTAACATAAATGAGACAACTAATTGCAATGTCTCTTAACCCATCACTTAACAGTCTCCCCTTCCTTGGAGAAAAAAAATAATTAGGTGAAAACAAAATTTCAAGAAACTCAAAAACACACACATGATGTCCCTCCCCTTTTTTTTGTTTGGACGAGAAAGAAAAAAAACAGTCACAGAAACAAGCGCCCTTCATTAACAATATCCCAAAGTTTCTGTGAACTCACCCCTCTTTTCGTAAAACAGTCTGACAGTTGATAGCTCCGGTCGATCCATTTAATATTTGTTATTTCCCCTCTGTCTAACATCTGCTTCAAACCTGCAATGTCTATCCGTAACTTCTTTTCATTGACACTTTTTGTAGAGTGCACATTTTCCCACAGGGATTTATTGTCAATGTGACAGTCAATAAGTATATAACCCAAATCCCCTAACTAATCCCAGAATTTCTGTCAATATCATACTTATATAAAAAGCCATATCCACCGCCTCTACAAGGCTTAACGTCTCAGCAGCCAAAGTGCTTTTTACCACCCTCCTTATTTTCTTTGTTTCCCACACAAGTGGGCAGCATTTACCATTGTTCCCCAAAAGGAAAATTATAAAACCTCCTGCGCTTGAAACCCCATCACATAAATTTGCGTAGGACGCATCACTATAAACTATTGTTGCTCGTTTTAGCCTTCGTTTAATTGCTCTTGTTCTACCACCTTTGCTCGAGTCGCCAGGTATCTTTCTGATGCCGCCACGTGGTTCAAGTCCGAGTAATGATCAATAATCCAACACACCGCTTAGTAAGAGTTAAATCAACGCACATTTATTATATACAGTAATCAATACTTATATATAAAATCTACTTCTAAGCTACTCCCTACAACTAACAGGCCAATACTTAACTTTGGGAATGGCACACCAGGTCAGGGAA